>NW_022436956.1:25020270-25237800 GCF_009761245.1 Sapajus apella | reverse complement strand
TATATGTTCTGTTCTCATATAATACTATATTTATATATAGTATTATATGGGAACAGAAATAAAGGAGATATATATATGTATGTATATATATATATATATATATATATAAAGTATTATATGGGAACAGAAATAAAGGAAATATATATATAATATAATAAGAGATATTAATTTTATTAAACACTAGGCTGCACACAGGGACACTTGTGCCTGAAGGATCCTTGGACCAACCCACAAAACCACTTTTTCCACCTGGGACTCCAGGCCTGTGATGGGAGGGGCTGCCATAAAGATCTCTAGCATGACATGGAGACATTTTTCCCATTGTCTTGGGGATTAACATTAGGCTCCTTTTTACTTATGCAAATTTCTGCAGCTGCCTTGAATTTCTGCCCAGAAAATGGGTTTTTCTTTTCTATCACATAGTCAGCCTGTAAATTTTCCAAACTTTTATGCTCTGCTCCCCTTATAAAACTGAATGCCTTTAGCAGTACCCAAGTCATCTCTTGAATGCTTTACTGCTTAGAAATTTCTTCCACCAAATATTGAATCATCTTCCTCAAGTTCAAAATTCCACGAATCTCTAGAGCAGAGGCAAAATGCTACCAGTTTCTTTGCTAAAACATAACAAGAGTCACCATTACTCCAGTTCTCAACAACTTCCTCATCTCCATCTGAGACCACCTGAGCCTGGATCTTATTGCCCATATCACTATCAGCATCTTGGGCAAAGCCATCCAACAAGTTTCTAGGAAGTTCCAAACTTTCCCACCTTTTCCTGTCTTCTTCTGAGCCCTCCAAACTGTTCCAACCTTTGCCTGTTACCAAGTTCCGAAGTTGCCTCCACATTTTTGGTTATCTTTTCAGCAATGCCCCTCTCTACTGGTACCAGTTTACTGAATTAGTCTGTTTTCATGATCCTGATAAAGACACATTTGAGACTGGGAAGAAAAAGAGGTTTAATTGGACTTACAGTTCCACATGGCTGGAGAGGCCTCAGAATGGCAGGAGGCGGCAGCAACAAAAAATGAGGAGGAAGCAAAAGCAGAAACCCCTGATAAACCTGTCAGATCCCATGAAACTTATTCACTTTCATGAGAATAGTGCCGGTCTCTCCATGCTGTTGATTCAATTACCCCTCCACCGGGGTCCCTCCCGCAACACGTGGGAATTCTGGGAGATACCTTGCAAGTTAAGATTTGGGTGGGGACACAGCCAAACCATATCAGCTATCACTACAAAACTTTCATAATGACTAAAATAAAAAATAGTTATAACACTATATTCTGTCAACCATGCAAAGAAACTGGATTAGTCATGCATTACTGGCATAAATGTAAAATGGTTCAAACACTCTGGAAAATACTTTGACAATAATTGTACTCTTAGGCATTTATTTCAGTAAAATAAAAATTTATGTTCATTCAAGAACCTGTAAATAAATATTCATAGCAGATCTAATCTTAATGGCCAAAGCTGGAAGCAACCCAAATGGCCTTCAGTGGGTGAGTGGTTAAATTAATTGTTGTATATCCAAATCATGGAATATTATTCAGCAACAACAACAACAAAAAACTAATTTTTGTATATCCAAATCATGGAATATTATTCAGCAGCAAAAAAAATGAAATATTGATACACACAACAATTTGGATGAACCTCAAGGAAATTATGGTGAGTAAAACAAGAGATTCGCGGGTCTAGATGGTTTTAGTGGTGAACTCTTCTAAATTTTGGGAAACAGATAATAAAATTCATGCAAACTCTTCCAGAGAATAGAAAATAAGAAAATCTTCCAAACTTGCCTTACAATTTAAGAATAATATTAAAACCAAAACCTGATAATAACTTTATAAGAATGGGAAATTATAGGCAAATATATCTTATTATTAGATGCAAAAAACTAACAAAACGAATCAATTATATAGAAAAAAAGAAATACATCATGACCAAGTTAGCTTTATTCCAAGAATGCAGGACTTATTAAATATCCAAAATCAATCAAATCACATTTAAGAGTGGAATTTTTTAAATCATGGGCTAAACACATGCAGGAAAAGATGTAACAAAATTTAACACCCCTTCATGACAAAAACTTTCAACCAGCTAGGAAGGGAAAGAAATGTTTTGAACATAATTAATATACAAAAAACCTATATTTATCACTATACTTAATTGTGAATTATTGAACACTTTCTACTGAATTTTAGAACAAGGAAAGAATGTATTTTATCATCAGTTTTATTCAACATTGTACAGGAGGTTCTAGCTGGTACCATATGGCAGAAAATAGAAACCAAAAACACAAACATTGGAAAGAAAGAGGTGGCCAGAATGGTGGCTCTTGCCTGTAATCCCAGCACTTTGGGAGGCCAAGGCAGAAGGTTCACTTGAGCCCAGGAGTTAAAGACCAGCTTGGCCAACATAGCAGGACCTTGTCTTTACCAAATAAATAAATAGCTGGGCTTTGTGGCGCATATCTATAATCCCAGCTACTTAGGAGGCTGAGATGGGAGGATCCCTTGAGCTCAGGAGGTTGAGGCTGCAGTGACCCATGATCACACAACTGCATTCCAACTTGGACTACAGAGTGAGATCCTGTCTCAAAAAATAAAAGGCAAAGAAATGTGTTACAGATGACATGATTATATATAGAAAATCCGAAACAATCAAAAATCAAATTATAAAGATTAGTATCTGAATTTAACAAAATTTCTAGATACAAGGTTTATATTTAGAAATTCTTTATATTTCTATATACTGGAAAAAAAATAATTGAAATATAAAAATGAAGGTTTTACCATATTCAATAGCACCAAAAGCATCATATACTCAAGAGTAAATATTTTTAAAACGTACAATACCCCTGCAGGCACTAAAAAATAAAATATTAGTGAAAGAAAGAACAAAAAAAAAATGAAACAAATGGAGAGATATACAATGCTCATGGATTAGAAAATTCATTACTAGACTGAGATGTCAATTCTTTCTCACATAAATGAATTGAAAACCCCAATCAGAATCCCAGTGCCTTTTGTAAATTGCCAAACTGATTCTAAAATGATATGGAGACACAAAATTTCTAGAATAGCCAAGGCAAACTTAAAGAAGAAAAAAGCTGGAGAACTTAAATATCTTAACTTTTTGCCTTATTATGGCTAATAATTCACCTACAGTTATTAAACGTGATATTGGCAGAAGGATAGACAAATATATTAGTGGAACAGGGTAAGATCCCAGAGACAAGCTCACACATAACAGACACCAATTTTGATGGCAAGTTTCCACTACAGTTCAGTGGGGGAAAGAATGTTCTTTTTGATAAATGATAGTGTCAATTTGATATCCATGTAAATATCCTTAATCCATCAAACCATAATAAAAAATTAAAGTAAGATGAATCATATACCTAATAGTAAATGATAAAATAGCCAAATTTCTTAAGGAAAACTTAGGAGAATACCTTAATGAACTGAGGATAATTATAGAATTCTTGAACAGATGCCAAAAGAACTAATCATAAAAACTAAAATTTATACTCAATTAAAATTACAGACTTCTCTTTATCAAAAGATACTATTATGAGAATAGAAAGGCAAACTACAGGGAGAAGCTATTTGTGATACATATATCCAAATAGAACTTGTATCCAAAGTTTTTAATGAAATTCCACAAGTCTGTAAAAAGAAATTACACTATGCAATTAAAAAATGAACAAAATATCTGAACATGCACTTTATAAAGAAGATATCCAAATTATCAATAAACTAATCAGAAGGTATTCAACATCATCAGGAGAATGCAAACTAAAGCCACATGAGGTATCACTACATAGCCCATCAGCAGGGCTTAAATTACCACCTGGTGAAATTTTAAAGTGATACAAATACTTTGGAGAATGGTGTGCCAATATCTACTAAAGCTTAGCATACTCCCACTCTATGACTCAGCACTTCCTCTCCTCAGTATATAACCAGAGAAATGAGTACTTATGTTCACAAAAAGACATGAACAGAAATATTCATAGCAGTGTTCTTTATCAATGCCCAAAACTGTAGACCACTCAAATGGCCTCAATATTAGAATTAATAAACTGCAGTATAGTTGCATGATGGAATAACATATGATCATACACAAAAATAAAAAAGATAATGTATGAATGATATATAATTCAAGATAGAAAAATCTCAAAAAATTCAAAGTGAAAGTAGCCAGATAAGAAATAGTATATACAATATAATTCAACTTACATGAGGGGCAAAAACATGGAAACCTAGTTTGTGATGATGGAGACTAGAGTAACATTAAACATTATGGTGAGTTCTGACTGGGATGAGACATGATAAAGCCATCTGAAATGCTGGAAATATTCTATGGCTTGATCTGGCAGGCAGAGATGTACATCCATACATGTAAAGTTTGCACATATGTGTAAAATTTACATGTATGTAAAATCTCATATAAGCTATATACTTTCAATTTCTGTACTTTACTATTTGTAAATTATACCTCAGTTTTTAAAATATATATAGAGAGAGATAGCTATTTCTGAAGCTTCATTGGCCTTGGAAAGAACGTAAGAATATGGTCCTAAGCTAAGTAAGGCTCAACAAGAGTTGTGGTGTTTTTAAAATATGTCTGCTAATTTTTTGACACCACTTTCATCTAAAATATGAAGTCTAATTCCTTTCCCTTTGAATATGGGTTAAAATAATTATTTGCTCCTAACATACAAACAAAATACAGAGGAAGTGATGCTGTTTGACTTCCAAAAACAAGCTAGAAAATATGACATAGCTCCCACTTGGCATGACCTTCATTCTCATTCTCTCTCTCTCTCTCTCTCTCTCTCTCTCTGCCTGTCTCTCTCCATATTACCTACTAGTATCCCATGGGGAAGAGAACTGGGACAACCTCAACAATGAGTTGGTGATAAGCCATATTTGTTTGTACTAAGAATTGTTTAGAGCTTTAGTTTTAGTTTATTGGAAACAAAAATTAGTTTTCCTTTGCTGCATACAAATGATTACAAACTTAGTGACTTAAAACACCACCTATTTATTATCTTACAATATTTGCAGGTCAGATGTCCAGGCACAGCATAACTGGGTTCGCTGCTCATGGTTTTACTTGAGCAGAGACAGGCTGCATTCTTATCTGTAGCTCAACGTTTTCTTCCAAATGTGGTCAGTTTTTGTCAAAATCCAGTTCCCATTCCCTGGACGGCTGCCGGTTTGCTTTCAGCATCTAGAGGCCACCTTCAGATCCTAGCCATGTGGTCTCCATAACACACAGTTCACAACGTGGATATTTGCTTTCTTCTCTGGGGCCAAGAGGACACTCTAATACTCCCCTGTATTTTTAAAGGGTTCACCTAATTAGGTCAGACCCACATAGGATAACCCCACTTTGGATTATCTAAAAGACATCAACTCAACCTACTCATGGAGGTGAAAGCCCATCATTTTCACAGATTCCACCTATACTTAAGGGGAGGAACTTGTACTGGGCATGTGTATCAGGGAGTGGGCATTTTAGAGACCATGTAGGAATTCTGCCCACTACAGTTCCCTTTTCCCTAAATGCAGGGTTCATCATTGTTAATCTAAACATTAATGTGAGATTAAAGACTAATAAAATATTTTGTGACTAATACATGTACTTATTTACCTATTTAGGAATTTATTCTCTAGGACTTCAAAAAGATATTTGAGACAGATTATAATTAGGTTAGTATCATCAGAAAAAGGAAAGATAAAAGGGAGAATGGTATCGGAAACTTTTATCTCTGAACATAAAACTCAGCTCTATACTTCTTAGCTTCTAAAACAGAGCTAGAAATAACAAGAGCTCTTACTCATACATGTCTTACTTTCTAGAAAAAGAAACATGGAGTAAAAGACAAACTCTTTTCTAGTCTTGAAATCTGAGGGACTTTTTACTTTTCCTTTTCCTTTTTTCTGAAAGATCCTTTAGAAATGGGAAATTTGAATAACATTGCCCTCAATGGCAGTCTCTGTTTTATAAAAATTCAGGTATTTCAATACAGCTTTTAACTCTCTATGAAATCCTAGGGCATGGAAAACGGCTATCTCATAAACATAAATCTATTCCAGGAACTCAAGCATTGTAGGTGGGTTAGTTCATGTAACCTTCACAATAACCATATGAAATAGGTATTGTTGTAATTATCCTCAGTAACACAAGAGGAAGCTGAGTTGTAGGGAGGCTAGGTAAATTTCCCCATGATCTGATTGGACAAAGGAATAAATTTTGGAAAATAATGAAGAGCTAATAGTTAATCAGTCTCTTGGACCCTGTCAAATATTGGTTGCCCCACCAGGATTTTGACAGGGGCTGAATGTCAGTCAATTTCTAATTGAGATAAACAGTAGTTCTTAAAGAGTTGCTCTTCTCTGCTATTGATTGAATGGAAATTCATATGCTTTGTAAGCTAGAGGCAAGATGCAAAGCACTTAAATGGGCAAAGATGATGTTTCATCAGAAACATTGAAAAAGCTGAGCTTTTATTCTTGCCTTATTGAAAGAGAGCCCCATTTCCAGGGGGGTGAGAATAGATGGGCAAACTGCCAAATGAGCACAGGGGTAAAAGGAAAAGCAAATGTATGGATGTTCATGTGCATTAAGGTCTGAGAGGTGCAGGAGCAACTCTGGGCCTCTTTTCAGAGAGAGTGAGTTGAAAGAATAGGAGGAGAAAGAAGAAGGAAGATCTCCGAATAGAAATGAAGTAAAAGCAACAAAAATCATAAAAGTTGTGGTGCAGCTTTGTCTCACTGGATTTGAACACAAATATTGAGGTCCTGCCTCGGTTAACAAGTTATGAGAATCTTTGAACAGGCCCATCCCATTTGTCCAAGCTTCACTTTCCTCTTTGCTTAAATGGAGACTTTATTAATTCCTGGCTGTTACTTCACAGAGTTTTATTTATGTCATTCACACATTCATAAAACCTTGACTCCTCACATTATATGTGTCAGAAACTGTTCTAAGCGGTGGGAATATAAAGATAAAAGACCCAATATTTACCCTTATAGCCTAGATCCCTTTCAAATGAAAGCAAGGAATGAATGGAGAGAGGAAAGAGAAATAATGTATTTGACAGTCTTTAGCCTCATGGTATTCACAGACTTGGAGGGTAATAGGGGATTTAATGAATGCCTAAAAGAGGCTCACAAAATAAACTGTGACATATTGAACACATATTTGAAAGAGGCGTGTTGGAGAGGCTCACTCCTGGCTTCAATACTCCAAGTGTGTAGAAATTGATTCAGAGGCAGGGAAATAGGAAGTGGGGTGGATGGATGGATGAGGGTTTGTAGAAGAAGCTGGAAGAAGAATAGTGAAAAAAGCAAGTCTTTGGAATCAATAAGCCCTGCATTGAAATGTAAGGTATATGGTTTACTGCCTGAATGATGACATGTTCCTTGCAGGATTACTATGAGGATTGCAGACAATTTATGGAAAATGGTAAAAACTCAGTAAATGGTATTGTAATAATGCTTACTTCAGTTACTGAGAAAATGTGTAAAAGGTCATGAGAAAGTATAGCAAGAACTGGAGAGGTGGAACTAGAGGTGAGATTACCGGGCTTCCAGCTAAGAAATAATGAGCACTCAGCACAGGTAGTAGCAAAAAGATTGGCAGCATGGGGAAGGACATGAAAGGGTAAAGTCTCCAGGACTTGGTGAGAGTGACATCTGCTTAGGCATGGCCTCCTGGTCATATGTTGGTGCTCTTCATAGAGGAGGAAAGTTAAGGCAGGAAAATATGTTACATTGGAGGTATGGAGTAGAGGAGGGGGTAGAAATGAAACCAGGGTCATTAGTTTCTCCAGCTTCCTGGGGAGAAAGGATGCTACAAGTGCCTAGGACTTTGATACGCCTGGGAACTGATGCTTGGCTTTTCTGAATCCCTGTCTTCTATATTAGAGTCTCGGTCTTCTTGGGCTATTCTATCATGCCCCACTTCCAAGGGCAGCCCTTCATTTAACAACCGTCCCTCCTCACTCTTTTTTCCCCTTCAGCACTTTCGTTTTCTCCATGCACAGATTTTAGCTGATCTGATGAGTTAAATCACACGCGAACCTAAAGGAACAGTAACCAATGGTGTAATACGGGCACCCACAGTAAACAGCCTGGTAGCAATCTGTGCTTGGCAGGCTGTCCTGCCCAGGACACCTAAAATCACATCATTTAGTTCTCCCCTGTGCATCTCCAGTCCTTGACAAAGACATATGCAAAATCAGAGACAACAAGAACAGAAGGCAGCAAATGGAATATAAAATATTGCCACAACCCCCCCCCCCGACTCCACCCACTCTTCCAGCAGGAGAAAAGAAGCTTCAGGGAAATTGAGGAGGTGGGAAGACACTTTAGGGCAGAAGATGATTCTCCAGACATAGGGAGCCTTGTATTCCACCATTCCCGCCTGTTATACAATGCTATGCTGTTTTCCAGGCAAAGCAATAAGATTTGAAAAAATATATATTACCATCAGGACCTACCAAACCATCTGTATGCGTGGGACACTTGAAAGTCTTGGGTAGAACTACATCGATTTGAAAAAAAAAAATCTAAATATTCATAAATACCAAGATTTGAAAAGTAGACGCCAGGTTGCACCAGGTGTTCTGGCTATTGAATCAGAAAGTTTGTTCAGTGTACTATTCTGAAAATATAAGCACAGAACCACACCCCTAGAAGTCCCAAGAGACAACTTGCTCTCCTATTCAAATGGGGGCAAATAATCTTTCTTGCAGCTTACCTTCATCTTTCCAGATGATCTAGTATGAGAGAAAGAGAGAGAGAGAAGAGGAGGACTGACTTTGCAACCAGACTGTGCACATGTGACCATGAACCGTTTCATCTATGGGCTTCTTTTATCTATAGTACCTTCTAATTTGTTGGTTCTCCTTGTGAATATGATTGAGAACCACTGCTTGGGATAGATATGAGACTCTGATTTTGGTTTGTACAGCCTGAATTGTGTAGCCTCTTCTTTCTCCAAGCTCTTCCCTCTGGACTTAATATACAGTCTAATTCTCAGAGGAACTCGGCTCAGTGCTGGCACATACTTATGCATTTGATAGAAGGTAACTGTTAACATGCACACCTGTAGCATAAATGCCACACTTAGGATTCCCTTTTATTCTAAACTCTTGTTTCTGAAACTGTGTGTACATTTTGGGCATATAGAGTCTCTACAACCTGTACGGACTCTTGAGACGTTTTGGTAGTTGGCTAGTTGACTTTGTTTCTCTTACCAAATCTAATCTTTGAACTTGACCAAAGCTTGCTGAAGATTACTGCTTTCCCTGATCCTCACAGGAACCCTTGCCCCTCTCAGGGAGGCTTCTGCTCTCAAGCTATCCCCAAAATGTTTGAGTATCACCTCTAGGAAAGAAACCATCAGGACTATAGACGGATTGGCATCCATCTCACCCAGATTTTGTTGGTTGTGGGGATAAGCAAGGTAAATGCACATGCAGATGGTTAAGTACATATTTGCAAAACTAAGGATGAGACTATCAAGAACTCATTAGTTTACTAGTTCTCTTTTTTTCCTTCTCCCTTCCTTCCTTCTTTTCTTCTTTTCTTCATTTTTTTTTCCAACAGTAATTACTCTGTGCCTGCTATGTACCAGGCACTCACTATTCTAGGTATTTTGGCGACATAAGAATGAACATCACAAACCAGGGTGCTGGTCATCAGGAGCTTACATTTTAGATGTGAGGGGTAGATAGACAACAAACAAATGTGCTAATAAATGAGTTAATTTCAGAAAGCAGTAACTGCTATGAAAACAATAAAACAGACACAGTCAAGGGTGACTAGAATAGATAAAGTAGAGAGAAAAAAGCTCTCTGAAGATTTGACATTTGCACTGAGGCCTGAATAACAAGAAGTGCACCTGGATATTTGAGAGAATGAGCATTTAAAAGGGAGCAGCAAGTACAAAGGCTCTGAGGGGGAAATATATTTGGCAAGTTCAAAGAACAGAAAGGAGGCCTATCTAGCTGACATGTATTAAAAGGGAGAGCAGGAGAAGATGAGGTCAGTGCCGTGGGGAAAAGACACATTACTGTGTAGGGCACAGAGGCCAGAGGCTTTGAAAAAAATTTGGATTTTATTCTGACGGGAAGCCATTGGAAGGTCTCAAAAGAGAGGAGTGATGTAATCTGATTTACATTTTGCAAGATAATTCTAGCAGATGGGTGGAGAATAGAGTGGAACAAACCAGTCTCCTCACTTCATAATCATTTCTATTATTAGATTTAAAAATAATTCAGTGGAGCCTCTACCTTAATCACTTGCTATTGCCAAGGCTCATCATCAACTTTAAAGTACAAAATTTGGTCCCCACATAGAGGTTTATGTCAATGTAAAGTAGGCCCTAAAGACACTTCCCAGAAATGCCAATTTGAATGTACACATTCTGGTACGATTCCTTCTAAAGTTCCTCTATTTTAACCTCACCTACACGTTAACTCCCACAATACAGACACTTTCAACCCTATTCCTCTCTGTGTCCCTCAGTGTCAGCTGAATATTAGAATCACCCAAGGAGACTTTAAAGATCAATAGTCAGGCTGCACCACCGATCCATTAAATCAGGATCTTGAGATGGGTCTCAGGCCTCAGGGTTTTTTAAAGCTTCCCAATGTGATACCCATGGACAACCAAGGCAACCACTGCCTCATAAAAAAAAAAAAAAAAGGCATTTGAGAGCTTCCAATGGTGATGACAAGTAGCATGGGACAACAGGACACGTGCATTCCCACTGCTATGCCCCTGGAGGCCCCAAGAAAAGGCAGTGAGGAGCTCTCAAATGGCAGGAGCATTCTGAAGCTTGAACACACAAAGGCTCACACAGGAGGCCACTCTGCAGTCAGCAGCATGTTGCTCTGCAGTGGGGTGCCCAGAATTGCAAATGAAAGAGGACATGTTGCCTCTTTAGAAGGAACTTTGGGGACCTTGACAAACTGTTTTTAAAAAAAAATGAAACAAAGGATGATTTCATCCAAATAGGATGCCTGTGCATCTAGCACCGTAAAGATAGATGCCACCCCTGCTCTGAAGTGCCTGACATCCTACAGAGCTCAAAATGTAAAAGCTAACACATCTTGTCAAGCTCTAAAATAAGTGAGGCAGCTTTCCCACTTTCCTATTTAGTTTTTCTACATTTGTTATGCTTAGCTGCTAGGTTAAAACAAAAAAGAAAAGAGAGAAGATAGTAAAATAAGCCCTAGCAAAGTGAAAGATGGCATTTTCGTGAAGTGGCATGACCCATTCGAGCAAGTTTTGCATGTTTTGTGTGGTGGTGGTTTGTTATGGGTTTCTTTTTTATGGCACAGGGAAATTGATGCAGGGTAGACAATGCAATAGAATCCTAAAACAATTTTTATAGTCTTCCACATACTTTACACTTAATTTCATTCTCCATTACATGATTTGATGCTATTTTAGATGTGTTAATACTGCCAAATCTGGTAAATTTCTTAAGAACACATTTCTTTTGTAATTTCAACAGCACCTGTTCACAGGTGTGTGTTGCCCAGTGATCAAAGATTCCATATTGAGCAGGTAATACTGGTATTCTATTTTTATATTGCTTCTTTCCTCCCTGGCCCTAACTCCTAATGCTTCAAATCTTTCACCTTTTTATCTGTGTGTGTATGTGTGTGTGTGTGTGTGCACACACGCATGACTCCAAAGGAAGCACAAGGCTCTATACACTCACCCTAGTAACTATGACATTTCAGGGCAGGTTGTCAGGAGTCTTAGTAAGTAAGGCACTGTTCTTGAAAGTGTACCTATGAGTCAAATCCTAAGTTAGCTTAGAGCTAGGTTTCCTGTGTTAATCTATTGCAAGAAGGGCAATGGATTCTGTATGAAGGGAAGCTTAGTGAGACAACACCCAAACCCATAATGGATCAAAAAGTTTGGGGGAAAAGAAGGCATAGAGTGAATTTCCCACCCACTCTTTGAGTGCTGATTTAGATCCCCCCAAAACAGTAATTGTAACCTTAAGAAGGTCAACACAATCTTCAAAGGTCAAAAACTCATGCAGCCTAGGAGTAGAAAGTGAGAGTGGCAAGCATGATTACCTACAGTAGAGAATAAATACTTTAAATCTCTCAAGAGACAGCACCCCTGGTGACATATGGGTGGTGCCACCTGTAATTGTCCAGCACAGAAGCTCTCCATGGGACTTCCCGGGAAGAAACGGGACCATGAAGTTACCTCCTTTCTTGATGATACACATAGTCATGAAAGACAAAAATCAAAATCTATCATTTACAGTGAGACACATTGGTCCCAAAAACCTTGAATCCTGCTGAGTCCTGGAGCTTAAGCATTTATGAGTCTTAGTTTTCCACCAGCACTGTGGTCTAAGAAAAAAGAATCATAGTCACAATTCTGACTAGAAGTTAAAGGAGAAAATTTAAAGAACAGGAGAATTCAACGTTTCAAGAGTTATAACGTTCCCAAGAAATATTCTGTAAAGCAACCCTGGGCAGGCTGATTATTAAAATCATCTGGGGGACTTCGTAACAATGATATAAATATTCTGGATCTACTCTGTAACGATCAGTATCTCTAAATGGGGAAGAGAGGCCTGGGATCATTTATAAAAAGTTTCCCAGATGATCCCGTTGATCTGTTGATTTATGACTGTTTTATATTTACCAAAAAGTAAAATTTACACAACCAATTAACAGACACTTGCCGTTGACTATTTATAACTCATAGAAAAGTCTTTAGTCATTGTCCTCTTATAAGGTCTCGATATCATCATCATGAAAATGAGAGACCAATAATTAATGATCTCGAATTTTGCTGTAGAAAAGAGCTCCTTGGTGAGGAACACATAGAACTGATGAGTTGCTTTCTTCTCAGCTGGATTTGCCATCATGGATTCCACGCTCATAGCATGTCTGAGATCTAGATTAACACAAACAAAAAATAATCTATTCTTGTCTCAGACTGGTAATAATATGCTAGACTCTTTTAGCTACTTCTAAACAATGTTTGCTTTAAATCATCTCTGTATAGGGCAAAAGTCCATTGCAAATTTCTAAAAGTCCTACACACTTTATGTACAAGATTTCAACCTCTGCAAACTTACTAGAAAGAGGAATCAGGGTTGAGGCTAAAATATAAAGAATGAAGACTGATAGAGACTTTTCTACCAAAAGAGTCACAGAGGTTCAAAATAATTTATTTAAAAGGAGATGGGGTCCAGGCACAGTGGCTCATGCCTGTAATCCCAACACTTTAGGAGGCCAAGGCAGGCAGCTCACTTGAGGTCAGGAGTTCAAGACCAGCCTGACCAACATGGTGAAACCTCATCTCTACTAAAAATACAAAATTAGCTGGGCATAGTAGTGTGTTGTAATCCCAGCTACCCAGGAGACTGAGGCAGGAGAATTGCTTTAATCTAGGATGCAGAGGTTGCAGTGAGCCAAGATTGCACCATTGCACTCTGGCCTCAGCAACAAGAATAAAACACTGTCTTGAAAAAAAAATAAATAAATAAAGGAGGTGGATTATGTAGAAAAATGGGGATGACAGTAAATGGCTTGGTGTCAAGAAGCCAGGCAAAACAGAAAATGCAACTAAAAAGGCCTGGTATGTAAAATGCAATGCGGTTTGGTAGAATGGGAGACAGGGTACTGGGTTGGAGCCTGGCTTTACATCATTCCTCTCCCCTTGGATAGCACCTTGTCCATAGGTCAGTTATGGCACTTCTAATGTGAACTTATTAATATATCATGTCTCCCTTCTTCTGCTAGGTTGTAAACTTGCTGAGCACAGGAAACATGCATATTAGTATTTGGATCCCGGGTCTTTAACAGATGTTCCTGCACTTGGTCAATAAATGTTGATTGACTGAGTGAAGCAGTATAGTCCTGAGATCATTACCTGTGGAATGATTTTGTAGAAGTTCTATGAGTTAATAAAATGTTGAAAATACCAAAATTTTTCCCTAAAATAAGAATCTTGAACAGTCTCTAGAATAAAATGTTTGGAATGTATCCATAAGAGTTAATTAAGCTGCATCCGGTTCTTGTTGTTGTTTTGTTCTATTTTGTTTATTACTAAAGTTGTCCATTTTATTAAGCTTTTAGGAAACTGTATCACAGATTCTCCATTGAAGTCATGCATCTGAGCTTCAGCCTTTGTTGATAACCTCACTGCATTGCCTTTACAATGTGTGGGATAAAAGGATGCACCCCATGGGTGTCTGTGACTGGGTCTGTTAATAATTGTTTTCCTTTTCTCATTATAGTTTGACATTTTAGAAGCCAAATGTTGTTCTACACTCTATTAGCCTCTTGCACTGGATTGGGACTGAGGTCTAGAACAAAGAGAAAGTAAAAATGGAAAAGCATGTAAGACTGAAATGGTACAAGGAGGATAATAACTTTAGCTCAAATCACCTGCTGACACCTGGAAATTAAGGAGCAATCACTTACGCACACAGATCAAAGGAAAGGTGCGAAGAGACAGACAGAGCAGCCTGCCCTAGATGCTGGCCAGTTCCTTTCTCATGGGTATTGACAGTTACCAGAGTATCAGTCAGCCGTTGCTGCAAAATATACAACCACAAAATTTTAGTGGCATGCCACACTATGGTGTTGATTTTATTCATATGTGGCTGATATAGGCTGGGCTTGGCTTGGCAACTGTAAGCTGCCAATTGGACCTAAGTCTGCCTCAGGTTTCATCCTTCTTTAATTAAACCCTTCCCAGGGGAAACTTAACTCATGGCAATAGGAGAAAAACAAGAGAGGCTGCACAACCCAAGCCCTGACCACATGGACAAGTCTAAACTCAAGGAGGTGGTAAAGCATATTTTTTCCACAGAAGTGTCAGAGAAGGAAGTAAATATTTTAGAATGACTAATGTCCATAGGCAGAGGGCTAGTCTGAAACATTTCTATAATAATGGAGACAATTATACTAAAGTCAAGGGTAGGTGATACCTGTATTTCTAGGTCCCAGATTGTTTTACTGGGAAATGTTGCTGATAGGACAATGAGCTGATACTACCTTTCAAGGGCATATTTGCGATATATATCAGCAATTTTTTTCCTTCTGATGTCTAAGAATTTGTCTGAGATGTATAGAAAGATTTTTTATATAAAGTCATCCACCTCACTTTTATCTTAGTGAAATACTGGGGAAAATTACAGGTGTTTGGTCGAATAAAATATGTGAGATCCAGATAATGGAATATTTATGCCACATTTCAATGATGATATAGAAGAATATTTAATGACATGGGATAGTATTGCCAATATTCTTGCTTAATAAAAAAAAAGCACGTTACAAAATGGCAGGTATAATATGATTCTAATTTTGTTTTTAAATCATGTACATATGGTTATTCATATTAAGATTCTATAGAGATACAAACAAAACATAATAATAGTTATTTGTGGATGGAGATAATTTTCCTCTGAAATTTATTCTACCTACTATGATCTGAATGTTGGTGTTTCCCACAAAATTAATATGTTTGAACTTAATACCCAATGTAATAATATAAAGAGGTGGGATCTTTGGGGATGAGGTTAGTGTCCTTTTAAAAGAGGTTGAAGGGAGCTGCCCTGCCTTTCTACCACATGAGGTCACAGTTAAGAAAGCACCATCTTGGAAGCAGAGAGCAAGATCTCACCAGACACTGAATGCCTTGTTGCGTTGATCTTGGACTTCCCAGCTTCCAGAAGTATGAGCAATAAATGCCTGTTGTTTATAAATTACCCAGTCTAATGTATTTTGTTGTCACAGTCCAAGTGAGAAAAGACACTACCCTTCCTCCTCAGCACTAGAGGAAGAATAGATTATCTGGGGACCGTACTTTCCTGTGTGGGGGATGGGCCACAGAATGTTGCTTCTGACAACAGAAGTGAGTAGAAGAGATGTTTGTCCATAAATTTTTGCACAAGAATTCCTTTCTCTCTTTCTGCTGGCTGGAATGGTGATGGCTAGAATAAACTAGGAAGACACCTTGAAAATGAAAAAAACTGCTACCCAACTTGAAATGCACTCAGGACTCTAATATGAAAGAAAAATTAATTTTTGCACTCTTTAATTCACTCAATTTGGGGGTGACTTTATTATAGCAGCTAGCATAAACTCTGACTAATATAGTGGGCTTCCTAATGATTTTTATTTTCAACATAATTTTCTACACTTTCCAAATTTTCTTTTTTAGCTAAATAGCAATGTGTCATTAACACAAAAAATAGCAAACATTTTTTCAAACCTGGACATCGTACTACAAGATTTCCTCAAAATAATGAATGAGAAATGTTTTGAACAGGTACTTTTTTTTTTTGGTTTTCTTTTCATCCTGATTAAATATTTGGGGCAGAAAAACAACAGCAATTTCTGAATCCTGCTATTTCTGATATGTTCCCTATATTTTGAGGTACTTTTTTTCTAACCAAGAAAGTTTAAAAGTAAAATTTAAAATGTTAGGTTCAAACCAAACTGTATTTCAATTTCCTTCTGAGACTTGGGACTTGGATATGTTGCCTAACTTCTTAAAATTGAGTCTCAATTTTTCTTATGTGCAAACCTTGCAAAATTGTTGTGAGAATCAAAAGAGTAGGTTAGGGAGTAAAAACTATCCCAAGGTATAGCACATCATTATGAATGCTCTCTTGAGATGTAAGTTTCCCTTATTTCATTTCCTTTATCTACAAAACTTTGATCCTTGAGAACAAACACTTAATATTGAGAAATGTGTGAAACATACAATTTTGTTTTCTTAATCTTGCATTTTCACCTCTCATCCAAATATTTTACATTATTCTGGGCAGGAGAATTATAGCATTACATGACTAAATACGCCACTGAATTCCTCTTCCCTGTTCATTTTCCCATTAGGCAGCTGGCCAGTTGCGTTAGGAAGGGAACATGCTGGCAGGCTTTTCAAGGTTAGCATAATACCCCTCCACCCCTTCTCTAGTTTATATTTTGCAAAATATAGCTGAGGCAGAGAGAATTGTGTTGCTCTAGGCAGAAATTAGAACCTACTTTGTATAAACACAATTAAAAAGTAAAGAGGAGGGGGAGATGCAAACAGAAAAAAGCCACAGTCTGCAAAAGCACTCTATGGGAATTTCATTGCATGTGTTTTCTGAAAAGACTAGAAATAACAGCGTACATACATAATCATGAAGCTCAAATTAAATTCAGTAACTCCTACAGCCACTCTTAACCTTTTCTTTATTCCATACCTCTCCTGTCTCATTAAATTAGAATATTGAATCTACTTTAAATCTCATACTTCACATCTATGGACAAATCACGTGTGCACGCTCACCCGCACACACACACACACTTTTAGATTTCAGCTCTCTTGTCTGTTTTTGTTCTTCCCTTTCAGAATATTCTTTTTATATGTCTCTCCCACCCCAGCCCCCAATATATTTTTCCATCATTCTTTTGACCTCATCGCCTCCTAATTGCTAGGTTCTTCAGTCTTCTCTTCTTCTCCTTAATATTTTCCTGCCTTGTATATCCTACATTGTATACATTCCCACTTTTCTGAATCTTTTCAAGGTGAATATGATGACGTTGTCAGAAAAATGTGTTCACTTATGGTTCCCTTAAATTGCCACGCTGCATTTTAACAGTCACTGTATCAATGTAAGATTTTAAATAAACTCTCCAGAAATAGCTCTCAGTGAAAATACAAAGTAAGAATTAGAAAGTTTTTATGTATATGGACTTTCGGATACGTGGTTTAAAACAATAATTCTGCCTGGGATGCTTTTCTCTCAAGGAGCATTTGCATTCTTGCACCAAATAGGAGTGAAACTACTTCAGTCAATATCTGAACTACACCCTCTGTTTCATGGTTTTAAACTCAATTTGATTCATGGCACTACTTTCAAAGCTGCAATCCCCTGGAGCAAATGAAATAGTCATACATGAAATCTGGGAACTGGGTGCCAGGTCAGGAGTTCACCAAGGTTGAAGACAAGGAACTATAAAAGACATTTGTACAGAGGTGCCCAATTGTTATTCCCAGGGAAACCAGAGAACTGGCCAGTTAGCCAAGAGAGGAGCAGGCAGTGAGAGAGAGGCAACTGATGTGAATCTTGAAGATCCTTGATGCCCCAGCAGGGTCTGAGTGGGGTTATGAGGAGCAGCCTGCATAAACCTATGACAGAATAATAGGACATGTGTGAACTCTATCATTTTCAGAGAAGTGGCAGGGAGGAATAGTAGGTCTACCATTTACAGAGCACTTATCTCCGACTGTGCCTTATTCTAAATGTGTTTCATGCATTATCTCATTTAAATATAGGAAGGATGGCCCATGAGAGAAAATCATGGAGAATCAAAAATTAGAATTGGAGAATCCTGGGAGAAATGGACCAAGGAGGTCTCAGTCAGAAAGAAAAGCACTTTTAGCAGATAAAATTAAACCATTAGATAAACAGATGCTTTTTCTTTGGAACAATACTTTCTTGAATAAAGACATATGCAAGTTACAAATTATTGCACACTTATCATAACAGCACTGGGCTAAGCCTTATGCATGCATTATCTTTTTTAGTCTTCACAAGAAGTCTGAAATGTAGATCTCTTACAAAGAAACTGAGGTTTTGAGAATTTTGGTAACTTCCCCAAAATTATAGAGCAAGAAAATGCCAGAGGCAGAATTTAAACTCAGAACCACTTTTCCCCCAGGCTCTGGCCTTTAACCACCACAATATACCATCTCTAGTCTTTTTTTTTTTTCCTCTCTCTCCCTACCTGGATTCTTTTTGTTGGCAATAGTTTTCTTCTCACCCTCATCAACAAATATGAACCTGTACCTATTAGTGTGAAAACAAACCATGAAATAAAGACTTGATTATATTCATCAGGACAGAATGTCTAAACTCTTCTCCTGAGGCACAATTTGACACCATCCCAAACTCGGCAAAAGCACACAACACTCTTTTACCAATCCTATTCACACTTCAGATCAGATCAAACTCTCCTGATGCCAAATGCCTAACGCGACATCGTACATCTCAGCTTTGTGTCACAACATCAGCCTGCATTTCTTTAGCATATGCCATCCCCATTGATACCAAAGCACATTACAACCATGGCACAATATGCATCTTTATATAGGTATCTCTTCACCCACTGGGGACACAATTTCTCAAATGCTTGAATAATTTTCTAACAGTTCTAAGAAGGATGAAGAAAACTTATGCTGTATAGCCACTTTTACAAGAATAAATCTGAAGCTAGAAAACATTATAACTATACATACTTGTTTAATGCCATAGGGGTTAAATAACTTTACATTATTGCATTTAACATCTATGGCATCTGTATAGTTATAATATTTTCTAACTTCAAATTTATTCTTTTTAAAATGGCTATGTTGCACAAGTTTTCTTCATTCTTGCTGCATTGATGCTACATTCAAGAGCCCCAAAGATACTTTTCTTTGAAAAGTAACACTGTTTTAACAGCCTCTGTATTTTCTATATTTTAAAAAATCAAACATGTACTTGCTTAATAAGCATTGTATCTCTCTGCTGCCCTTAGTGCTACTTGTACCTTTTGAATAAATGCAATGTTTCTCATCATACCCTGAAGAGAAAGTGCCTTCTCAACCATGACACTCATGAATTGTTCAATTACAAATAAGTCAAAATATCGTGAGCACCATTTGGGTACTCATCTAGGTGCTGGAATGTAAGAAGTAGGGGCAAAAATACAGAAGATGAATAAACTATAATACCTGCTCTCAAGAATCTCACACTATCACAGAAGAAACAGAGTCTGTGCACTTCACTACTTCATGTTGCCACCTCTGCGGTTGAGAATTCAATGTACTAGAAGTTACAATGATCCACTATTGATGGGGCTGGAAGCTGTGTTGACTTACAGTTTGGCTCCTCATAAAAAAAAAATTCTGGGCCGGGCGCAGTGGCTCAGGACTGTAACCCCAACACTTTGGGAGGCTGAGGTGGGTGGATCACAAGGTCGAGAGATTGAGACCATCCTGGTCAACATGGTGAAACCTCGTCTCTACTAAAAATACAAAAAATTAGCTGGGCATGATAATCCCAGCTACTCAGGAGGCTGAGGAGGCAGGAGAACTGCTTGAATCCAGGAGGCAGAGGTTGAGGTGAGCCAAGATCGCACCATTGCACTCCAGCCTGGGTAACAAGAGCAAAACTCTGTCAAAAAAAAAAAAAAATTCTGTTGATATTTCAAGGACTTGTGAAAGAGTCTCTTGGGAAAGAGTGGGACCCAGGCTCCAAGTGTTCACACAGCTATGGAAAGTGGTGGGACTATCTAGGGAGGGAGTTAAGGTACAAGGGAGAAGCTAATAAAGGGAACTGACAAGGGGTGGCCTACTGGTAAGAGAAACGCACAAGGGAATGGTCAAAAAAAATTTTTTTCAAGGTGAAGTGGTTTATTAGTCTAGAAAAGTATCTTTTGCATTTGGTGACATAAAGGTTGCTGTGATACTCATTGATCTGGTTTTGGTGGCATAATAAATACGGAAGCCATATTAGACAAGAGAAAGGGAAATAAGTTATGTGGACAATTTTTTCTAGAAGTTTGGATGGAGGGATATTGACCAGAGGGATATGATGACATGTTAAGTTTTCATTTCATTTTTTAAATTAAGACAGAAAATATCCAAACATATAGGAATGATGCCATGGAGACATAGAGATTGACTATGTTTGAGAGAAAAAATAATCAAAGTAGAAAAATTCTTGAAAAACTGATAAGAAAAACATGATTAAAAAAGAGGGAGGGGCTAAAGAAGAGACTCATCCAATATCTCTAGATGGTTAATGGAAGTAAAGGGATTAGAACCCAGGCCTGTGCTTTTCCTCAACCACAGTTTTTTAAAATGCCATTTGCTATTTCTTTTTTATCCCAGCAGCCTGTAACAATGAGGCAAGGAGAAAGAAGCAGTAATGTTTTCATGACAATTCAATTGCACAAATTAAATTTCACTATTAAGACACAAATGGATTTTCAAAGAACACTCAGTGAATATGTAAAAGTAATTAAGGGAAGAGACACGATGCATGTCAGAGATCAGCAGAGTTGAACAATGGCATTTTTTTCCCTGCATTTACATGGTATAATGATTAAGGTGAGCTTAGTCAAGCCTTACAGTATACTCAAGCATCTTTTCATTGTGTAATTTCCCAACATATCAATTCCCAGGAAGCTGGAAACCTCGGTTATTTTGGAGTGTTTTCCCTGGTCATTCCTTTTCACTTATGGGACTTTCAATAACTTGGTCTCTACCTTTATTCCAACTTCTAGTTGAAATTACTAGAAGACCACAAGAAAATTGAGAAGGAGAAATATAGCCTCATCTCATCCAGGACCATCAATAAAGCATCAGGCATATTGGGGATTTCGTTTTATTTCATTTATCAAATATTCACTGTGAATTTTGTGCCAGAAACTAAGTTGGGCTATCTTCACTCTAGGTTGTGAAGTTATGTTTCAATAAAAGTGCAACAAACAAACAAAAAAGAAAAAAATTAAAGGATCTATGTAAGGGAGAATGAGTTCTGTTCATTTATTATGACAATTCTGATGGAGTTTTAATTACAAAAATATTCAATAATACACAGATAAACTTGTTGTACATCACATAAAGTTAATGAAATAATTATAATGATAGATCTCACTGTGGCAACGGGCAGCTTAATCATTGTAATTTTTGCAGAGAGAGAGAGAAAGAGGGAGAGAGAATGTGTGTGTGTACGTGTAATACTATAAAATTTAGCTATGGCATCTAAAAGTAAAGATTGCTATTCATCTTCATACTCATATATATATACTAATCTAGGCTTTCAATTTTTATTGTACATATGTGTATGCACGTGTGCACATGTGTGTGGTTTTGTAGGCAGTAAGTAGATTCTATTTATAGTTCCTCTCCTTAAAAAATGGGAATTTCTTGATGGGAAAGGATTCAGCTTTATTCCTGATGTATTCCTCTTACCGTCATTATTTGTAGAGTGTTCAATACACCATTCAGTCATGCAGCCATTGCTACTGCTGGAGTTGAAACCCAGGTCTGAGATGGGTATTTTCATAGAGATATGGAGGTAAGGGAATCAGTCAATGTTTACATGTTAATAAATCAGCAGTTGACAACAAAGTGTTAGCATTTAGATCATTTTGCCTAGAGTAATAAGGAAGAACTAAATGAATTTAGATTTGAAGGCATATAGACAAAAAGATTAGGATTTTCCAGATCTAAAAGTTAAGGACTAATGTTTAGATGTTGTCCCAAAAAACTAATAAAATTAAACACAACTTCTTGGAATGTTTTCCTACAGGCTCTAGAAAAGTTTTGGAAAGTAAAAGAAACTCTAAAATATGTTTTTATACTAGTTATCCAATGAAATGGTGCTCTTTAGCCATTTGCTTAGTGTGACTTTTCCTAGAATATAAGAAATTGGGATAAGAAATCCACAGGAACAGACATAACCCTGGTAAGTTAAATTTTTCCTAAAAGGTAACATATTTTATACTACTTCATACCAGTACAAAGCTTTGTCCAGAGTTAAACAAAAATATAAGATTGTAGTAATCTGAGAATTTGAATCATATCTCAACTATATTATAAACATTAATTATTAATCTGTGGCTGAAAGATTGGTGGTTTTGATTCTCTGCTGTCTATATTTGTAGACTACCGTCTATTCAGCCATTGGAACTAGAATAACTGCATTGAGGCAGTCATCATTGAGAATAAAATCTTATATTTTTAATTATCCTATATTGAAAGTAGGGGAAAAATTGACATGATTGGCAGCTTATTATAGTATTTTAGTAGAATCAGACTCAATCATGGTATTTAGCAATATAATCTCAATCTCATCGAATATGACCACACATGTTCTCCATGACTGATTTCAACATCTACTTTACCTAGAAATGATTTTATTAACTCATTGACTCTAATATGGAAAAATAAACAGACACAAGTTGATGTGGTTTGGCTCCGTGTCCCAATCCAAATCACACCTTGAATTGTAATCCCCATAATCCCTATAGTTCAAGGGTGGGAGCAGGTGGAGGTAATTTAGTCATGGGGACAGATTCCCCTAGGCTGTTCTGATAATGAGTGAGTATCCTGAGATCTGGTGGTTTTATAAGCATCTGGCATTTCTCCTACTTGCACTCACTCATCTTGCCGCCCTATGAAAAAGGTACCTGCTTCTCCTTTGCTTTCCACCATGATTATAAGTTTCTTGAGGCCTCCCCAGCAATGTGGAGCTGTGAGTCAATTAAATCTCTTTCCTTAATAAATTATACAATCTCAGGCTGTTCTCCACAGCAGACTGAGAATGAACTGATATAAATGTCATCTAAGTTCAAAATGGGCCTCACACCTTACTCTAGAAAAAATTTTTCTAGTCAAGTAACTGAGCAGAAATGAAACTTCAGGTTCTACCTAAGCATTGGTCTCACACCTGACCCAGTGGTTTTCCTAGTATTTTAAAATCTGGAGGAGAAATACAACAGATATAATTAAACATGTCTACCTGTCAACACATACGTCTGTCAAAAGGTCCCTGGGAAAGTTTTCCAAAGTCCTAGACCTTCTGAAGCTACTTTTTCTACAATACTCAGATTTTATTCTTTCAACAAGGAAAAAAAAAAGTCATTTTGTTTTAGTGACCTTGCTCTTAAATTTAAGTCAGTTTTTCAAAAGTCACTAAAATGTCAGCAAATTAGTGTCTGTTCACAAATCTCTTTGACTTGTTCTAATTGATTTGACACCCCATAACACGTAAGCACTGCATTGGCATTTCTGCAAGGAGGTCATTCATAAAATTGAAAAATGGAAAGTGTCTAGACATTGATCATAATATATCCCACCAGGAGCAGTCTGCAAGCAAGATCTTACTTCCTCTCACACAGCATAAGTGGATAACTTGTAGGCTGCCATCTGCTCACAATTATATTGTAAATAATTAAATATGCAAGTAATCTTAAATAAAATAAAATATATTAAATAAAATATATTTTTATTTATGTGACATAAATTGCTTAAATAAAAATGTGACAATATTTTGTGCTTTGTCAGAGAGAACAAATAAGTTTCATCTTATATATAAATGGCAATCAACCAACAATGGCAGATTCAAGTGTGTTGAAGAAGATTCTGCAGTCACTTCTAGGCTCGACAGGTAAAGATGCTTTGATACAATAACTACAAAAGGGTCGTATGTCAGAAATTTACCATCCCTGGAATAGAACCTCATGGGAGATGACAATGGCAAGTGCTAAGCAATTACAGGCAGTTTTCGTGCCAGCTAAGCAAAACTAAGAGAGACATTATTGACAGTCTTCCTAATATTCAATCAAGTGAGAATTGATTATCAATATCAATACTGACATTTAGACTAGATTCAAATTTACCTGGGAATATACAAACTTCCGATTTGCTGCTTAAGCCATAAAAAATAAATAAATCATCATAATATTTGTATTATTTTGTCCTTGGGATTTATGTGATATTTGCTTAGTCTATCAGTTGTGTTTTATCTAAAAATTAAAACCTTGTCTTCAAACACTTGCTATATGATCTACAAGGCGGGATTATATGTGCCATGAATATGTATTCATATGAGAAGGAACAGCTAGATAAGCTCCAAATGGAGAAATCACAGTGTTTGTTTTTGCATTCCTGGCAAGACATAGAAGAAACCATCCTGAAATTTATGAAATTAATATTATTTCCTAAGTCTTCTATCTCTTAAGAAAAATCCTAAGTATGACAGATCTGAAGAGACAGCTTCAAACATATTATTCTTAATAAATATAAAAACATTTCTTTTAAAAAAAAATATGTAAGACAGATTTCCATTGATGTATAAGCGTTATTTCTCATGACTCAGGACAATGTGTCTGAATTTTTCAGTTACTGCAAGAGACTTGTTGAAAGATTCCAGAACGAGGTATTTTGCTTCTCTTGTTCTGGATGTTGGGCTCCATTTTTTGTTAAACTATGTATTCTAGTTGATTCTCAACTACAGCTTCTTCTGTATAGGTATTTATAAACTCATTAGATTGCCAGATACCCAATCAAAAATACAGATTATCTTTCTCTTAATAAGTTGAAGTTCTTGATCTCCTAATATAGTATCCTATATCAGAAACTTGCAAGTATTGCCATTCTTTTTCACTTTGCTTAGTAAATAGCTAAAGATGAATAAGATTGTTGGATATTAACAATCTGTCATCAGCATTCAATTCCATGAACTCTGCTGGAATCAAAATGTTCAGGAGCCTATTTATAGTAGGAAAGTTATAATCAACCTAATTGTCCCTCAACAGTTGACTGGGTGAAGAAAATATGGTATATATCATCATGGATTACTATGCTACCATAAAAAACAATGAAATTATGTTCTTTGCAGCAACAAGGATGGAGTCAGAGGCCATTGTCCTAAACAAAATAACACAGGAACAGAAAACCAAATACTCACTTATAAGTGGAAGCTAAACAATGGGTACATATAGTCATAAAGATGGAAACATAGACACTGGGGACTCCAATGGGGGAAGGTTGGTAGCAGGTGACAATTGAAAAAATTATCTATTGGGTACAATAGTCGCTATTTGGGTGATGGGCACACTAGAAACCCAAACCTCACATTATGCAATATATCCATGTAATAAACCTGCATGTGTGCCCTAAATCTAAAATAAAATTAAAATAAAATTAAAAAACAATGTGCAGGATTTCCTAATTTATCATATTACAATTCTTACGAATCAGAGCCATGACTTAGTCTTTTTTCTAGTTTTATTAATATTTTAAACATTATGGCATGTAACACAGATAATTAGGAAGATAAAGCCAGATGTCTGTTGCCAAAGGTCTCTTAAGATGCCATTTATCAATAGAGTTTGATGATGCCAGATTTTGTTGGCTCACTGATGATGGGTCAATTACCATTTGTGCAATGTATATATTTGTAACTTTTTAAAGTCTTTCTCCAAATAAGAAAAATGTAATATATTAGGATTCTACTTACTAATATATAACTTATGGGAGGCTGAGGCAAGAGGATCACTTGAGACCAGGAGTTGGAGATTGGCCTAGGTAGCATAGAGAGACTCCATCTCTACAAAAACAAATTTAAAAATTAGCCGGGCCTGTGGTCCCAGCTTCTCAGGGGGCTGAGATGAGAGGATTGCTTGGGCCTGAGAGGTTGAGGCTGCAGTGAGCTATGATCACAACAATGAATTCCAGCCTGGGCAACAGAGCAAGACCTCATCTTAATCAATCAAAATTCAGCTCCTTATACCTTGACAGAGGATTTCTCCTTTAGATAACTAGTCCTATTTATTGCGTATGAATATTGCTAATTTAATTTTCAAAGGATTGTTCACCTTCAAATATCTTAATAGCTCTATGAATTTCTTAGATTAACTAGATACATACTATTTTGCCTTGGCAAACAAGAAGAAAAATATCCTTCTCTACACAGACAATATGTTCTATTCTCCCAAAGCTACTCATAATAAGATGAAAATAGCCAACAAATGAGGATCTTCTTTCAGGCAGCCAAAAATAATCCCAGGGTGCCCGTACTTGCCAGAGACTTTAACCTTGAATTGACAGCTCTGCAGCTCCTTTCAAAGGCCTGACTGACAGATAGAAAATCCTACAAGCAAGTGGCCCATGCACGTGGTTGCACCAAGCAGCACATTCTAGCCCCAAAGGCAAAGCTGCATTGGCTATAACCACGAGCTCAAGGTCTACTGGTTCAGCTGTGAAATTAAATTGAAGTAAAAATGACACACATTTCTTTCCTAGGATTCTGACAACAAAACAGCCCTGGAGCTCATGGGGAAGTACAGAGGAAAGGAGAAAGCTGAGTCCACCTCGCATCCATGCCATGTTTTTCCTACACAGGGCTATGTTAATCTTAGAGGGGTAAGATACAGAAGACCACTCCCAAAATAAAAATAACTGCTTCAGTGTCTTGTTTGGAGTATCCATTTGAAAATAAGCCACATGAGGCTCAGAGAGGCTGTGATTTACCCAATGTACACTGCTAAAAAGACCGCAAAGGAAGGACGAGAACCAGATCACTAGAGTCCTAGTCCATGCTTCAGTTGTCTTTCAAGAACATGGCAATTAAGCCAGAGATTCAAAACGCCTTGGTAATTATTCAAACAATGCTATTGAGCACCTGTACAGGGCCAAGCTCCATGTGAGGCACCTCAGGAGATCAGATGAAGTATGAAACACTGTCTGTTACTCCATACAACTTACTGAGTATTTCACAAGAGACTGACACATGAAGCGATCAGCAAATAAAACTCCTATCTTGCTACAATAACATCCTTAACTCATCCCATCTGTCTCCAGAGGTGGGTTACCTGGTGCCCCAGGTATACCCAGAGGTGAGGTGAGAAAGCACTGACAAACACTCACTCGTTCTATTTCCCTGGGGTGTCCTCAAAGTAGTTTTATTTATGCTCCTGTGTGGTTTGAATGCTAACTATATGGTCTATTTTCAGTAACCTATTTGATCCTCACAGGAAACCTGTGAAATAGGCAGTACTCTATTGTCCCCATGTGGAAATGGAAAGTTTAAGTCTTTGGCTAGAAAATTTAATTAAATTGACATGGTCACACAGCCAATAAGCAGCAGAGCCAGGATTCAGTTTTACTTCTTCCTGATTCCAAAGCCCACATCTTTCTTGCACACTTCCTTCCAAGCTGTGGTCTCATTTGATCCTTACAACCACCATGCCACAGAGGAGGGACAGACCAATCGCCTTCACTCTATCGTGAGGAAATGTCCTTCATCCTTGGTTCTGCTGCAGTCAAATCCAGTTTTTCTTCTATATCTCATGAAAGCAGTAATGGTATCCTTGCAGCCTATGAGGGTGTGGACCAAAGACTTTCATATGTTTAGCTTGTTTGTGTACAAGAGCAAAGTTTAAGTGCTTTGTCATTTATATTAGCATGTATAGAGAAGCCATCTGCTGTAGTCTTCTCACAATTTAAGTCTGAAAGTAGCTGACTAGAGCAGTATGTCCCTGGATAATTTCTGAGAATTAATAGGATCTGACGTTCTTCGTGCAGTTAAAATGAGGGATCCTCATGAGACAGGTGATAGCTGTAGGCCCACTTGTTAACACTGTTGTGTGTGTGTGTGTTTTGTGTGTGTGTATGTTTGTATGTGGCCCCCAAAATGTACTCAGATGAAAAGTTAACACATTATTTTTGTGATTTTAGGCGGAATAGCACCTTTTTTAGCCTCACTCTATCATAAACTGAGGGTAAAAACAATTCATGGGGTTATTACGAGACTGAAATAAACTATAATAATGCTTACACAAAAATCTTCTGAAAGGTATCCTGCAAGTAAGAGGCATTCACTAAACGTTTGTTCATTTTTTTTCTGTAACTATTAAGCACCTGTGTCTACAGTGTGCCAGACTCAAGGATATAAAGATGAAGAAGGCACATGAGCTAGGTGGATGAATGAAACCAGCAAGTTAATGTGGGCTCTTTCTTAAGAGGAAGTCCATGCTAAGGAAGGCCTTGTTAAAGACTCATATCTACAGAATGTTTTCAGCTATGATTTTACTCTTCATTATTGAGACCAAATTTTTGCACATTTACATAGTTTTAGAAAATCTTGTCTCTAATTTCTTCTGTTTTAATTCCCTTTGTAACTTCTTGCCTTTCAACTTTAATTTTTATTTTATGTTTTGATCTATTTTATGTTTTCTTCTTTTTACTTTAACTGGTTTTAATGTTTTACTCCATACTTCTAAGCCTGATTAAAGTTATTTTTAAATATTTTCTTTATTTCCATGGCATTAATCATTTAAAATTCTATTTTTCTTTAGTATTTTAAATGCTGAATGTGCATCTTGGCCAGGTGCAGTGGCTCACACTCGTAATCCCAGCACTTTGGGAGGCCGAGGCAGGTGGATCGGCTGAGGTCAAGAGTTCAAGACCAGCCTGGCCAACATGGTGAAACCCAGTCTCTACTAAAAATACAAAAATTTAGCAGGATGTGGTGGCAAGTGCCTGTAATCCCAGCTACTCA
Source organism: Sapajus apella (assembly GCF_009761245.1). Classification (NCBI taxonomy): domain Eukaryota; kingdom Metazoa; phylum Chordata; class Mammalia; order Primates; family Cebidae; genus Sapajus; species Sapajus apella. The sequence goes on along the minus strand of NW_022436956.1, from coordinate 25,208,670 downwards.
GGAAGTTGAGGCAGGAAAATCACTTTCACCAGGGATGCAGAGGTTGCAGTCAGCCAAGATCACACCATTGCACTTCAGCCTGGGTGACAAAAGCAAAACTCTATCTCAAGAAAACAAAAAATGTGTATCTTAATATCTTTTTATTATTTTATTTTAAATTTTTTCTTTGCTTAAGGTACAATTACACTGAGTATCATGATTTGCTTTCCTAGTAACTGGTAGGAATGATAGCGGTAGAAGAAGCCCATGATAGGGATAAGAGAAGCTGCGGCTGGCGCGGTGGCTCACGCCTGTAATTCCAGCACTTTGGGAAGCTGAGGCAGGTGGATCACCTGGGTCAGGAGTTCAAGGCCAGCCTAGCCAACATGGCAAAACCTTATCTCCACTAAAAAGACAAAAATTATCCAGGCATGGTGGAGGGTGCCTGTAATTCCAGCTGCCTGGGGGGCTGAGGCAGGAGAATCCCTTGAACCCGGAAGGTGGAGATTGCAGTGAGCTGAGATTGCGCCACTGCACTCCAGTCTGGGCAACAGAGTGAGACTCGGTCTCAAAAAAAAAAAAAAAAAATAGTTGAATGCAAAAAAGAAAAAAAAAATCTTTTCCAGCCTCACCTTCAGTAGAGGTTCTGGCAAACTAAGAGACTTGCCTGGGAATAGCACTGCGATGGGCAAGTTAGTGTCACACAGAGTTGGTGAGGAAAGGAGCTGGGAAATATTCCAGGCCCTGTGATGAAAAACTCTGCCCGCTCTCTCACCCCTGCTGCACTGTTTATCCCTTTTAAATGATCACCAAACATATTCTATTAGTAAGTCAGTCATCGTTACCTAAAGGTAAATTTTGTACGTATTGTAACCAGAAATTTTTACCACTACGAGTCTCTATTAGTGGGAAAATTCTCAAGCTTTTTTCTCCCTATGATAGGAAATTAGTAATGCCTCCTTTGTAATGTTGCTCAGCCAAGATTATTATCACGTAAAGCATTAGGGCCCTCATAATGCACTTGTTCACATGCTGAGGCAGATTCAGGCTCTTTCTAGCTGTAACCTTGGCATTGGCTGCAGGTATTTCCTTGCCTATTTCCCTTAGCTTATAGAGTAACTAGTTCAGGAATAGGTTAGTTTCTTAATATTCATAATTGTCAATAAATGCCAACCCAAACCCTCAAGTGATCATTGAAATATTATTAACTGGTAATAGTCAGGGTTTTTGCATTACTATTTTGCTTGCAAGTAACAGAAACCCAATATGAACTAAGGAAAAGGGGGATTTATAGAAAAATATTATGATGTATCATATTTTTCAGAAATGGTCACACTCATATATTTCTTCATTCCCACATCTTTGTCTCACAACTGACACCCATTTCACCATGGGGTGGAGAGTCTATGCTCTATCCCCTTGAATCCAAACTGGAGCTTATAATTGTCCCAGCCAATAGCGCATGACAGAAGTGATACTATTAAACCTCCAAGTCTAGGTTAAAGAAAAAGATACAACTTTCATTTTACACACTGTTTATCTCTCAGTTCACTGCCATTGGAACCAAGCCATCATGTAGGGTACATAATTCATTCCAGTTTGCCAGAGATTCCTCCAGTTTTAGCACTAAATGTACCATGTCCTAGGAAGCCTTTCAGTCCGAAGCAAACTATTGATGTTTGGTCATCCTACACCACCATGTTGTGAGGAAGCCCAGGTCACATGGAAATGCTGTGTGGCTCCAACCAACCACCCTAGCTAACTAAGGTTTCTGCCAACCACCAGCATCAATCCACAGACATGTGAGTGAATGAGAGATAGACAATCCCAGCACCCAGACTTTGAATCTTCCAGCTTAGGTGCCAAGCATCATGGATTAGAGATAAACCATTGCCACTATTCCATGTCTGAATTCCTAACTTATAGAAATCAGAGATAATAAATTAATATAGTGTTTATAATTACATATATTTATGGGATACAATGTGATGTTTTAAAGCATATATACATGATGGAATGATTAAATTAAGTTAATATATCCACATTTCACCTACTTATCACTGTTTTTGTGATGCAAACATTTAAAATCTACTCTTTGAAATAAATAATTCATTATTATTGACTACAGTAAATATGCTGAACAAGTTTTGGAGTAATTTGTTACACAGCAATTGCTAACTAGTACAGATACTAAAGTACAGAGTAAGAATATAATTTGTTTGTTTGTTTAGAGACAAGAGTTTCTGTCACCCAGGATGGAGTGCAGTGGTGTGATCATGGCTCAGTGCACTCTTGAACTCCTTAGCTCAAGGGGATCACTTGAGCATCACTTGCCTCAGCCTCCCACGTAGCTGAGACTATGGGTACACATCACCATGCCCAGCTAATTTTTTAATATTTTTTGTAGATATGAGGTCTCGCTATGTTGCCCAAGCTGGTCTTGAACTCCTGGCCTCAAACAATTCTCCCACCTCAGCCTCCCAAAGCATTGGGATTACAGGCATGAGTACTATGTCCAGCCTACTTCCTTTCAATTACTGATTATCAGTGTTCTGCAATGTACCATAAAACACTCTCATATTTTCTATCTTATGGTTTTAACCAGGAGGCTTGAATTTCTGGTCCCAAGGAACAGTTCTGACTGGCCTGGCTTGAGTCAAGTCAGCAGTGTGGACAATTCAACACTAGCTAGGAATGAGAGGAAGAAGGAGAAATAGAATATTGCAGAAAACCAGTTTCCTTCCATAATCATGTGATAAGGAGGGAAGGAGAAAGGAGTTTCCAGAAAAGTACAGAGTCTGAATAGATTCCACAATGCCTGAAATTATAAACACCTAAACTTCATTATCTTAATTAAACATATATTATCAAACTTTTAGCAAAGGCTTAGTATTGAGAAGAATTATTCTTAGACAATTGTCTGAAGTATGTGCAGACCATTCATTTCTGTCCATCAGGTTAAAAATAGATTCTTGGATCACACCCAAAGTTATTATTTCAGACCTCTGGGTATTAGCCCATGAATCTGCATCACAAAACAGATGTTTATGTTTTCATACAATTTGGTATTAGAAAAAAAGTATGTACTTAATAATTTTTGTGTTTTCAGCAAAACTTGGAATTATTTTCCTTCCTCCAAAAACTTTTCTGAAGCTCTCTTATAAAATCAAATCTTGGACAACCTGTGCAATAACCCTTAACAGCTCTGCTTTATAAATAATACCTTCCTACTCACTCTAGATAAATAACAATTTATGCTCCATGTGCAGTAAAAAGAGAGAGCGAGAGAGAGACACCTTCATTTGTTTTTTAACCTTCCTTTGTCTTAAAGGAGTGCAGGGGAACCTGGCTGTTAGAACGTGGTGCATTTTATTTCAGTACTTACTTGCACAACTGAATTATAGCAATGTAGGTTTTTTCTGAAGATAACACAGCTGTAGCAGTAAATCAATAATGTATAACCTGTCTTTGAAGATCAGCTGTAGATTTTTAACACTGGCATAAGGATCACAGGAGCTACAAATTTCTGCCTCTACACTTTTCCTGATATACTCCTTACCTGTCCCAGCCCCACTGAATCAACGCTCCATACGATAGTCACAGCAATCCTCTATAGTCCCAAGTCAGACCATGCTACTCCCTGTCTAAGACCTACAAACAGCCTCTCTTCAGCTTTAAGCTCACATTCAAATTATTTCCCATATTCTAATATCTCCTACCCCTTTTATTCTCCTTTTCTCTTTGCTGTTGCTCAAATATTCCAACAGGCTTCTGCCTCAGGATATTTGCACCTGCTTTGTCCTCTACCAGGAACATATTCCCCAGATATTTCCAGGACTTACTTTCTCACTTCATTCAGGTCTCTACTAGAATGATGCCTCACCTTTTCTATTTAAAGCAGCATACACCTCCCCGCCTTTCTGTTACCTACTTTCCTATTACTCTATGTTTTCTTCATGATACTTCTCGGTATTGTAGTGCCTGGCATATGGAAGGTACTTAGTAAAAAGTTCTTGAATGATTAGATAAATGAATGCATGAATCAGTAAGTTAATGGTTAGTTTGCCTAGTTCTACAGAATTCTTAGAACTTTATCATTTTTAAGCACCTAATATGCTCTCTGAATGACAGAACAGTCTCCTTCAGGAGCAGAGGTTGATGTTATCAAGCTTAGTTTCCAAATAGTCTTGAAAAGTGTGATTGATGTAATATGTGACATTTTATAGTATTTTTACAAATCAAATACTTTAGCCCTGTTTTTCTCTAATGAAGTATAGTACACTCCCATAAAGAAGGAATTGTTTGGAAAACTTGGGCTTTGAAATGGTTGGAATGACTTCACATCTGCAATGGATCATGAGTCAACCATGTTCACTTTCAAAACTGTAAGATGAAGGTTAATTATGCAGCACATCTGTACAGAGCCTGTGTCACTTACATATTGGAGTCCGCCTGATCATTAACTCAAACTTTACTATTCTAAAGTTCCCAACGTGTGCATATGCTTTGCTAATAATGCATCTGGCATTAGCACTTGTGATAATTACTGGGAAAGGTTGCAACACCTTCCAAGAAAGACATAGAGTTTATATCTCAGGGGGATATTTCTAACAATATTTACTGCCTAAAAACAGTTCTTAGACTTTCAAGGACAGAGAGCTAATTCACTTTGTTGTGCCCTGGTTCCCAATGGATGGCTAAATAGGGTGAAGCTTTGCCATTTGCACACTTTAAATATTTCTTGATATGGTAGAAATCCAATTAGGCTACAGCAGCTCATGGAAAGACAGGTGGTTCTAATGGTAACTTGCAGAGCACACTGCACTCAAGGCTACCCTGAACACAAAACAAAAATTTTGCAAACTAATGTCACGAAAAAATAGGGGCACATAAGCTATTGAATCAATCTCATTGTAATTGACTTCTCAAAAGAGACTATTGACGCTTATTTCAGTTCAGTGACCCCAGCATTGTGAATATCATGCCCAAGGTCTATGAGTTCAGGTTCAATTATAGTCCAGTCATTGTTAGCAAAGCACAAGTCAGTGGCTTGGTGCTGATAAAGAGGTGAGATCATAGTACATGATGACTGATGTGTAGTGTCAGAGAAAAATCCAGGACAGCAAAACTTGAGTGTGCTCTGACAAGTCAGTAATGATGAAGATGCTATCACAGTTACAACTATGTGCTGCTTCTTAAATGAGATGTGTTTGATATGCCTGGTTAACTTGGTTGGTAGAGCAAGAGTCTTAAGGGAGATGGACTTGAAGGCTGTTATTGCCAAGCTGCAGAAGACTGCCTGAATCACAGTGACTCACAGAACATTTTAAAGAATACATTCTCTAAATTTCAAGTCTAGAGATTCAAATTAAGTAGATCCAGGTTAGAAGCCAGATGTAAATTCTAATAATGCTTTCTAGGCGATCTAATGTCCATGCAGGTTTGATTTTTAAATTCCTACATATATAGAGAGAGAGATGAAAATTTTAATTTTTTACACCCTGCGACAAAATTCAACAACAGTATTTATGGGGTTATATTATCATAAAACGTATTTGATTTTTTTTGGAGACGGGTCTCACTCTGTCACACAGGCTGGAGTACATTATTTGATATTTAACTCTAAATTATGACATGCTTAAATTAGAAGATTGGGGGTATGAAGGAGAAGTGTGTGGATATGGGAATGTCACCGGCAGGATGGGAAATAGGAAGCCAAAGGCTAAAACTGAAAAATAAAAAAGAACAATAGAAACATACAAGTCGAAATATGGAGCTAAGTTTCAGAAGAAACAGCTGAAAACGTTGAGTAATTCTAGGAGATAAGCATTGGGAATGTGCAAAATAGCAGCTGCTATTTTTTAATTGTGAACATTGTACCACTCTCTGACTAATCAACATACACATAACTGCTTGGTTTAATCTCTACAGAGACTGAATCATAAAAAAATAAAAATAAAAATAAAATAAAATAACATAGAAGAATTAAGAGTAGCCAGATTTACCCCTCTGTTTGAAACAATAAAAATAAGACACAATATATGAAACCACAGGCAAGCCTGTGTACATCAGACAATGAAGGACAATAATCTCTGAGAGACTGAAAACAAATGAGGTAAACCCCAAAATTGCCCATGCTCACTACCTTGAAGGAGTTTACAGATAGCAGGGTAGAGAGGAAGGCCCATGCAGAATCCAGCAGAATCCTTGAGGCAAGGAGATGAAATCGAGAGCCTTAGAGGACCAGAGCTGGAGTTCTCTAAACAAAGTGCTGGGGGTGAGAGCTCTACAGATACTAATCCTGGATATCTAGAGAGGATCTCCTGTGAGTTTTCTGCTGAATACTGATCAACATATGCATGTGAAGGAACTAGCTAAGGCTAGGGAAAGAGGCACCCGAAGAATTAGAGGAAACAGTGTTCCCACCATTTCTATCCAACATTATACTGGAGGAACTACATAGTGAAATAAGGTAAATAATTAAAAACAGAGAGAGGTAGATAGAAAAATAGGGAGGGAAGGAAGGAAGGAAAGCAAGGGAGAAAGAAAGAACAAGAGAAGAAGGAAGGAAGGAGGGAAGGAATAAAGGATGAAATAAGGGAAGAAATGAAGGAAAGAAATAGAGAAGAAGGCAGGCAGTCAGGAAGGAAGGAAGGAAGGAAAGAAGGAAGGAAGGGAGGAAGGGAGGGAGGAAGGGAGGGAGGGAGGGAGGACAGAGGGAGAGAGAAAGGGAGGGAGGCAGGGAATGAAGGAAAACAGAGAAGAGAGAACAAGAGAAGAAGGAAGGAGGGAAGGAAAGAATGAGGGAATGAATGAAGGAAAGATGGAAAGAGAACAAGGGAAGGAAGGAAGAAAGGAAGGAAGGAGAGAGGGCGAGAGAAAGGGAGAGAGGCAGGGAATGAAGGAAAAGAGAAGAGAGAACAAGAGAAGAAGGAAGGAGGGAAGGAGGGAATGAATGAAGGAAAGACAGAGAAAAAGAACAAGAGAAGGAAGGAAGGAAAAAAGGAAAGGAGGGAAGGAGGGAGGAAAAGACATTCAAATTGGGAAGGAAAAAGTAACACTGTCTTTATTCACAGACAACATACAAAAAATATGATACAATCTATAAATAAGTCCCTAGAAGTAGCAACAAATAATCAGAAATTGACATTTATTAAAGATATCATTTATAACATCGAAAATATGAAATTCTTAGGGATAATCTAACAAAAAATGACATACTTATAAACTGAAAATATAAGGCATTGCTGAAAAAAAAATAAATCTTAAATAAAGACATATGTTATATTGAGTTCATGGATCAGAAGACACAATTGTCAAATGCCAATTCTCCCTAAGATGATCTATAATTCAGCAAAATCCTAATTAAAATTCCAGTAGACTTTTCAGTAGAACTTAAAAACTTGTTCAAAAACTCATATTGGAAAAGTAAAGGACCTAAAACTAGTCAAAAATTTTGGGAAAAAAATGTTCAGAACTACTGCTGATACTGTTACACAGCTACTTATAATAAAGCCACAGTACCCAAGCAATGTGGTATTGGCATATAGGCCAATGTAATGCAATTAGGGAACCCAGAAATAGACACAAACAGACATGGACAACTGATTTTCAACAAAAGTGCAAAGGTAATTCAATGGAGAAAGGATAGTCTTTCCTTGGTACTAGAACAAAGATATTATTATGCAAAATAAAAATCTTCGATCCATAACATGTATCAGGCAGAAATATTAATTCAAAATAGAGCACAGAACCTAAAAAATATAAATATTCTGGAAGAAAACAGAAAAATTTTGTGATCTTGGGGTAGGCAAATATTTATTTGAAACAACAAAATTATAATCAATTTAAAAAACATTCCTTAGGTAAGAGACATCATCAAACCAAAAACTTCTGCTCTTGAAGAGAAACTGCTAAGTTAATGTGTAGAGAAGCCATAGACTGTGAGAAAGTACTTGAAATCACACATCTAATAAGATAATTGTACCAGAATGTGTACTACTGAAAATCAATAATAGTAAAATAAACCAGCCAATAAAAATGGCCAAAATATTAGCATGGACATTTTCACAAAAAAGATATATGGATGACAAAAAAGCACTTGAAAATATGATATCATTAGTCATTACAAAAATGCAAATTAAAACTATCATGAAATATCACCACACTCATATTAGAATGAATAAACTTAAAGACTGGCCATACAAAGTGCTTGCAAGGTTCTAGAGGAAATGGAACTTTCATATGCTGCTAGTAGGAATGTAAAATTGTATATCCACTTTGGAAAGGAGTTTGGTCATTTTTCACAAACCTACAGCTATAACAAACGTGCCGCAGTCTAGGTAGCTTATAAACAATAAAAATTTATTTCTCCCAATTTTGGAGGTTAAGTCAAAGATCAAGGCAGATTTGATGTCTGGTGAAGGTTTGGTTTCTGGCTCATCGACTATGCCTTCTTGCTGTGCCTTCACATAGTGAAAAGGGTAGAGAGGCCTGGGGCCTCTTTTATAAGGCCCCCCCCTTTCATGAGGTCTCTGCCCCCATGTCTTAATCCCACTTCCCAAGGGCCCTGCCTCCTAATATCATCACTTTGGGCTTGAGGATTTCAACATACAAATTGCATGGAAGGGAGGGGCATGTACATTCAGACCACAGCACCTACCATAGGATTCCTCCATCCCACTCCTAGAAACAAAAGCATATTCCCACACAATGACTTAAACATGCAAATTCATAGCAGCTTTATTTGTAATAATTAAAAACTGGAAACAATCCAAATGTCCATTAAGAGTTTAAGAGACAAAGAAACTGCTACATCCATACAATGGAAGATTACCTAGCAATGAAAAGGAATGGAGACAATCCAAGATGGCTGAGTAGAAACAGCTCTGGAGTGCAGTTCCCAGTGGAAAGAACACAGAGGGTGTGTGATCACCACATTTCTAAATGAGTTTTTACTGCCCACAGACCAGGAGTTTCTCAGGTGGAAAAGCACCATGAGTATCCAGCATGGCTGTTTCAGCTGTCACAACAGGTCTCTGCACAAAAACTCACACAAATCTGAGTGGCTGTTTCAACTGGCACCTGGAGTTCCTGGGAGACAGAGTTGCGCATTCAACTGAAAAATGGGGGGCTGAAACAGGGAGCCAGGTGATCTGGCTCAGTGGCTCCCACCCCCACAAAGACCAGCAATCTGAAATGCTCTGAATTGAGAGTTTCACAGCAAGCACAGCTGGACCTGGGACAGTCCAGCTCTGTGGGGGGAAGGGTATCTGCCATTACCCAGGCAATCCACAACTACCGAGGCAGTCCACCATTACCGAGGCAGTCCACCATTACAGTCTGCCATTACTGAGGCAGATTGCCATTACCGAGGTAGTTCTAACTATGCCTCCATAAACAAAACCACAAGGAAATTCACCTAGCAGCTGGGCAGAGCCCACGGCAGCTTGTCAGCCCAGCAGCTCAGCAATGCCTCTGTTGGCAGACTGTGACTAGGCTACCTCCTTGTTGGGCAGGGTAGCTCTGAAAAAAGGCACCAGCATGACAGGAACTTATAAATAAAGACCCACCTTCCTAAGACAGAGCACCTGGGAAAAAGGTGGTTGTGAGTTCTGCTGCAGCAGACTTAAACCTACCTGCCCAGCAGCTATGAACAGAAAAACCGAGCTCACAGCTCAGCACTTGAGCTCCTATAAGGGATAGATTGTCTCCTCAAGCAGCTCCCCGACCCCTGTATTTCCAAAGAGACACCTCATAAAGGAGAGCTAAGGCTGACATCTGGTGGGTATCCTTCTGGGACAAAGATAACAGAAGAAGAAACTGGCAGCAACCCTTACTGTTCTGCAGCTTATGCACATGATCTCCAGGTAAGCATGGTCTGGAGTGGACCTGCCGCAGTCCTACAGCAGAGGGTCCTGACTGTTAGAAGGAAAACTAAAAAACAGAAAGAAATAACTTCATCATCAACAAAAAGGACATCCACTTAGAGACCCCATATGAAAATCACCAACTACAAAGACCACAGGTCAGGTATATAAATCTACAAAGATGGGAAGAAACCAGCGCAAGAAGGATGAAAACACCCAAAACCAGAATGTGTCTCCTCCTCCAAGTGATCACAACTCTTCACCAGCAAGGGAACAAGGCTGGATGGAGAATGAGTCTGATGCATAGACAGAAATAGGCTTCAGAAAGTGGGTAATAAAATTCTCTCAGCTAAAGAACATGTTCTAACCCAATGCAAAGAAACTAAGAACTTTGAAGAAAGGTTTGACAAAATGCTAACGAGAATAAACAGCTTAGAGATGAACATAAATGAATTGATGGAACTGAAAATCACAACATGAGAACTTCGTGAAGCATACACAAGTTTCAATAGACGAATTGACCAAGCAGAAGAAAGGATATCAGAGATCGAAGATCAACTCAATGAAATAAAATGAGAAGGCAAGATTAGAGAAAAAAGAGTAAAAAGAAATTAAAAGGCTCCAAGAAATATGGGATTATGTGAAAAGACCTAATCTACATTTGATAGGTGTACCTGAATGTGATGGAGAGCATGAATCCAAGCTGGAAAACACCCTTCAGGATATTATCCAGGAGAACCTCCCCAACCTAGCAGGGCAGGCCAATATTCAAGTCCAGGAAATACAGAGAACACCACATAGATATTCCTCAAGAAGAGCAACCCCAAGGCACATAATCGTCAGATTCACCAGGGTTGAAATAAAGGAAAAAAATGCTAAGGGCAGCCAGAGAGAAAGGTTCGGTTCCCTGCAAAGGGAAGCCCATCAGACTCACAGCAGATCTCTCCACAGAAACCCTACAGGCCAGAAGAGAGTGGGGGCCAATATTCAACATCCTTAAAGAAAAGAACTTTCAACCTAGATTTTCATATCCAGCCAAACTAAGCTTCATAAGTGAAGGAGAAATAAAATCCTTTATGAATGAGCAATTGCTCAGAGATTTCATTACTACCAGGCCTGCCTAACAAGACCTCCTGAAAGAAGTGCTAAACATAGAAAGGAACAACCAGTACAACTACTCCAAAAATGTACCAAATGGTAAACAGCATGGACACAATAAAGATACTGCATCAACTTATGGGCAAAACAATGAGCTAGAATCCAAATGGCAGGATCAAATTCACACAAAACAATATTATACTTAAGTGTAAACGGGCTAAATGCCCCTGTCAAAAGACTCAGACTGGCAAATTGAATAAAGAGTCAAAACCCATTGGTGTGCTGTATTCAGGAAACTCATCGCACATACAAGTACACACATAGGCTCCAAATAAAAGGATGGAGGAAGATTTACCAAGCAAATGGAGAGCGAAAAAAGCAGGAGTTGCAATCCTAGTCTCTGACAAAACAGACTTTGAACCAACAAAGATAAAAAGAAACAAAAAAGGGCATTAAATAATGGTAAAAGGATCAATGCAACAACAAAAGCTAATGATCCTAAATATATATGTACCCAATACAGGAGCACCCAGATACATAAAGCAAGTTCTTAATGACCTATAAGGAAACTAAGACTCCCACAAAATAATAGTGGAAGACTTTAACCCTCCATTGTCAATGTTAGACAGACGAATGAGACACAAAATTAATATCCAGGACTTGAACTCAGGTCTGGACCAACCGAATCTAATAGACATACACAGAACTCTCCATCCCAAATCCACAGAATATACACTCTTCTCAGCATCACATCATACCTATTATAAAATTGACCACGTAATTGGAAGTAAATCTCTGATCAGCAAATGAAAAAGAATGAAAATCATAACAATCAGTCTCTCAGACCATAGAGCATTCAAATTAGAACTCAGGATGAAGAAACTAACTCAGAACTGCACAACTTCATGGAAACTGAACAATTGTATCTTGAGTGTTGACTGGATAAACAATGAAATGAAGGTAGAAATAAAGATGTTCTTCAAAACCAGTGAGAATGAAGACATAACATACCAAAATCTCTGGGACACATTTAAAGCAGTGTCTACAGGAAAAAGCAATAAATGCCCACATGAGAAGCAAGGAAAGATCTAAAATCGGCCCCCTATCATCAAAATTGAAAGAGCTAGAGGACCAAGATCAAAAAAACTCAAAAGCTGGCAGAAGACAAGAAATAACTAATATCATAGCAGAACTGAAGGAGATACACACACACACACACACACACACACACACACACACACACACAAAACCCTTGAAAACATCAATAAATCCAGGAGCTGGTTTTTTGAAAAGATCAATAAAATAGACCACTAGCCAGATGAATAAAAAAGAAAAGACACAAGAATCAAATACATGCAATAAAAAACAATAAAGGGGATACTACCACAGATTCCACAGAAATACAAACTACCATCAGAGATTACTACAAACAACTCTATGCACATAAACCAGTAAACCTGGAAGGAATGGGTAAATTCCTGGACACTTGCACCTTCTCAAGCCTAAACCAGGAAGAAGTCAAAGCCCTGAATAGACCAATAACGAGGGCAGAAGTTGAGGCAGCAATTAATAGCCTATCAACCAAAAAAAGTAAAGGTCCAGATGTGTTTACAGCTGAATTCTATCAGACATACAAAGAGGAGCTGGTACCACTCCTTCTGAAACTATTCCAAACAATACAAAAAGAGGGAATTCTTCCCAAATCATTTTATGAGACAAGCATCATTCTGATACCAAAACCCAGTGGAGACACAACAAGAAAAGAAAACTTCAGGCCAATATCCATGATGAAAATTGATGTAAAAATCTTCAATAAAATACCGGCAAACTGATTGCAACAGCACGTCAAAAAGCTTATCCATCACGATCAAGTAGGCTTCATCCCAGAGATGCAAGGCTGATTCAACATATGCAAGTCTGTAAGCATAATCCACCACATCAACAGAACCAAAGACAAAAACCACACGATCATCTCAATAGACGCAGAGAAGGCCTTTGACAAAATTCAACAGCTCTATATGCTAAAAGCCCTCAATAAACTAGGTATCGACAGCATGTATCTCAAAATAATAAAAGCTATGTACGACAAATTCACAGCCTGTATCATACTGAACTGGCAAAAACTGGAAGCATTCCCTTTGAAATCTGGCAATAGACAAGGATGCTCTCTCTCACCAGTCCTATTCAATATAGTATTGGAAGTTCTAGACAGAGCAATCAAGCAAGAAAAACAAATAAAGGGTATTCAATTAGGAAACAAGGAAGTCAAATTGTCGCTATTTGCAGACAACATGATTATATATTTAGAAGACCCCATCATCTCAGCCCAAAATCTCCTGAAACTGGTAAGCAACTTCAACAGTCTCAGGATACAAAATCAATGTGCAGAAATCACAAGCATTCCTATACACCAATAACAGGCTAACAGAGAGCCAAATCAAGAAAGAACTGCCATTCACAATTGCTACAAAGAGAATAAAATATCTAGGAATACAGCTAACAAAGGATGTAAAGGACCTCTTCAAGGAGAACTACAAATCACTGCTCAAGGAAATAAGAGAGGACAAAAACAGATGAAAACACATTCCATGCTCATGGTTAGAAAGAATCAATATCATGAAAATGGCCATACTGCCGAAAGTAATTTATAGATTCAACACTATCCCCATCAAGCTGCCTATGACCCTCTTCACAGAACTGGAAAAAGCCACCTTAAACTTCATATGGAACCAAAAGAGAGCTCGCATAGCCAAGTCAATTCTAAGCAAAAAGAATGAAGCTGAAGGCATCACACTACCTGTCTTCAAACTATACTACAGGCTACTGTAATCAAAACAGCATGGCTCTGGTACAAAAACAGAGATATAGACCAATGGAACAGAACAGAGGCCTCGGAGGCAATGCCACACATCTACAACCATCTGATCTTTGACAAAACTGACAAAAAGAAGCAATGGGGAAAGAATTCCCTGTTTAATAAATGGTGTTGGGAAAACTGCCTAGCAGTGTGCAGAAAGCAGAAATTGGACCCCTTCCTGACACTTTACACTAACATTAACTCAAGGTGGATTAAAGGCTTAAACATAAGACCTCAAACCATTAAAGCCTTAGAAGAAAACCTAGGCAAAACCATTCAGGATATAGGCATAGGCAAGGACTTCATGACTAAAACATCAAAAGCATTGGTAACAGAAGCCGAATGGGATCTAATTAAACTCCAGAACTTCTGCACAGCAAAAGAAACAATCATTAGAGGAATGGACAATGAACAGAATGGGAAAAAATTTTGGCAGTCTACGCATCTGACAAAGAGCTAACATCCAGAATCTACAAAGAACTAAAACAGATTTACAAGAAAAAAATAAACAAACCTATTCAAAAGTGGGCAAAGGATATGAACAGACACTTTACAAAAGAAGACACATATGAGGACAGCAAACTTATGAAAATTGCTCACCATCACTGGTCATTAGAGAAATGCAAATCAAAACCACATTGAGATACCATCTCACGCCAGTTAGAGTGGCGATCATTAAAAAATCTGGAGACAACAGTTGCTGGAGAGGATGTGGAGAAATAGGAACACTTTTACACTGTTGGTGGGAGTGTAAATTAATTCAACCATTGTGGAAGACAGTTGGTGATTCCTCGAAGACCTAGAAATAGAAATTCCATTTGACCCAGCAATCCCATTACTGGGTATATATCCAAAGGATTATAAATCATTCTATTAAAAATACTCATGTACATATATGTTCACTGCAGCACTGTTTACTATAGCAAAGACCTGGAACCAGCCCAAATGCCCATTGATGACAGACTGGACAAGGAAAATGTAGCACATATACACCATGGAATACTACATAGCCATAAAAAGTGATGGGTTTGTGTCCTCTGCAGGGACATGGATGAATCTGGAAACCATCATTCTCAGCAAACTGACACAAGAACAGAAAATCAAACACCACATGTTCTCACTCATAGGCGGGTGTTGAACAATGAGAACACATGGACACAAGGAGGGGAGCATCACACACTGGGGTCTGTTTGGGGGGACTAGGGGAGGGACAGCAGGGGTAGGGAGTTGGGGAGGAATAACATGGGGAGAAATGCCAGATACAGGTGATGGGGATGGAGGCAGCAAACCACATTGCCATTTATGTACTTATACAACAATCCTGCATGTTCTGCACATGTACCACAGAACCTAAAGTGCCATTAATATATGTGTGTGTGTGTGTGTGTGTGTGTGTGTGTGTGTGTGTGTATGAGGAATAAACTCTTGATATGTTCAATAGCGTGGGTGAAAATCAAAATAATTATGCTGAGTGAAAGAAGTTAGAGGAAAAAGAGTACAAGAGTACATACTGTATGATTTCATTTATATACAATTCCAAAAATGCAAACTAATGTATGGTGACAGAAAGCAGATCAGTAGTTGCCTGGGAACTGAGAAAGGATATGGTGGTTAATTTTATATGTCAACTTCATATGACTTTATATGTCAACTTTATATGACAACAGGTTGCCAGACATTTAGCCAAACATCATTCTGGGTATGTCTGTGAGGGTGTTTCTAGATGAGGTGAACATTTGATAAGTAGACTGAGTAAAGTGGATTGCCCTAATGTGGGTGAGTCTCATCCAGTCAATTGAAGACTTGAATAAAACAAAAGACTAAGAGGAAACTTCTGCCTGACTACTTGAGCTGAGAAAGCTGTCTTTTCTTGCCTTTGAACTTGAGCTGAAAAATTGGCTAGTCCTAGGTCCCTAGCTGGCCAGCCTTCAGATCAGAACTTACAACATTGGTTTTCCTGGTCCTCATGCCTTTGGATGTGGACTGTAACTACACTGTTTAATCTCCTGGGTCTCCAGCTAGAAAGCTGGAGATTTGGGGACTCCTCAGCCTCCATAATTATATAATCATGTGAGCTAATTCTGTGTGTCCTAGTTTTCTCCTTCTCTGGAGAACCCTACTGCAAGGATAGAGAAGGAAATTATAAGGGGCATAAATAAACTTTTGGAAGTCAAGAGTATGTTTACTTTCTTAATTGCAGTGATAGTCTTAAGGGCATTCATGCATGTCAAACTTATCAAATTGTACATTTTAAATATGTGAAGTTTATTGTAGGTCAATTATACTTCATGACACCTCAATAAAGTTGTGAATTTAATATATTTATAAAATTTAGGGTGAAGAACAATCAACCTCTGAAAGTGAGATAACAGGGTTACATCTACAGCGCCATCAGAGCCCAGAGGAGACAAGATTGATTCTGACTGGTATTAAGAACATGTCACAGACAAGATGAAGCTGCAGTGTGTGTACCTCTCATCGCGGCAATCTATATCCCAAGAGATGAATATCTTTTGCATTTTCTTCCCTCTTGCTTTTATCTTAATCCCTTTCAGTAGAACAGAGCAGTTTCACATTTGTGCTCTAAAATTATATGGCAACTCTGCAGTTAGATAACCAGCATCTGACAAGTCAGATGACCTTTCACTTTCTAGCTCTGTGAATAGGCATGGAACCCAACATCTCTCAACAATAATTTCCTTATTATGAAATCAGGATTATAGTGGCACCTATTTCCTAGATCTTACATAATGATTCAATGAAAGAATGCATGTAAAGGAGTTAGCACAGTGTTCAGAACATGGCCTTAGATTGATATCATTAACTGCTTTTATTCATTCTTGTTTTCTGCCAATCATCAGCCGAGATCATTGCCGTTAGAATGACCACCTATCTTTCTAAATCATCATTTACTTTCTGGTTAATTACTCCCAATCACTTATTTTCTCACTCTCTGCACTTGCAGTGAGAATTTTGGTTAAAACCACCTGAATTATTCAGTATTTGGCAAACACGTACAATTTGGAATCCTAATCTGGCCTTAAAATAAAAATTGCCATGAGTAATTTAATGCTGAACTCAACTCTAGCCTGGCTTTGAATAGATAAATGTAAAATTACCCTTGGCAATTCTTATGAAGGCATATGTAAATACATGGTTGGCCATAGCACAGTTATTGAATATTTAAAATCAATTTGCCTGTTACTAATGAATGACTGGCCAGAATCAATTACATACTAAAAATCAATAAACTAAAAATATTCTACTAGAAATTCTGAAATAGTCAAGGGATTTATTTCCTTACTTGTTATGCTATGCCATCAGGAAATCATTAAAGGATTTAGTAATACCAAACCTGAAAACTGTCAAGGCTAGGAATAGAGCAGCACATTCCAGCAGGCTTAGCCTTGGGCCCCTACCCAGCTGGGGACATCAAACCCTGCAGAACTGTGAAGTTGACAAAGTTTAATTTAGGGGTTCCTAGCCCCTTTTTTAATACTCTCTCCTCATCTCTGTAGTTATTTCTCAATCCTTCTTTCATCCTTCTGAGCTCAGGAGCTTATAAGCTATTAACTTTTTCTCAGGGAAAAAATATGATACTAGCCACTTAAATTTAGTGTGAACAAGGCTTAATGTCTAATCTTTCCTAAGGGAATTTGCATTTTAACAAGAAATTTTTTAATGGAAAATTTCAGAAAAGGACTCATTGGCTAGGAGAGCATTTGGGGAGAGACATGGGGACTCTTTTTCCTTTCCCCAGATCACGTTACTTATTCCATAATTTATACGTGCAAGAGTGGTACTGTTTCGAGTTTTAAGTCAAGCTTAAAATTTCCTGTTTTCACAGACTAGCGTTCCTGTAAAATAATGGTTTCTTCTTGTATCAAAGGAGAATGGTTGAAAAAGTCTCAAAAAAAAAAAAGAAAAAAAAAGTCTTATGAGGCTTTTTAAACAAACAGATGCACACAAATTACAGGGGAAAAGAACATTATTTACATTAAATAAATAAACATTAAATAGATAATTATTAAATAAACAAGTAAATAGTAAAAAATCTTTGGATTTCTAATGTGAATATCAAAACTTTATTGTCAGCTGCTTAAAATAGAGCAAAATATCATCAGAAGTGAATTGGAAATACACAGATACTGTGCTACAACATTGAATTTTATATTGTCTATTAAGACCAGTTGCCCAAAGCAGTTTAAGTAGAGTGGAATTACATTTAAATTGCAAAATGCACCACAATTTCTAAAAAAGGAAAAATATAGCCACATGAAAATCACTCTTGGTAGTTAATGCCATCAGAAAAAAATATATTTAAAATACATGGCAGCGTGAATCAGCCAAATGAAGTAAACTCAAAAATAGGAACTAAAACCACTTAAAAACTTCTTATCCACTCATCTCAAGCATCTAGGGGCCTAGCATGTGTTACATATTTCTCTAGAGGATGGAATTGTCAACTGGACATTGAGTCCCTGCCTCCGAAAAGCTCATTGTCTGGAGATGATGAAGGCCATGTGAATTATGATAAGACAGCATGGTAAATTCTCAGAGAAAGAAAAGCACAGGGTATGATAAGAACACAAAGTAAAAGCTCCTTGGTTCTGATCAGAGGAGCAGGACTGGGGGTAGATTCAAAAAAAGGACATAAAAATAAGGGTTTTAAAGGAGACCTTCGGCCTGAGCAGGAGAGATTCGCAAATACTATTAACAAAATATCCAAACCAAGTACTAGGTCTAAGGTGTCCATTGAAAATGAGGTAGGGCAGACACCTGGCTGAGGTCCAGTGGATTAGGAGAATTTGGGGGGATTCAGCAATAGGGGTCCCAGACTCAGTCTCTGGGGAATTTAGATAAGGAAGGATGAAGCTTCTGATTTCCTTTGCCAAGAGCATTCCTCCCTCGAAACTGGACAACACTTCCTTCTTCTCACTGGTCAGATATGAGGTAGCACGTCCCCATGTCACTTACAACTTGCCATGTTTTATTTTCTTTGCAGAATTTATCAATAAGAGATCATCTCATTTTTTTTTTTTTTTTTTTTTTTTTTTTACTGATGTGCTCCTTTATTTTCTGTTTCTCCCCACTACAATGTAGTTTTGCGAAGGCCTGTTTCTTAAAAGGTACCAAATAAACATGCATTGAATGGTGGTTGGATAGAGTTCTAAGGCCCAGGGACAAGGCAGGAAGATGCTGGTGAATTGGAAACACAGCAGGTTGGTAGGGGCCTACAGGGCAAAGCAGACTTCGAGGTCATTGAAAATTGAAAAAGGGGTTCAAATAGTCAAAGTTTAAAAATGTCATTTTTAAACCATTGTATTCAGATCTTCCTTATGTGAAGCTGAATTCTTTTAAATGTTTGTGTGAATTTACTTTAGATCTTGAGGTGGCTTATTTAATCAATGATGGGTCCGTCCTAAGATAACAGTCCACTAAAATAAAACTGATTAGAAACTAGTGTATTTCTTAGTATGGTCCTATGCCATTGGTCTGATATACTACCATATGCAATGTATCTGATGACTTTGTATAGCTCCCTCCAATGTATACATTTTAGAAAGTCACATTTGCTATTTGATTAAATAAACTCTTCAGGAGAAATAAAAATTTTGTTGTATTAGCTGTCCTTTCTGATAATCTCAAGAGAAAGTTTGTGTTCTCATGATGTCTGGGATAATTCTTCAGTCTAGAAAGTGACAGACTAGATTGAATTAGCTTTGGTTCTTTCATCACTAATTAGGTGACAAAGCAGGCCTGCCACAGGGCACACAGACATGGACTCTGTTTCCATAATTAGGCTAATAAAGGGATTGCAGGCCTGGCAAGAGCTGTCCTTGCATGATCTTGAGATCCAGAATTCTCACTAGATTGTGGGCTTTTCAAGGACAGGAAGTTTGCCTAATTCGTCGTATTCCAAGGAAGAGGATGGAACTCAGGGTAATGCCCATCACATGACAGGTACCCAGAAAACATTTGTAGAAACTAATGCATTTCTATGAACTAATGCGTTTCTAGAAATGCATTAGTTTCTAGAAGTATTACTATAATGCATTCTGTCTTTAACCCTGTTTTATTTGCTATTTTTACCAGTATCTTAAACAAAGAGAGACATGCTCATCCATTTTTACAAGGACACAAGCTGGGGGAGAGATAACTAATGGGATGACTGATGAAATCGAGCTTCAAAATTATTCCCATAGATTAGAAACATTGGCTCCAACTGGCAGGATAAAGTTTAATAATAATATGTATATATTCTCATATATAGGTGAAAACTACCAATTGCACAGTTGTGAGATGCAGCTAACCTGATTAGCAATAGCTGATGTGAAAAAAATCTGGATCTTATTTTTCTTCGTAAATTTAGTCAATGTTAACTGTTTAAAGCTTCAGCTGAGAAATAAAAAAATAAATAAATAAGGCAATGATAGGAGACTTAAATGTAAATATAATATATAGAATGCACAAACCAAGGTAAATAATCTCACTACATTTTGTGGTCCTGGGACTACACTAGAAGGATTTATGTAGCTCCAGTTTTTTTTGTTTGTTTGTTTTGTTTTGAGACAGAATTTTACTTGTGTTGCCCAGGGTGGAGGGCAGTGGCACGATCTTGGCTCACTGCAACCTCTGCCTCCCAGGTTCAAGCGATTCTCCTGCCTCAGTCTCCTGAGTATGTGGGATTATAGGTGCCCACCACCACACCTGGCTAATATTTTTGTATTTTTATAGTAGAGATGGGGTTTCATCATGTTGGCCAGGCTGGTCTCAAGCTTCTGACCTCAGGTGATTCACACACCTCGGCCTCCCAAAGTGCAAGGCCAGTTGCTATATTTTAAGAGATAGTCCAACAAATGAGAATAGTGCTTCTCCAGCTTTATCTCTCATACAAACCATTTGTTAGTAGGACTGGTGTGGGGCCTGGGAATCTGTATTTATAACAAGCTCTCCGGTGATACTGATGCTTCTGGGGCACAGAGCACTTTCTTTTTTTTTTTTTTTTTTGAGACGGAGTTTCGCTCTTGTTACCCAGGCTGGAGTGCAATGGCGCGATCTCGGCTCACCGCAACCTCCGCCTCCTGGGTTCAGGCAATTCTCCTGTCTCAGCCTCCTGAGTAGCTGGGATTACAGGCACGCGCCACCATGCCCAGCTAATTTTTGTATTTTTAGTAGAGACGGGGTTTCACCATGTTGACCAGGATGGTCTCGATCTCTTGACTTCGTGATCCACCCACCTCGGCCTCCCAAAGCGCTGAGATTACAGGCTTGAGCCACCGCGCCCGGCCACAGAGCACTTTTTTAAATAGCAAGGCGCTAGTGTCTATTTCGAGACAGGTCCACATCTGGAAGACTTAGGAATATGAAAATCACAAGCCATGAAAATGAGGGAAAGAATTGGACTATTGAACATGAAGAAGGTTTGCACAGTGGGGATATATTTTCAGTCTTTATATTTTGATTACTGTCATCATAAAGAAGAGACTCGTGCATTCTGGTCACCAAAAGCAAACACAAAACTGGAAGAAGTTGCAAGATGTAGATTTTGGCTAAATATAACAAAGCACATTCTAGCAGATGGAGCCACTCAATGATGGAAAGTGCTGCCTCATAACCGTGGATATGCCTCTGCAATTGACAAGGCTAAGGAGGAACTGGTCACTTGCCAGTTAGGCATGCAAAGATGATTCCTATGTGGGCAAGAGAAAAGACTTGATACAATTTAAGATTCCTTTCAACTCTAAGATGCTGTGAATCTGCATCTTATTTATTATCTCTTTGATGTCTCCTACTTAATGGTTTTCCCTCAGCCTATCGTTCCAGGCCCATGAACTTCACTGCAGATTCCCTCTTCTGAGAAATTGGATGTGAAAATGTTCTGCAAAATATATAGCATCATATAAAATACGAGTTTATATTGAGAATTTTATAGTACACCATTAATTTTCTTTCATTTCTACATATCTGGTTGTCAATTTAACATGGAAGTTGCTTGGATCAAGACAATATTCAGCAAACAGGTGATATTCAATTATGAATAAAGGGCATATTTCATACTAATGAGTATAGAGGAAATGGTTAGGTACTTGGATATGTTACAAAACAATTGTGGCACTTCCAACATTTCAAAATTTAGAATAAATTCTAACTCCTAGAACTGTTTTGTTATAATCCACTGTGAAATCTGAGAAATAAATTAATGGACATCTCAAGTTGTTTTCAAACCAAGAGTTGAAAAAAATGTAAGCATATCCTTTAAAATATCAACTTTTTCTTGTATTCTGTTGTGTCTGTAAATTGCATAGCTTCAATATTTCCTTATCTTTACATTTCAGGGCAATTTTTAGAGAATTGGCATCCTGAAACATGGTGAAGGCACTTCATTAGGCTTATTACAGGAACTGAATCGATGCCTTGGTGCCCTGAGGCAGGCCTGCTGTGCCATCTAATTAGTGATGGAAGAACCAAAGCTAATTCAATCTAGACTGTCGCTTCTGGGACTGACAGATTGCCCTGGACAGCTTGGGAGTACAAGCCCTCCCAGAGGATTATAGCACCAATACCAGCCCAAGAAGGGCACTGATGTCAAACCATTAAAGCTCCACTTCTCCCACAAAAGCAGTTTTAAATACAGCACATTTCATGGGAAGGATTGTCACACCCAGAAGATTTCAAAAGAAAAACATAAACAATGGAAAGAGCATATTTACAATAACCTGCCATTTTATCCTGACATGGAGTGTCAACTAGACACTGTTCTTCTGGATTTTAGACTCAAAAAATGGCAAAGGAGACCCCATTGCCTCACCAAGAAACATTGCTGTATATGGATGGATTTATATAATAATACAGTAGAGAAAAAAACTTCTTGCACATTCAGAAACTAATTTGCCTTTATAACCACATAGACAGAAGGTATCTAAGGTAGATAATCCCATTTCATGATGCAGACACTGAATTTCAAAGAATCTAAGTGACTTTCTCAATGTCAATGTCACAAAGATGCTAACTCATAGAGCTAGGACTCCTTTCAACTCATATCTTAATTTTCTTTCCATTTTGGAAAAAATAATTAAATGTCATATTTTTTGTGAGAACTAAAATACACCATTAGATTATACCTGTATATTGCTACAGTAGAGATATGTTTAAATAGTTCTACCATAAATATTTTTAATGGAGTTTTTTTGTTTCCCCCTTTAAAACATAATTTTCTCGGAAAATATTCTTTATAAATACTCATGTTACTTAGTTTCTACTGTGTACAATGCACTTTACAAAGTCCTTTACATGCACTATTTATTCCTCACTAAAACCCCATGAAATAGGCATTACCAAGTTCAAGTTTTACATGAAAAAATAATTAGGAAAGATTAACCTGACAAAGGTCTCACAGCTGGCAAATGGCAAACTAGTTTCCTCCACCACATCATGCCCAGCCTTTCAGTTCTATGGAATCATTGACTAATTGATTTGATCGATATTTGTTGAATACATGTATCTTGGAGTAAAACAGGAGCTCAAAATGTAGTTGATGATAATTTTGAACAAATTAACTTTTATCATCTTAAAATCATTTTCACATTCAGTTTGAAATTTGTATCTTGCTAGACGTCATCAATTTTTTTTTGTTAAAAGTTTCTACTTGAGGTACAGTAAGTAATGAGTTAACATGTGCTTTTCTGTGGAAAGTGTTTGAGATTCTGAACTCAAAGATGAGAAGGGTGCCAGGGAGTAAAATCCAATGGGTTTCAATTTGCATTTTCTTCATACTTGTGCCTAGAACAGAAGGCCCACAATGAGGTGTGAAGGATGGGAATTAGAAAGGAAAGTAACAATTACACTCTCCGTTTGGGCCTGCAGAAGTAACACATCAAAAGGAGTTCAGTGGTCTTGGGCAAGAAATGAAGTCTTCAAGCCTCAAATCTCCTGACCATAAAAAAAAAAAAAAAAAAAAAGGAAAATCACTCTCAGCTGTTTCTTCCTCTTGGGATTGCAGTGAGGAGTAAATAAAACAATGTCTGTAAAAGCATTTCTAAACTGATAGGTATTACAAATAGAAGATACTACATACTAATTTAAAATATTGACATTTGCATTTTTGCTAAGCATTTTCACTGACTTGACTTTAAATAATTTCGTTACCTGGCCTACTACTTTTGGGTGTTGGTCCCACTAAGCCTTCTTTTGCTAAAATAAAGAGTGTGTGTGGTGATTAATTTTATGAATCAACTCAATTGAGCTAAGGGATGCCCAGAGTTCTGGCAAAACAATATTTCTGGGTGTGTCTGTAAAGACATTTCTGGAAGAGATGAGCATTTGAATAGGCAGACTGAGTAAAGATCATTCTCACCAACGTTAATGAGTACCATCCAATCCATTGAAGTCCTGAATAGAACAAAAAGGTGAAGAAAGAATGAATTTATTCTCTCTTCTTGAGTGAGGACATCCATCTTCTGCTGCCCTGAAACATCAGAGCTCCTGGTTCTCAGGCCTTTGAACCTGAGCTTACACCAGCACCCTGGCCTGGTTCCCAGGCAT
Organism: Sapajus apella; assembly: GCF_009761245.1. Taxonomy (NCBI): domain Eukaryota; kingdom Metazoa; phylum Chordata; class Mammalia; order Primates; family Cebidae; genus Sapajus; species Sapajus apella. The sequence continues at coordinate 25,184,322 of NW_022436956.1, read as the reverse complement.
TTGAATTCTACCTGAATTACATCACCAGCTTTCCTGGTGGTCCAGCTTGCAGACAGCAGATCGTGGGACTTCTCAGCTTCCATAATTGCATGAGTCAATTTCTACAACAAAGCTCCTCTAATTTATACAATGGGGATATAAATGAACCAGTGTGAAGAAAGAGGATGTGGGGCCAGTCCTATCAGGTTCACATCTTAATAGTAATGTGATCCTAAGCAAGTTGCTTAAATATCTTTTTCCCACTCTGTAGATTAGGGAAATAACACCTACTTTTTCAAAAGCAGGTTATTTATCTAAAGCACCTAACTAAATATAGAGCTCGGAATATTTGCCAATTGTTAGTTTCCTTCTCATAACTATCCAATTAATCAAGTAATTTTTTAAACCTACTGTGGCTTAATTCTTAGCTCTCTTTCCTAGACACAGGGTAAAGAGTTCTAAAATATATCTAAATTTGTTTATGGTGTGAACATAAATAACTCATATGATTTTTTTAAATATTGCATGCTGTTTTCAACTCTGGCTTTTATACCCAAAGGCCAAGGGTGATTCTGAGACAAAGAAATCATCATCTCTATTTCTAAACCAAGAGGCCGATAATATGTTAATCTATGCTCTCATCAGGGATTAAAAGAAAACAAGTCATAAAAACAGCAAAGATGCTATATACTAAGTGCAATAAAAATTGAAGTGTAATAAATACTGTTAAATTTTTGTTACACGAATCATGTATGGGAATGGTCCATATCCATGGAAAATTTTGAAATTTCTCTCAAATATATTCCTCCCACCACAACCCCGTCTCCTCAACTTGATGTCAATAACATTTCAGATGAAGTTTATCCTTTTATTAAATACATATCAGCAAATAAAGAAATACTTTTTGAGAAGTGCAACAACACCCCTTAAATGAAATAGTATTGGTGCTTTTCAGTGTTCCCAATAGTACATGCAGGAAAACAGTACAACTCTCTATCGGGAAGAAATAAATGTATCTTAAGTAATTTACTGCAATAAGAAAATGTAACTTCAGCCAACTACATATTTTACTGTCATCAGTGTTTTGGGTTTTTTCTCCCCGGTTTTCTATAAATAGCTAGGTGATTTTCTAGCTCATGTAATAATAATCATTATTCTACTCAAGTTGCCCTTGTGAATTTACTGTAATTCTGTTACCTCCCATCAGGCGGAGACATAGCTCTAGAAATCAGATAGTTAAACAGCGAAACCATCTTAAAGTACTTCATTTAGTTGCTTCCTACACAAATAATTACTATACTCAGTTATGGATATTTGTCTCCTCAAGAAGAGCAATGAAGTGTATATCCACAGAAAGACAAAATCTGGCAATACATGTGTCTTGAGGAAGCTCAGGCCATTTGGTCATCACTTCAGTGACAATACAACTTTCTGTATCTTGGGGTCTTCATTTTTATTATTCTTTTCTGCCAACCCTCAAAATATTGCTGTTTATAGAATGGGGATGTCTCCTTAGAGAAAATATAGTATGTAAATAAGTGCCTGCTCTTTATCCTCTTATCTATCTGTCTAAATCCTACCTTTTTTTTAGAGTCAAAACAAATCCACTCCAATAAAATCTTTCTTAATTACATTCACCACCTTTTGCTTTCTCCTGATTTTGATGTTTTATCAATTCCTGAGAGAACTGAAAATAGAACTGCCATTTTATACAGCAATCCCACTACTGGGTATCTACCCAAAGGAAAAGAAATAATTATATAAAAATATATACCTGTATTCATATGTTTATCACAGCACTATTCACAACAGCAAAGTCATGGAATCAACCTAAAGTCTCATTCATGGATGATTGGATAGAGAAAATGTGATATATCATGCTTAGCTATATAAAAAAAAAAATAGAAGAAAATCATGACTTTTGCAGCAACAGGGGTGGAACTGGAGGCCATTATCTTAAGTGAAATAATTCAGAAACGGAAAGTCAAACACCACGTTTCCTTTATAAACAGGGGCTAAATAATGTGTACTCATAACATAGAGAGTAGAATAATAGGCGGGTGCGGGGTGAAAAATTACCTATTGGGTACAATGTATACCTATATAGGTGATGATTATACTAAAAGCCCAGACTTCACCCACATAATATACCATGTAACAAAATTACACTTATATCCCCTAAATCCATAAAAAGAAAAAGAAAATAAATAAAAAATAAATGCTTTGTAGTCCACGTTTATAGTATCTTCACAGGAGCAGAGGATGCAGTGAGCCAAGATCGCGCCACTGCACTCCAGTCTGGGCGACAAGAGTGAAGCTCTTTCTCAAACAAAGAAAAGAAAAGAAACCACATTCTTTGCACATCCATAAGAAGCAACTCTTCATTCATTGAAGTTGTATCATGAGATTGCAGCAATTTAGTCACATCTTCAGGCTCCACTTCTAATTCTAGTTTTCTTGCTATTTGCACCACTTTTGCTGTTACTTCCTCCACTGAAATCTTGAAGCCCTCAAACTCACTCATGAGGATTGGAGTCAACTTCTGCCTAACTCCTGTTAATGTGGATTTTTTACCTTCTCCCATAAATCATGAATGTCCTTAATGATACCTAGAATGATGAATCCTTTCCTGAAGGTTTTCAGTCTACTTTGCCCAGATCCATGAGATGAATTGCTATCTATGGCAGGCATAGCCTCATGAAATACAGTGCTCAAGTAATAAGATTTGACAGTCAAAATGACTTCTTGATTCATGGGCTGTAGAATGGGTGTTTGGTTAGCAGGCATAAAAACAACATTAATCTTGTACATGTTCATCAGAACTCTGGGATTACTAAAATATTACTCAATGACCAGTAATATTTTGAAAGCCATCTTTTTTCTGAGTACTAGGTCTCAATGGGGGAATTAAAATATTTAGTAAGCTATGCTTTAAACAGATGTGCTGTCATCTGGACTTTGTTGTTTTATTGATAGAGCATAATAATTTTTAAGGGCTCTAGGATTTTAAGAATACTAAATGAGCATTAGCTTCAACTAAATCACCAGCTGCATTAGCCTCTAACAAGAAAAGCAGCATGTCTTTTGAAGCTTTGAGGCCAGGCATTGACTTCTCCTTTCTAGCCATGGAAGTCCTAGGTGGCATCACCTTCCAATAGAAGGCTGTTTTGTCTATATTGCAAATCTGTTGTTTAGTAGCTACCTTCATCAGTGATCTTAGCTAGACCTTCCGGATAACTTGCTGCAGCTTCTCCATGAGCACTTGCTGCTTCACCTTGCACTTTTATATTATGGAGATGGCTTCTTTGCTTAAACCTCATGAACCAACCTCTATTAGCTTCAGACTTTCTTCTACAGCTTCCCCACCACTTTCAACCTTCACAGAATTAAAGAAAATCTGGTCCTTACTCTGAACTTGGTTTTGGATTAAGGAAATATTGTGGCTGGTTTGATCTTCTAACCAGACCACTGAAACTTTCTTCATACCAGCAATAAGACTGCTTCACATTCTTATCACTTGTGTGTTTATGGAAGTGACAAAATTTTAATTTTCTTCAAGAACTTTTTCTTTGTTGACACAACTTGCCTGTTTGTTGCAAAAAGGCCTAGCTTTTGGCCTATCTCAGCTTTACCACTGCCTTTCTCACTAAGCTGAATCATTTCTAGCTTTTGATTTAAAGTGAGAAACATGCAACTCTTCCTTCCCCTTGCATTTAGAGGCCATTGTAGGGTTATTAATTGACCTAATTTCAATATTGTTCTGTCTCAGGGGATAGGGAGGCCCAAGGAGAGGGGATAGGTGGAAAGAGATGGGGAAAAGCTATTCTGTGGAGCAGTCAGAATGCAAACTACATTTATCAATGAAGTTAACTGTCTTACGTAGGCACGATCCTTGGCACCTCAAGATGATTACAACAGTAATATCAAAGATCTTTGATTATGGATCACCATAACAGATATAATAATTTTAAAATTTAAAATACTGCAAGAATTTTCAGACCGTGACACGGACACATGAAGTAAGAACAGGATGTTGGAAAATGGCTCCAGTAGACTTGTTGGGTACAGGGTTACTATAAACCTTCAGTTTGTTAAAAAACACAGTATTGGCAAAGCACAAAGAAAAACAACAAGATAAACCTGTTCAAATGGCCTAGGATTTATAGCATATGTGAAAGCAGTTATAGATGCCAGAAATTTGGAAAAATGAAGAAAAGTTAATTTTTGAGAGATTATATGCATTGAGAGAAATCAAAAATATGGTCTATATCAGCCTAGCAACTAAAGGCAAAAACAGTAAAATAATCTGTCTTGTATCTGTGTCCATATAAGCATTGTGCTAATAAGGCCTACATTACATTACACCACCTATGACCTTGTTGTGGATGTCACCTCTGTTTTAGAGATACGGTAACAATGACTATCACAAGGACATTGGATAGCATATAGCCTGATGCAAGGGTGGTCTCTGGCTCTGTATCTGTGTTGTTTCATAAATTGGGCTGATCAGGATGAATAATGTCCTACTATCCACAACCAGAAGAATATCTGGGAAAGGGCAACAGAACTAGGGCCCTTAAAGTCTGTCAATTACCCTCTACAAACTCATAGTGTATACAGATGGATTATTACTAGTACATCTAGCCAGATTGTTTCATATTAACTCTACCCATTATTGAATTTTGGATGACACTGGAATTTTCTGCCCAGAATATAGGAATTCTTCCTCTCTGAGCAAGTCAACACTCAATTTACGGCAAATAATAAATACAGCAGTTTCCCTTTGTCATCATACTTTCTTTGATGCAAGTAAAGCTGGTGATTCAGAATTCTGGGCCCACGTCATGGGGATATGGCTGCAACAGAAAAAAAATGAACAAGCCCTGAAGATAGAAAAAATTTGCAAAAGGGCTGATTCAGAGAGGACAGGCTATCTATCACCAATGACCTGTCTGACCCAAGGTCTGCTGATATCATATAAGAAACAAGGGACCAAGAAAATCACAAGGCCTAGGACTACACCGAGTAAGATAGTTAGAGAGGTGCAGATTTTGCAAAGGCCTGTATAATAAAAGTTTTCAGACTCTTCCTCAAAAGTCGAAATGGTCAAGTGTATATCTTGGGAGAAAATATGTCTACAGACTGGGGTGAATGTGAAGAGTTGTTGTTCAGTGGGTAGAGTTCATATAGTCTGAGATGATGAAAAAGTCCTGGAGATAAATGGTGGTGACGGCTGCATAAAAATGTGGATTTAATGCCACTGAAATGGTACACTTAGAAATCATTAAAATGGTAAATTTAATGTTATGTATATTTTACCGCAATAAAAAAACATATTTACAAAAAGTATTTCAGTAGCAAATAGTACCTAGTTTTGTAAAGCAAAAATTTAGAAGGTGATCAGGCAATGTTATTCCCATTTAATGCCTGTTTTTAAAAAATGAAGAGTCCTGGCTCTAGAACTAGGTACTGGTTTCACATCAGAGCGTCTGAACTTCATCTCTCACTCATTCTGTGACATTAGACACATTATGTCATTGTTCTAAGACTCTGTTTTCTCATCTATAAAATGGGTTAATTGTATAACATGTCATATTTAGGATTGTTGAGAGGGTAAAGGAGATTATCCACATAAACTGCCTGTACTGTAAGTGTTTGGGCATTCTTAACTATAATGTTGTCATCATTATCGTGCTGTTATTGTTGACAACTAAGCTCAGACATTACTGCCTACCACTAACACAAAAGCCTTCAAAAAAGTTCTCAGGAGGAAAGAAAGGAAAGAGCACACAGTTAAACCAATAGGAAATTTATTAAATGCATATTATAATTCAATCTTTTGCTAGGTACTAGGAAAAATAAAACAAACTAAAGACAAAAAACACACCATAGGCCCTAAAGAAATTTACAACCTCACTGAGGAAAGAAAGTAGACACATGACACATTTCAACAGTGTCGAGTGCATAACAACATTCAAGTCCTTCACTGGTGCCACTCTTGGGAGAAGAGAAAGCCCTTCCAGGAATAACATGCCAAGGTATCTAGGTATTCAACAGGCATGTGTTTGGTGTCAGCCAGTCTTAGCCTCAAATCCCACCTTCACACCTGCATGCAACCTAATCTCCCTGAGCCTCAGTTTCCTCATCAACACAACACAGATAATATGAGTAACTGACTCAGAGGGTTGTTTCAAGGTTTAAGTGAGATTAATGTATGCAATGAATTTAGGACTTAGCAAAAATTAAGCCATCAGTAGAAATTACCTTATTTAATAAAAAATCTAATATGATAAGTACTGCTTATTCTTATGCAAGAAAACCAGGCCTTAAGAGATTAAGAGACTCACCCAGTGCCTAGTTAGTACATGACAGAGTCAGGAATCCAACCCAGATGATGGGAATCCTGACCCAGTGCCCTTTCCACTGTACCAAAAGCCACCTCTGTGCTGTTAGCATTAAATGAGCACTGAGAGAAATTCCTATGGCAATCGAGAAGATGGGTAAAACAATGTCAGTAAAGTGATTTTTAAAAAATTCATGAATGAAGTAAAACAGAAAAAAGAAAGGTAGGATATTATTCAAAGCAATGTTTTTGAAGATTTCCTTTCCGTACGCTATCTCACTAAATCTCTGCAACAATCCTTTGAGACATAATTAGCCCCATTTTACTGTTCAGAGAAATGAAACTTGGAGTGGTTAAAACAAAAACTTACAGAATGTGACAAGAATAGTAAGAGGAAACACTGGGATTTGAACTCAGTTCTATCTGACTTCAAAATCATTGCCCTTAATCAAAGAGAGAAGATTTCCAGATGAGAAGAAAAACATGAGTTCCTTACAAATTTTTTAGGTAAATAACAAAGACTGCATGTGAAATAAACAGAGCAAATTCAAGGAGATGGAGTACAGGTGGGGAGGACTCCGGAGAGGAGGAAAGGAATCTGTGAGGTGGATGGAGATGACAAGAGTGATAGCTTAGGGAGAGAGCTTCCTTTGGTTTTCTCTAAACAAGGAGACTTTTGCTAATACATTCTCTTTATTCCCATGAATTTGAGCAGAATCTTCCTCTTTTTAGACCCTTTTTTCTAAGAATTTGATTTTAATTTCTGTGGCTAACTCCTGCCAGATAATTAATATCCAGGGGGATCCAGGAAGAGTTCATTTACCTTCTCAAAGAAGATGGCTCAATCCTGAATCATAATGCAACCTGACTCATTGCAGAATCAATCATGGTGATGACCAAGGCCATAATGGTCTCATTGAAGGCCAGAATCCCTAACACTGCCCATTGACCATGAACTAAGAGAAAAGTTCAGGGAGGTTAATAAGAGCAACTCCGAGACTATGTTTAAACAAAAGGCCGTATGGGTCTGTGAGCTCAACTTTATCAACATCTTTAAGGGTCTCTGAAGGCTTTTGAGAAAAAGAATTGGTCTTTGAATATCTCGAATTTTAATTAAACTGAATGACCTAAATACAGTTTATTGTAGAGTACAGGAGATATATTTATTTAAATAGAAATAACTATTGATTTCTATGTTTTGTAGGGGTATGTTATTAAGCACTTATCTGTGTGTCCTTCAAAGAACAATCTTTCATCTGACCAAGCAGTTTTAAAGACTGGTCTGTAAACGTGTGAGAGAAGGAAGCAGAGTCTAGTCTTCTCACCCATGACTCTGGGAAATAAGACAAGGTTTCTTCCAGGAACTATTAGGCATCCAGCCTCAGGAGGAGCCTATATCCTTCATGAGAATTCAGAAGGGATTCAGGGAGCACCAGGCTCTGCTTTTACTTTTCTCCAGCGTTCTTTCCATTCTCCTGTGATGACAGCAACAGAAAAACTTCAAATGTACAGAAATTCTGCACCTTCCAAAAGTTTGGTCCACAGATGCCAAAAAGCTGCATGGGCAGAATCTTCCAGTCCCGATGAGAAACAATGATGAGGAAGGATCTGAACTGGAGCTGCTTCGTTAGGATTTGCAAGCTGGAAAATTGCTTTTCAACAATCCCAATGGTTAAGCATCAACAGACAACCAGCTCTTTCCCTGCTGCCACATAAAAGACTGTACCCTGTAGAAAAGACAAATGACCTACATACAATTTCATGTGCTTCCTAAAGTTAGTTTCCTTTGTCCACTCTTGGATAAATGGTAAGTGGTTGTTGCTCCAAAACAGTAAAATAGTATTTTATTGTTTCCTGGTTATCTCTTCTGACCAGTAAATTGGAATCATAGACTTCCTAACAAAGACAAATCCTGAAGATTTAAATTGCAGATCCAGAGCTCTCTAATTCTATTTAATGTGATAATCACAGGCCTTCCGGCCAACAGAACCCAGCAAGAGCAATTCAGGTTCTAGGTTCTAGATCCAGATTTCCTTGTGAAGAGAAAATCTAATCAGTTCTACATTATGATCACAAGTCACCACTGTTAAGTTAAACAAAACTCTTTTTCTTAGTCATATAAATTTATGTTACGTGCTCTATAAATTGGGGTTCCACCCTTGAATGCTTGAATATGCTTCTTTATATATATTTATCAACCACATAAAGCTAAAAAACATAAAAGCTACAACACAAATATTCTTCCTAGGGGGTTTTTCTTCATAGGATAAATTGGTTGTGATCTAAATGCAATTTAAATAATGTTTGGACTAAAGATGGTTTCTTTTCTTAGTTAATATCTCTGCAGCAAATAGGAACATTCCTCACATGTTCAAGAACCTTCTGTGTTCAAAATTGTATAACCTTAAGTTGTGTAAAGAATAACCACAATCTGCCATATCCTGAACCTATTCTGTACTTACATAACAGTTCCCAAGCAAGATACCACACTGTACTAGACATAAAATGTATATAAGAGCATACTGATTTGTATGTGCAGTTAGTCCCTAAGACACAAACACAAAGACTGAACAATTATGTTAGGACTACAAATTTGACCTTCACTATTGTCCTAATCACTGTCATCAACATTCAAAAATATCTATGAAATATATACATGTATGTATGTAGGATGTATGTCTACTGTAGAACCCAAGTGAGGAACCAAACTATCTGTCAGTATAACTCAAAATTTTTTATAACGATTTGGATCTTAGATATTTTGAAAAAAAAAAACAACCTTTTCAAAGTTAAGTTGTGTTTTGTTTGAAATTGTTTTAAAACTATGCTGAAAAACCTTTTTTTTATAATATCAGGAACACAGCCAGGCTCAGTGGCTTATGCCTGTAATCCCAGCACTTTGGGAAGCCAAGGCAGGCAGATGACTTGAGGTCAGGAGTTAGAGACCAGCCTGGCCAATGTGGAGAAAACCTATCTCTACTAAAGTCATAAAAATTAGCTGGGTGTGGTGGCACCTGCCTGTAGTCCCAGCTACTCAGGAGGCTGAGGCATGAGAATCACTTGAACCCAGGAGGTGGAGGTTGCAGTGAGACAGGAGGATTGCGCCATTGCACTCCAGCCTAACTGACAGGGGAGACTCTGTCTCAAAAAAAAGAAAATCAGGAACACTTGTTTGAGAGTTTGCTCGTTCACTGCATGCCTACTGTGTGCCAAGAAATGTATTACATGCTGGGAATATAAGATAAAATATGGCATTATTATTATTATTATTTTGCAAGAGGCTTAGACAAAACTTTACATAGATGTGCTAGAATTCAAGCACGGCATCATTATTTTTTAAGAGTTCCAAGATTAGACATACACATTTTCTCTCTCTCTCTCTCTCTCTCATTTTCTCTCTCATTTTCTCTCTCTCTCTCTCTCTCTCTCACACACACACACACATACACATACACGTACATACACACACATCCAGCACAGGCTGGTTAGTCCTAACACACAGGTATAAATGAGCAATTCATTGGGCACATGAAGGAGAAGGAAGAAGAGCACATAAACCACAGTGGTTAGAAAGACATACCAGAGTTGTCTATAGTCACCAAAGTATAAAAATGACATGACTAAATCCTAATCAGAGGATGGGCCTGAAAGCCAAAGAACATATGTAGTGCATCAGCCAGAATGGTGGAGAGAGCCTTGGAAATTTACAAGGCCAGAACCCTCATCTTAGGGCTTAAGCATGAAGAAGTTAAATGACTCATTAAAGCTATAAGAGTTAGAAATTTGGAGCATACAGATGAGGTTAATTTAAAAATATATGCAAGTACATTTAACTAAGTTTATAAGAACCTTCATATAGATTAGGATATTTTGTAAACAGATATATCCCACTACAGAGGAATCAAATGCAAAAGAGGCCTTATAATCTTTTGCAACAAAAGAGACCTTGAGTTGAAAAGTATCAAAATCAAGGACTGAGATTTGGCTCCGGGTCCTCTATGTCTATAATATGATGAGTTCAAGGTTTCTGCTGTCCTCATAGAGAAAACTAACGGTAATGATTAATAGCAATGACATTTAACCAAGAAATTGTGTGTACATCATTGGACTTTGCTTCAAATTATACAATCCCCTATACATGTGTGTGTATGTGTATTACTGAAGGTTAGCAACTCGTGGTTAGACGGTTTTTAATTTTATGTAATTATGTGATTATGTTCATTTATAATTTGTGTTAGACTGTTTTTAAAAGAGTTTATTTTATAACAAAATTAATCAATTGAATAATAATTCCCTCTCTATTGGCTGCCCTTGGAGAAAGTTTGGATTATTGACTCATGTAGCCAATGTTAGACACTATTGTTCCCCTGGTGATGGCAATTTGAAATGCAGAGATAATATCTAAGATAAAATAACATCCTGTGAAAGTCTAGGCCAAGAGTACAAAAACTTTCTCATACAAATCTGGATTTATAGCTTCTCTTAAAGAGGTGAAAGCTCTAACAAGGCCAGGTTCACGTTTCCGAATGATAACAATTAGCAAAAGCTGAGATGCAGCTGCCCCTTCTGATGATATGAGAACTCCCATTCACCTCCATTCTCACAAGCCAAGATGAATATTTCTGACCTGACCCTGCAGACATTTGAGTTTATGGTCCCTGGTATAGTCTTATAGACTTAAATCCAGAGTTCCAGCAAGCATCACAGATGTTTAATGTTCTTATTCTTTAGAGAAAAGATTTATTTTTATTACATTGAAATAAACTCCACTGCCTTTTCAAAATGTTTTAGTCCTTGAATTTTAGCCAGAAATTGGAATGCCGACAGTCTTCATCTGCATTAGTGAACTACCTTGTTCTATCAATTTTACTTTACTGTAGAAAGTGGATTTGAGATGCTCTAGACTCTAAATTCTAATTCCTAATAATAAATCCATAACTTTCTGCTCTACCTCTCCCAGCATAATCAAGAAGGAAAGTTAGTATTGATTTATTGAAGAGTTTGAAGAACAGCTACTTAGAAATGATAATAAACACTTATGTGTCTAGTTTATCACCAAAGCAAGACATCCTATGACATTCAATAATTAATAGTATGACCTATATATTATTGGGAAAATTAATGGAGTACATATTTCAAGTAAAATACATTTAGTAAATGAAAAATGTTTTAGTTCCACACCATCATCCTCAAAAAAACATCAACCAAAATGAATGAATTGATTCAGTCAGAAAGAAGAATAGGAATCACATAGTTAAGTATAAAGGCTGTCAGAGTTATTGTCATGACATCAAAACTCTGAAGGCCTTTAGGGGGTCAGTAAAAGAGATAATTGGGCAAAAGAAACCCTGTGGGTAAAGGCTTTCAAGATTAGAAACTTCACACTCTCCATCATTTGTTTTTTCCCTGCATTCATTTCAGAAAATAAAACAAAACAAAAATCTTTGCAAATTCTAGCTTAAAGGTTAAGAAACTTTGGTTAATTCTCCAAATTTGGGTATTTTCCCACCTTCCTGAGATGTGCTGTAAGACATCAAAAGCACGAATATATCATCAAGTAATTTCTATGTGGAAATACTTAAGGCAAATCAAGGAAAAACATGTCAAAATCAAGAAGTTTGGAATTCTTGAATATGCCCCTATGAAAGCATTGCAAAATGGTTAATGTTTCTCTTTTGAGACAATTCCACAGCGTTTTGATGCCTGACCCAGACACACCTCCTACATAAGTTTCCCTCTCTGGTCAGTGTCATCTCTCTTCAACAGACAGGAACTCCAAAGTTCACTCAAGCATTTTAATGATCTCAAGTTGGGTAGCAAGAGCCTGGGGGCTTTTTCTGAGTCATATGGAAACTGCTTCAGGGTGACAATCAGAACCTTACAGAATCATCAACTATGACATGAAGGCAACACCAAAGGAAAGAAATTGTCACTATTTCCAAGGTAGTGACCTTTTATCTTCTCCACTTCAAAACTGCATTTTGTGACTACAATGCCCATCAATTACAGAGGTCATTTAAACTCTCAAGAGAAAGAAAGAAAGCCACCTTGCTAGGTAACGGCCTGGGCCCACAGCTTTGATCATACTTCAAAAGAGAATATCTCACACAAAAATCACCCTCGCTTTTACTGTCAGCACAAGACTGATCTGTCAATGAGAACAATTGCATGACTCCAAAGCATCTCAGAGGGTCGGTCTTCCAGGTACCTGGTTTCTTCTCCCTCTTTTTTTTCATCTGGAATATGAAAGAGCAAATCAGAAAACAATCACACCACGCTAATAAAGGAGTGAGTTGAAATAAGGCCTCTAAAGGCAAAGGAGACACTAATGTAAACATGCCCTCCCAAAACCAAAAGGATAAAACTATTTAGTATGGTAAGTAAAGTCTCAGTTGCAGTCAAGGAGGCTGGGAACAACCAACAATGTATGTATCCCTCAACATCATGAACTCTCAGTAATTACTCAATCATGAGGGAGTAAATGCAGTACATTGGCAAGACTCCAAGCCTTAGAGTCTGAAAGGCCTAAGTTTAGATACTGGCCCTGTTGCAGATGGCTTTGTGCTTTGAGTTACTTCACTTCTTTGCATTTCAGATTTCTCATCTCTACATTCCTTGTAATAACATCCGTCTTTTGAGATAGTTGTAAGGGTTGAATGAGATAATACACCTAAAAATGCCAGGCACATGCATTGCCTAATGGATGGTAACTACTGTCATGATTATTTGTATTGCTAATAAATAGGTGAGATCTATTAGCTCTCTTGCTGTTTGTTTGTTGCCTCTGCAGCATAGCATAAAGTTACAATACTCCCTTTGGGTTTCCTTTTCCACAAAAGTCAAGCTCTGTCATATCCTGTGGCTGAGGCAGGAACAAAAGAGGTAAATATAACAGTCAGAGCAGGAAGTTTGGGGCAATCTAAAAAGTACACCTCTCCAATTGGGTGAAGTGAGTACCTGGAACATGGACCTAACCGTATGTGTAAGAAGACGGAATTTTTCTCTAAAAGAAATGCCATTTGTTCTGAGATACAAAATGAGGCAGACTTTAGATCAACGAAAGAGAATGATTTCCTGGACTCTCAGGATCCAAACTTGGAGCTTAGGGGAGAGATTGGTTCCAGGCAGTGCAGGAGGCTGCTAGAAACCACTTAGGAACTAACCTGTTTGAGGTGAGACATCCATGTCTGCTGGAAAATGTGCATGGATGTGCATATATGTGTGTGCACGAACTCAAGAGCAGGGACCCACTGGGCAGTGACAGGAGCCCGGCCCACATTGGTGTGCAGGGGCAGAAGCGGAGGCTGACACAGAGAGCAAGACTTTCTCCTCCAGCTCTTCTCCCAAGGCTGGCAGCTGCAGCCACAGGTCCCCAACGCATCTCAGCTCAGTGAACAAGACTTCCCCAGGATCCCAGATTTCTAGATATCAGCAGTGGCGCACCACTACTCAGCTCCAGGAAACCACCAGTCCTTCCAGCAGACAAGGGCAGCACCAGCATGCCAGGTTGCCAGTGTTTCAATAGTGACACCATGTGGCAGTGACAATCTGACTCCTTGCCTGCCTAAGTCACTTTCTGGTTTTTTTTCCTTGTCCTGAATCTGCGGATTGAGTAAGACCTTTTTTGTTATCATGGGACCAGATACCCATGAGGTAAGAGAACTTTTCACAATAGGTGAGATTGTGAGTCAATTGCTTAATCTGAATGTAAAACATGACAGCGTGTGTGCTCCAAACTGGGGAGATGATGAGGGAATCACAGTGCTGGAGAACTGTACTTGGAAAGCATGGTAATAGAGGACAGACTGTCCTTCCCCTAAGTACAAAGAAGTGTGGGAGCAATAACAGGAGCACCATGCCAGTTAGCAGAGGAGGACAAGAGGAACCCTAAGAGCAGACCAGATAAAGTAGCTTTGGCAGACAGACCACCAGTTGGCCTCAGAGAGCGCTGGTAGAAAGTGGCAGCCTCTACTTCACAAGACTGAGACTCAAGGACAGACTTCAGTGCTGGGTGGGGTGGAAAAGCAATCATGACAGAGAAAAACAAGCCCCAAGTCATTGAGGGTTGTGGGCAGGTTAAGCTATGAAGACAAGGACCTCAGACACAGGGTCTGGATCAGGAACACACTTGTTAGAACAAGGCCAGGTCCTGGTCTCAGGAGTAGAAAATAAGGTACATTCATTCATCTACTCAGCAAATATGTAGAGTCCTAGTATATTCCAGGTACTACTCTAGGCAGTATTATTTAGGAGCATCCAAAAATCCCTGCTCCCAAGGAGTCTGCATCCTATCGGGGAAGATGGACAATGGACTAAAGAAAATGTACAGCAGATGGTGATTCCTGCAATGGAGAATAGGAAAGCAGGGAAGAGAGAGAGGGGACATAATGGGGGACAGGGCAGATGCTAAAAAGGATGGCCAGGGAAGGCCTAAGAAGGTGTCATGTCAGCAAAGACACATAGTGAGGAAGTGAGCCACGTGGGCATGTGGAGACAAGAAGGACACGAGGAGCAACAGCACAGAGGCAAGAGCAAAGCAGGCTTGCCTGAGAGACTGCAAACAGGTCCGCGTGGCTGGAGTGGAAGGAATGCGTGGGTGAAGAGTCGAGGAGGCCCCAAAGTTGTGGAGGCAAATTGTGTGGCCTGTGAATCACATGAAGGACTTCATTCTGAGTGAGATGAGGGCTGTTGGAGGGCTTTGGACAGAGAAGTTGAGACAAGGCAGTCAGGCACGAGGGCAGTGGGGGCAGGCTGATCAGAAGCCCATGAGAGCAGCCCAGGCTGGAGGCGAAGGTGATTACAGCCAGTGTGCTGGCCATGACAGCGGTGAGAAGTGGCTGGATTCTGAATATGCAGCCAACAGGGTTTCCTGACAGGTTGGTTGTGGGATATGAGAGGAAGGGAGGAGACACATGCATGATCCCCAAGTTTTTTGGCCTAAGATACTACCTAGATCTTGATTATGCCAGGCTAGCCCAGTCAGCAATATTATGCTGTCCTAAGTCCCCTGAGTCCCTTAAGCCCCCCAAACCCACCAAAACGCTAGGTGCCTGCAAGCAGGGAGTTACATTTGGTTACAAGACATGAAGGTGAAAAGTAATAAGAAAAGTCAAATCATCATAAAACCTCTATTTCAGATCCTGTAAGGCCGATGAGCTTCTGTCCCCTTGGTCACAGCTGCTACTTGGGGTGGTACCAATGTCCCCTGACACCAGCAGCACATAGGAAGTCAGGTTATATTGTTCTGCTTTTCTCTGACCTATCACCAGAAAAGCAAATAAAAATATTCTAAACATATGGTACTGAAGCATGCTTTGTGAGAGGGCATGAACGCATGGCAGGCGCCAGCTTTCCTCATGCACATTCTCCAATGACCTATAAGTCAGCAAGCTTAGGCTGTCACCAAATCGATCCCTTTCATAACTAATAATGTTTTGCTGACCTTCAAACACACTTAAGTAACTGACCAATTCCACCGAACTCAGGCATTTGTGTGTGGCCCACTGAGAACGTTTGTCCTAACTCCCACGCAACTGTCAAGCCATTTTGAGAGTGTTGATCTGGCAGGGCTTTTCCCCACCTCCAGCCCCACTCCTGCTCCTCACTCCCACCATCTTTACTTTCCCTGAAGTGAACTGACCAGCACAACCCACACATCTGGTACAAACTTAGCCTCTTTTTCACGGCCCCATTGCTTACTTCTCCTTTCTTGCTCTTTAAGGCCCATTACCATCTTCATCCCTGGCTTCCCACAGGTTTCCATTAATGAACATCCTTTTCAAAACAGCCCAACAGTTTAACTCCTGTGTGGGGCATCCCACCAATTTTCAGAATAGAGCAACTCTCTTAACAACTCTTCTTTCATTACCCCAATACACACACATGCACACACACACACACACACACACACACACACACTTCATATGTCCTTCATGTCTGTTAGCTTGTGACATCAGAGGTCCCACTTACCAATTCAGTTTGAAAGCTACATTGTAGCCACAATTCCCTCATAGGAATGGTCACCTCTGAGAAATTTAAGATTCTCCCTGTTGTCTTTGCAGAGGCTGAAAAGGTGAATCAATCCATGAAGATGCTTTGCTCTGAGCTCCTGGGGACATTCTTGCAAATATACTGGTGTTTTCTATGCTTTGGGGTATACTAAGGAGTCACCCTTTTATCTCCAGAGGTTTAGTTTTAATGAAATGCTGACATTTTAGCATTTCCTTGAGTATCTGCATTCTAGGGTATCTGTCAATAGTGACAGGAGCTCAAGAACACATGAAAAATAATCCACTCATTATCAGTCCTGTCTTGAGTTTACCTACAATTGTTATACCCTTGAAATGGATTTTGGTTGGCAATGGAAAATCAATACATAACAAGAGATGGTTTAATCTCCTTAGGTATGTTGTAACTCACGTCACTGCACACATATTCATTGTGCTACAGACACACTCGGAGATGTTAGAAGTTCTAGAAGGAAATGCAATACATAAAGAAAATAACGTCAGTGTGCAGATAAAGGAGAGTAATTCCTCTGCAAAAACAAAATGTCCTTTCAGGGCATATGTGTCAGTCACACCTATGTGGTAAAGTAAAATTTGGGCGATTTGTCTTATTAAATTGTGCACCCAACAACCATATCTGTCTCAAATGATGAAAGGAGTCAACACTGTGAGTCAGGCTGCCTTTTGAAGCTTGGTTCCTGACCCTTTCCAGTGTTTGCAGTCTTGTAGCAGTGATCTGTGACAGACATCAGATTTCACACAACTTTCTTCCCCACGCTAACAAAATGTGCTTCTCGCTATACTGACCTAGGAAGAGAAAGCTTGGGTACAGTCACCAGTCCTGGGTTCTTGAAAATTCAGTAGCCATTATCACTTTAGGATAGAATACATCTTTTTTCTGGTATCACCAAGGTTTGCTATGGAACAAAATACTTTAAATTCATATTTTCCATGCCTTTCACATCTTGCTAGTGGCCTGAGATGGCTTCATAGAATTGTCAAAAGATAGCCTCAAGACGAGTAAAATAACCCAGACACTTGCAAAGGTCAAATGCTGTATGACTCCACTCACAGTAAGTACCTAAAACAGGCAAATTCATAAGGATAGTTTGTAGAATGAAGATTACAAGGAACTGAAGGGGCAAGATATGGGGAGTTATTATTTAACCTTCACAGTTTCTGTTTGGAATAATTAAAAACTTTGGAAATAGGGGTGATGGGTGCACAACATTGGAAATGTAATTAATGTCACTGAATTTTACACATAAAAGTGATTAAAATGGCTAATTCTATGCTATATGTAGTTATCATAATTTGTTTTAATTTTGAAAAGATGGCCTGAAGAAACTGAGGTGCAATTTTCCCCTCCACTTTAATAAACAAGAGTTTTCTTTACAGTAACCTCTAAAACTAAATTAGTAGAGTTGTATCATTGCACAGAAAAGAGCCCTATTCCCATGCCAGCAAATGATCGAGGTATTTGTGCTCCTCTTTATAGGTTGGAAGCAAAAATTGTTCAGAAATTTCCTCCAGATACAAAATTTATATATACATACATAAATTATTTATCACCACAAGCTTATAATGGAAAAACATCATGTATTTGGTCCACCCATCACCATCTGTGCTCCCTCTCCCTAGAGGGAGCTTCTTTTAAATGAGTCTCTGGTAGTTACCTACAAACCCCTACATAGTGTGCTTCAACCACTATTTTATGCTGTATCATCTCTACCAATTATCTGTAACTTCCTGCTGTAAGAGATGAATGATAGCTCACTTGTACCACCTCCCACTGCCTCTATCTACTCCCTCCCCATATAGTTACATCACTGTTCTCAGTTCCTCCCACTGATTGCCTCTACAACCTCAGACTTAAATCTCCATTTATTACTCAAACAGCCAGTTTATTTTGGCTCCCTGTTTTGGAGCTGGAGATATTAGTAATTCTTGCTTCCTCTCGCCTTCCACTCTCTTTTACCTCCTAACTTCTGTCAACTATAGCTTCACTTGTATGCGGTCCAAGCTAAAAGTAATTTTGGTGGTAAAACCTTCTATGGTTTTTTTTTAACATGATTATTGCAAAAGTTGAATACCAGTAAACAATGTTTGCATTATAGTAATCAGTTAAGTATCTTTAGAAGCACTGGGCATGCTGGAAGTATTTTTCCTTCTCTCAGATCTTAATGCCATAGCCACTCTGACACTTAGAGAATATTCCTGAGATTTAATTCAAAAAAAATTCTTCTGCTTCATACCAATTGCTAAATTCACATTTAGTTTGCAACAGATATGGATCATATCTGTCTTATATATTAGGTTGGTGCTAAAGTAATTGTCATTACTTTTAGTTTGCAGTTAAAAGTAAAGGCAAAATTTGCAAATACTTTTGCACCAACCTAATAGATTGGTTGGTTGGTTGGGTGGTTGGTTTGTTGATTTTTATGGAAGTTTCTGATAGCCTTACCTTTTTCTCTTGCCTTCTATGCCTTAATCAGTTCCCAAGGTTTCTCAAACTTACTCCATTATCTACTCCATTATACGCCCATTATTCCAATGACCTACCTTGCAGTGCCCTCCATATTTCTGTTTCTAAGTAGCCTCAGCCTGCTTCACAAATGCCTTTTCACTGAGCTCTGTTAGCTCCATCCTTTGTTTGCTTGAAGTTTCCCACCTATTCTCAAATTTTGCTCTAAATCCTCTAGAGTTATTCATTTCTGTTTTATTTTTCTTTTGTTGGTGGGGGTGGTAAGACGAGATCTTTTATTTTACATTTTTATATTTCCTAAATATCTTGGGATTCTTAGTGGTCTATTTGTATCTATGAATGGCACTGTTTGTGATAAAAAAAAAAAAAAAAAAAAAAAAACTTTCAACAAATCAGGTATAAAATGAACATATCTCAACACTATAAAGGCCACATAAAGGCCATGTAGGACAAGCCCACAGATAATATCATACTCAATGGTGAAAAGCTGAAAGGTTTTTTTTTAATGTTATGAACAAGATGTGGCTGTCCACTCTCAGCACTTTTATTTACTATAGGACTGAATTCCTAACTAGGGCAATTGAGCAAGAAAAAAAATAAAATAAAAGATACCCAAATCAGAAAAGGAGAAGCAAAATTTTCTCTGTTTGCATACGACAAAGTCTTATGTATAGGAAACTCTAAAGCCTACACACAAAAAATTGTTAGAACTAAAAAACAAATTTACTAAAGTCACAAGATATGAAATCAGCATACAAAAAACAGTCGTAGTTCTATTATATAACAGTGAACTATCCAAAAAAAATCAAGAAAACAAGCACATTTACCATAATATCCAAAAAGATAAAATACTTGAAAATGTATTTAACCAAGGAGGTAATAGATCTATACAGAGATAACTATAAAACATTGATGAAAGAAATTGAAAATAACACAAATAAATGGAAAGATGTTCCATGTTTATGAACTGAAGAAATTAATATTGTAAAAAGATCTATACTACCCAAAGCAATCTACAGATTCAATGTAAACCTTATCAAAATACCAGTGACATTTTTCACAGAAATAGAAATAATAATCCTAAAATTTATAAAAACCACAAAAGGTCCTGAATAGTCAAACCAACTTCAAGTAAAAAGAATAAAACTGGAGAAATCACACTACCTTATTATAATTTGTATTACAAAATTACAGTAATCAAACAGTATGGTACTGGCATAAAAGCAGATAGACAAATAAAACAGAATA
The DNA here is from genome assembly GCF_009761245.1 of Sapajus apella. NCBI lineage: Eukaryota > Metazoa > Chordata > Mammalia > Primates > Cebidae > Sapajus > Sapajus apella. The sequence continues at coordinate 25,164,260 of NW_022436956.1, read as the reverse complement.
GAAAGCCCAGTAATAAATCTATGTATCTACAGTAAATTGATCTTCGACAAAGGTGTCAAGAATACACAATGGGGAAAATATAGTCTTTTCCAAAATAAATGATTTTGGAAAAGCTGGTCATTCACATGAAGAATAAAATTGGACTCCTATCTCACACCATATATAAAAATTTACCCGAATGATATGTCTATAAATAAAACCACAAAGAAGTTCACAGAGCAGTTGGGCAGAGCCCAGACTGTGACTGCTGACAGACTGTGACTAGGCTACATCCTCAATGGGCAGGGCATCACTGAAAAAAGGCAGCAGCACATCAGGAACTTTTAAATAAAGCTCCACCTTCCCAAGACAGAGCACCTGAGAAAAAAAGCAGTTATGAGTTCCACTAGAGCAGACTTGAACATACCTGCCCAGCAGCTCTAAACAGAGCAACGGAGCTCACAGCTCAGCACTTGAGCTCCTATAAGGGTCAGACTATCTCCTTAAGCAGCTCCCGGACCCCCATATATCTAAAGAGGCACCTCATAAAGGAGAGCTCAGGTGCACATCTGGTGGGTATCCTTCTGGGACAAAGATAACAGAAGAAAAAACTGGCAGCAACTCTTACTGTTCTGCAGCCACTACAGGTGATCCCCAGGCAAGCAGGGTCTAGACTGGACCTCCAGCAGTCCTACAGCAGAGGGACCTGACTGTTAGAAGGAAAACTAAAAAACAGAAAGAAATAACTACACTGTCATCAAAAAAAATGTCCACCCAGAGACCCCACCAACTACGAAGACCACAGGTAGATAAATCCACAAAGATGAGAATAAACCAGTGCAAAAAGGATGAAAACACCTAAAACCAGAACATTTCTCCTCCTCCAAGGGATCACAACTCCACACCAGGAAGGGAACAAAGCTGGATAGAGAATGAGTCTGATGAATTGACAGAAACAGGCTTCAGAAGGTGGGTAATAACAAACTTCTCTGAGCTAAAAGATCATGTTCTAAGCCAATGCAAAGAAACTACGAACCTTGAAAAAAGTTTTGATGAAATGCTAACAAGAATAAACAGCTTAGAGATGAATATAAATGAATTGATGGAGCTGAAAATCACAATACGAGAATTTCACGAAGCATACACAAGTTTCAATAGCCAAATTGACCAAGCAGAAGAAAGGATATCAGAGATTGAATATCAAATCAATGACATAAAATGAGAAGGCAAGATTAGAGAAAAAGTGAAAAGAAACGAACAAAGCCTCCAAGAAGTATGGGACTATGTGAAAAAACCTAATCTACATTTGATAGGTGTACCTGAATGTGACGGAGAGAATGAATCCAAACTGGAAAACATTCTTCAGGGAGAACTTCCAGGAGAACTTCCCCAACCTAGCAAGGCAGGCCAACATTCAAGTCCAGGAGATACAGAGAACACCATAAAGATATTCCGCAAGAAGAGCAACCTCCAAGGCACATAATAATCAGATTCACCAGGGTTGAAATGAAGGAAAAAATGCTAGGGGCAGCCAGAGAGAAAGGTCAGGTTACCCACAAAGGGAAGCCCATCAGACTCACAGCAGATCTCTTGGCAGAAAACCTACAAGCCAGAAGAGAGTGGGGGCCAATATTCAACATCCTTAAAGAAAAGAACTTGCAACCTAGAATTTCGTATCCAACCAAACTAAGCTTCATAAGCAAAGGAGAAATAAAATCCTTTACAAAGAAGCAATTGCTGAGAGATTTCATCACCACCAGGCCTGCCTTATGAGAGCTCCTGAAAGAGGCACTAAACAAGTAAAGGAACAACCAATACCAGCCACTCCAAAAATGTACCAAATGGTAAAGAGCATGGACATGATGAAGAAACTGCATCAACTAATGGGCAAAATAACCAGCTAGCATCCAAATGGCAGGATCAAATTCACACATAACAATTTTAACCTTAAATGTAAATGGGCTAAATGCCCCAATCAAAAGACACAGACTGGCAAATTGGATAAAAAGTCAAAACCCATTGGTGTGCTGTATCCAGGAAACCCATCTCACATGCAAGGACACATATATGCTAAAAAATAAAGGGATGGAGGAAGATTGACCAAGCAAATGGAGAGCAAAAAAAAGCAGCAGTTGCAATCCTAGTCTCTGATAAAATAGGCTTTAAACCAACAAAGATCAAAAGAGACAAAGAGGGGCTTACATAAATGGTAAAAGGATCAATGCAATAAGAACAGCTAAAGATCCTAAATATATATGCACCCAACACAGGAACACCCAGATATTTAAAGCAAGTTCTTAATGACCTACAAAGAGACTTAGACTCCCACACAATAATAGTGGGAGACTTTAACACTCCACTGTCAATATTAGACAGATCAATAAGACAGAAAATTAACAAGGATGTCCAGGACTTGAACTCAGATCTCAACCAAGCAAATCTAATAGACATTTACAGAACTCCCCACCCCAAATCAAGCCAAATTAAGCTCCATAAGCAAAGGAGAAATAAAATCCTTTACAAACAAGCAATTGCCGAGAGATTTCATCACAGCCAGGCCTGCCTTACAAGAGCTCCTGAAAGAAGCACTAAACATAGAAAGGAAAACCAGTGCAGCCACTCCAAAAATGTACCAAATGGTAAAGAACATCAACACAATGAAGAAACTGCATCAACTAACAGGCAAAAAACAACCAGCTAGCATCCAAATGGCAGGATCAAATTCACACATAATGATATTAACCCTAAATGTAAATGGGCTAAATGCCCAAGTCAAAAGACACAGACTGGTAAATTGGATGAAAAGTCAAAACCCATCAGCGTGATGTATCCAGGAAACCCATTTCACATACAAGGACACCCATAGTCTCCAAATAAAGGGATCGAGGAAGATTTACCAAGTAAATGGAGAGAAAAGAAAAAGGAGTTGTAATCATCCTAGTCTCTGATAAAATAGACTTTAAACCAACAAATATTAAAAGAGACAAGGGCACAACCTAATGGTAAAAGGATCAATGCAACAAGAACAGCTAACGATCCTAAATATATACACGGTCAGTGCAGGAGCTCCCAGATATATAAAGCAAGTTCTTAACGACCTACAAAGAGACTTAGACTCCCAAACAATAATACTGGGAGACATTAACACTCCACTGTCAATATTAGACAGATCAGCAAGACAGAAAATAACAAGGATATACAGGACCTGAACTCATATCTGGACCAAGCAAACCTAATAGATATCCACAGAACTCTCCACCACAAATCCACAGAATATACTTTCTTCTCAGCACCATATCACACCCATTCTAAAACTGACCACATAATTCTAAGTAAATCACTCCTCAGCAAATGCAAAAGAACAGAAATCATAACAGTCTCTGAGATCACAGTGCAATCAAAGTAGAACTCAGGATTAAGAAACTAACTCAGAACTGCACAACTTCATGGAAACAGGACAACTAGCTCTTGAATGTTGACTGGATAAACAATGAAATGAAGGCAGAAATAAAGATGTTCTTCAAAACCAATGAGAATAAAGATACAACGTACCAGAATCTCTGGGACACATTTAAATCAGTGACTAGAGGGAAACGGATAGCAATAAATGCTCACATGAGAAGCAAGGAAATATCTAAAATCGACAACCTATCATCAAAATTGAAAGAGCTAGAGGACCAAGACTGACAAAACTCAAAACCTAGCAGAAGACAAGAAATAACTAAGATCAGAGTAGAACTGAAGGAGATAGAGACAAAAAAAAAACCCTCTAGAAATCAATAAATCCAGGAGCTGGTTTTTTTGGAAAGATCAACAAAATAGGCAGACCGCTAGCCAGATTAATTAAAAAAAGAGAGAAAAGAATCAAATAGATGCAATAAAAAACGATAAAGGAGATATCACCACAGATTCCACAGCAATATGAACTACCATTAGAGATTACTACAAACAACTCTATGCACATAAACCAGTAAACCTGGAAGAAATGGATAAATTCCTTGACACTTGCACCTACCCAAGCCTAAACCAGGAAGAAGTCAAAACCCTGAATAGACCAATAACAAGGACTGAAGTTGAGGCAGCAATTAATAGCCTACCAACCAAAAAAAGCCCAGGTCCAGATGTTTCTACAGCTGAATTCTACCAGACATACAAAGAGGAGCTGATACCACTCCTTCTGAAACTGTTCCAAACAATACAAAAAGAGGGAATTCTTCCCAAATCATTTTATGAGACCAACATCATCCTGATACCAAAACCCGATAGAGACTCAACAAGTAAAGAAAACTTCAGGCCAATATCCATAATGAACATAGATGCAAAAATCTTCAATAAAATACTGGCAAACTAATTGCAACAGCACATTAAAAAACTTTTCCATCAGGATAAAGTAGGCTTCATCTGGGTGATGCAAGGCTGGTTTAACATATGCAAGTCTATAAACGTAATCCACCACATCAACAGAACCAAAGACAAAAACCACAAGATCATCTCAATAGATGCAGAGAAGGCCTTCTCAAAATTCAACAGTGCTTTATGCTAAAAACTCTCAATAAACTAGGTATCAACAGAACATATCTCAAAATAATAAAAGCTATTTATGACAACCCACAGCCAATATACTGAATGGGCAAAAACTGGAAGTATCCCCTTTGAAATCTAGCACTAGACAAGGATGCCCTCTCTCACCACTCCTATTCAATATAGTATTGGAAGTTTTAGACAGAGCAATCAGGCAAGAAAAAGAAATAAAGGGTATTCAGTTAGGAAAGGAGGAAGTCAAATTGTCTCTATTTGCAGACAACATGATTATATATTTAGAAGACCCTGTCATCTCAGCCCCAAATCTCCTGAAACTGGTAAGCAACTTCAGCAAACTCTCAGGATACAAAATCAATGTGCAGAAATCACAAGCATTTTTATACACCAAAAACAGACTTAAAGAGAACCAATTCAAAAACGCACTGCCATTCACAATTGCTGCAAAGAGAATAAAATACCTAGGAATACAACTAACAAAGGATGTAAAGGACCTCTTCAAGGAGAACTACAAACCACTGTGCAAGGAAATAAGATAGGACACAAACAGATGGAGAAACATTCCATGCTCATGGTTAGGAAGAATCAATACCGTGAAAATGGCCATACTGCCCAAAATAATTTATAGATTCAATGCTATCCCCATCAAGCTACCTAAGACCCTCTTCACAGAACAGGAAAAACCCACCTTAAATTTCTTTTGGAACCAAAAGAGAGCCCACATGGCCAAGACAATTCTAAGCAAAAAGAACAAAGCTGGAGGCATCACACTACCTGACTTCAAACTATACTACAAGGCTATAGTAATCAAAACAGCATGGTACTGGTACAGAAACAGAGATATAGACCAATGTAACAGAACAGAGGCCTTGGAGGCAATGCCACACATCAACAACCATCTGGTCTTTGACAAAACTGACAAAAAGAAGCAATGGGGAAAGGATTCCCTGTTTAATAAATGGTGTTGGGAAAACTAGCTAGTCATATGCAGAAAGCAGAAACTGGACCCTTTCCTGACATCTTACACTAAAATTAACTCCAGATGTATTAAAGACTTAAACATAAGACCTAAAACTATAAAAACAAAACAAAACAAAACAAAAAAACCCTAGAAGAAAACCTAGGCAAAATCATTCAGGACATAGGCATAGGCAAGAACTTCATGAAAAAACACTAAAAACATTGGCAACAAAAGCCAAAATAGACAAATGGGATCTAATTAAACTCCAGAGCTTTTGCACAGCAAAAGAAACAATCATTAGAGGAACTGGCAACCAACAGAATGGGAGAAAATTTTTGCAATCTACCCATTTGACAAAAGGCTAATATCCAGAATCTACAAAGAGCTAAAAAAGATTTATAAGAAAAACAAACAAACCCACTCAAAAATGGGCGAAGGATATAAACAGACACTTTTCAAAAGAAGACATTTATGAGACCAACAAACATATGAAAAAATGCTCATCATCACTGGTCATTAGAGAAATGCAAATGAAAACCACATTGAGATACCATCTCACGCCAATAGAATGGTGATCATTAAAAATCTGGAGACTACAGATGCTGGAGAGGATGTGCAGAAATAGGAACACTTTTACACTGTTGGTGGGAGTGTAAATTAATTCAACCATTGTAGAAGACAGTGTGGTGATTCCTCAAGGAACTAGACATAGAAATGCCATTTGACCCAGCAATCCCATTACTGGGTATATATCCAAAGGATTTTAAATCATTCTGTTATAAAGACACATGCACAGATAGGTTCATTGCGGCACTGTTTACAATAGCAAAGACCTGGAACCAACCCAAATGCCCATTGATGATAGACTGGACAAGGAAAATGAGGCACATATACACCATGAAATACTATGCAGCCATAAAAAAACGATGAGTTTGTGTCCTTTGTAGGGACATGGATGAATCTGGAAACCATCATTCTCAGCTAACGGACACAAGAACAGAAAATCGAACACCGCATATTGTCACTCGTAGGCGGGTGTTGAACAATGAGAACACATGGACACAGGGAGGGGAGCATCACACACTGGAGTCTGTTCGGGGGGACTAATGGAAGGACAGCAGGGGTAGGGAGGTTGGGGTGGGATAACATCGGGAGAAATGCCAGATATAGGTGTGGAGGGGTGGAGGCAGCAAACCACATTGCCATGTATGTACCTATGCAACAATCCTGCATGTTCTTCACAGGTACCCCAGAACCTAAAGTGTCATAATATACATAGATGATATAGATATAGATATAAATTGACCCAAAGTGTATTAAAGACCTAAATATTAGACCTGGATCGGTAAAACTGCTAGAAAAAAATAGAGGGGAAAGTCTCTATAGCCTTGGTCTGGGCAGTGATTTTTTTTTTTGCTATGACCCCAAAGGCACAGGTAACAAAAGCAAAATTAGACAAATGGGATTGTATTAAACTAAAAATATAATGCAATAATATCCAAAAAGATAAAATACTTGAAAGTATATTTAACCAAGTATATTTTTTGGTAGTTTTCTGTAAAGAAAATAATCAAGAGTAAAGAGACAACCTACAGAATGGGAGAAAATATTTGCAAATCATATATCTGGTAGGGTTTAATATTCAAAATATGTAAAGAACTCCTGAAACTTAATAATAAGAAAACAAATTTTAAATTTGGCAAAGAACCTGCATAGACATTTCCCCAGTGAAAACATACAGATGGCCAACAGGTATATGAAGAAATGTTCAACATTACCAATCATCAGAAAAAGTCAAATAAAGCTACGGTGAGATATTGTCTCACACCTGTTAGAATAGCTATTACAAAAAAATGGAAGATATATATATAACAAGTGTGGGTGAGTATGTGAAGAAAAGGGAATTCTTCTACACTGTTGATGGGAATGTAAGTTAGTAGAGCCATTATAGAAAATAATACAAAATTTCCTCAAAAAAAATTATAAATAGAGCTACCATATAATCCAGCAATCCCACTACTGGGTATATATATTCAAAAAAGAGGAAGTCAGTCTGTCAAAGAAATACCTTCATTCCTGTGTTTATTGCAGCACTGGAATCAGTCTAAGTGTCCAAGATATGGAATCAACCTAAGTGTACATCAATAAATCAATGGATTTTTTAAAACTGGGTATGCGATATGTGTGTGTATATACACACACAGAGACACACACACAAAGTGAAATACTGTTTTCTCTTAAAGAAGAAGGCAATTTTGTCACTTAAAACAACATGGATGAAGCTGGAGGACATTATGCTACGTGAAATGGGCGCAGAAAGACAAATACTGTATGATCTCACTTATAAAAGTTTTGAACTCACAGAAGCAAGAGTAGAATGGTAGGTACCAGGGGCTGAAGCGGGCAGTAGATGGGAAGACATCGATCAAACAATACAAAGTTTCAGTTAGACAGGATGAATAAATTCTGGGGAGCTACTGTATACCATGGAATGGTTAATAGTAATAGTAAGGTTAACAGTAATGTATTGTACACTCAAAAATTGCTCTGGAAGTAAATTCTCAATGTTCTCACTTCAAAAAAAAATAAGTATGTGAAGTGATGGATATGTTAGTTAGCTTGGTTGTGGTAATCATGTATTACTTCAATCAGGTATACGTGTACAGTGTATACATATATCAAAGTATCACATTGAACATTGTAAATATATACAATTCTTATTTGTCAATTAGAAATAAAAATAAAAGACTGAAGCAATAGGGCTATTTCATACATCAATGGAATTGTTGGTTGGCAACTTTCAATTTAGGGTAAGTGAACAGAAGTCCTAAAAGCCAGAATTAGGAATGAGTGTATATATCCACAGTGGTATACTGTCTCTCTACAAATTCATTCAATTTTTTAAAGAAAATTAATCCTTTTTGTTGTACCATCCTTCCCTAACCAGCTTATATAAAACAGTACCCCCACCCAATGACTCTCTATTTTTTTTAACCTGTTGTATTTCCTTCACAACTCTTACCACCCTCAAAGCCATCTAATTTGTCTACTTGCTCATAGCTTATTTCTCCCACTATAGCATAAGGTTCATGAGAGAAGGTTTTTTGTTTATGTTTTTTAATATATCTGATTTACTACTGTATCCTTCATGCCTGGAACACTATTCGACACACAGTAGGTGCTCAGTAAGTATTGCCAAATTAATGAATTAATTATGTAATGAATGAATGAATGAATGAAAATGCTATGGCTGGACCACTACAATCTCAAGAAATAATTCACATACTTTACAAAAATGGGAAAAAACAAACATTGTTTGATGTCGTAGAAAATTGGCCAGGCACCATGGCTCATGCCTATAATCCCAGCATTTTGGGAGGCCGAGGCAGGCGGATCACGAAGTCAAGAGATCAAGACCATCCTGGCCAACATGGTGAAACCCAGTCTCTACTAAAATACAAAAATTAGCTGGGCATAATAGCGCATGCCTGTAGTCCCAGCTACTCAGGAGGCTGAGGCAGGAGAATTGCTTGAACCCAGGAGGCTGAGGTTACAGTTAGCTGAGATTGTGCCACTGCATTCTAGCCTGGTGCAGGGCGAGCCTCCATCTCAAAAAAGAAAAGAAAGAAAATTAAGCTTGTTTACTACTTTGTGATATTTGTTTTTGAACCCAGAGAGAGTCCAATCCTCAGGTCCCAAAATAAAAACTTCTCATTGGATGTCATTACTCCCAATCATCTCAAAAGGGGCAGGTCATTTCATCTCCAGTAGAGCCCACAGCAGTGGCCAGGTCATGTCCTTAGATCTTGACCTAAAAAAACCTTTCTTTTTCTTCTTCAATTAAGACATTATTTTAGACTTCTGAAAAAATTCAAGGAGCAAAATTTTACCAGCAGAGAGCTGGGCAATAGGTACAGGTAATATCAGATTATCACTTAATATTCTCATGGCACAGCGGCTCACCCCTGTAATCCCAGCACTTTCCGGGGCTGAGGCAGGTGAATCACTTGAGGTCAGGAGTTTGAGACCAGCCTGGCCAACATGGTGAAATCCCATCTCTACTAAAAATACAAAAATTAGCCTAGCATGCTGGCCTGCACTTGTAATCCCGGCTATCCATGAGGCTGAGGCCAGGAGAATTGCTTGAACCAGGAGATGGAGTTTGCAGTGAGCCGAGATCACGCCACTGCACTCAAGCCTGGGCGACAGAGTGAGACTCAGTCTCAATAAAAAAAGAAAAAGGAAAAGAAAAAGAATTTTGTGGAAATGTTCTTTTGATCTAAGAATGCCTGTTAGAATCCGAATTTTTCACTGCTTTACGAAAATGATTATTTAATTAAAGACAAGGTATGGACAATCAACTTCACATTGACCTCCTACCAGGAATTTGCATAATACACTGGCCACTTTAATAATCGAAGATGGAGGATTGAGAACACTCAGCCACTAGGAGGCATTTGTCTTCCAGTAGATGACCTGATAACTAATACAGTTAATTACAGGCCACATTTCTTTTACTGCCTGGACACAAGTCTCCTTATTTCAGAGAACAGGCCTCTTTATGTTTAGTTCAACAAACATTTATTGCCTACTTTGTATTCCTATGAAATTATGCAACCTCTTTCCATTCCCAAAACTAAGTATTTTAGGACTTTTATTTCCTGTTTCCACTTTGAGTGACTTTTCCATAATCAGTTACCCCCTAACCACTTCCAAATAGTGACATTCTTTAAAAATCCCCAAACTGTAATACAATGCAATGGAATATTATTCAGCATTCCAAAAAATGTGCTATCAAGCCATGAAAAGACATGGAGGAACCTTAAATGCATATTTTTAAGTGAAAGAAGCAATCTGAAAAAGGCTACATACTGTGTAAGTCCAACTATATGACATTCTGGAAAAGGCAAAACTATGGAGGCAGTAAAAGATTGGTGGTTGCTGGGGGTTGTGGGGAGCGAAGGATGAATAGATGGAGTACAAGGAATTTTTAGGACAGTTAAATTGTTCGATATGACACTATGATGACAGGTATGTATCGTTATACATTGTCAATAAGCATAGGATGCAAAACACCAAGAAAGAGCCCTAATGTAAACTCTGGACTTTGAGTGATGCTGATGTGTCAATGTCGGCTCACCAATGGTAACAAATATACCACTGTGGTGCAGGATGTTGATAGTGAGATTGTACAAGTGTGAGATAGGAGAATAAACAGAAACTCCTATGCTTTCCTTTCAATTTTGCTGTGAACCTAAAATGCTCGAAAAAATAAATTCTATTTAAAAACACCTCCAGTTCTAAGTAAGTAATCCTACACGATGACTCTGTGTGGCTATTTAAAAAACAGCAGTGAAGGAAAATGTTGCCCGTAATTCAATCTTGATCCCATTTTTAACTCACGTTCCTTCTACTCACAAATGCATTGCAAATGTGCACCTGCGCATGCACAAGCACACCCTGCTCAGTGCCTTACAGATAGCCAGAACACGGAATGTATGTTTGTGACTCAATTCGTAGTTCTAAACTCTGGGCTAATGAGCCTGCAACGATCAAAAGTAGTGGTAAACCACTAACCTCTGATTAGTTAATGCACAGAGAGAGCACAACTTTTCAAATATGAAAAGCCTTTAAACTTTTCTCCCAACTTAAAAATAAAAAGTTGCTTAAGGCAGTAACTAATCAATAAGCCAACTAACCCAAAGGGGCACTATATCACTAGGTAAATAAATAAGCACTGTAAATTGGAAAATGGTATAGCTCTTTTCACCTTGTGAACCTGAGACACAGCCAAAAATCAGTAGTTAAAAAGATCACTGGGTGCCCAAATGCCATTCTTGGCAGGAGACATACGTGTACAGTACAGTTCTAAATTCACTTAATAGAGTAAGCATTGTCCCCACATTTCATATAACTAGAATCCAGAAATGGGCATTGCAGTTTGGATATTGCTGGATTTTCATAATTAACTCTACATGTGAAGTACAGTACGGGACTTCCACATCCTTCTCCCCTATTTCTCTGAATTACCATCTGATTGGCTCCAGGATCGGTCACCTGGAGCAAAGCACTAAGCTGTGAGTCACCTGCAAGGGTTGGTTGGGCTTGAAAAAACTATTCCCACCACATCCTCTGAGGACACTAGAAGGTGGACTTGTTTCTTCTAATTGAAGGTGGGATTGGAGACCCCAATGTTGCATAACAAACTGAGGAAGAACCCCCAGATACCTAATCTGGCACAGTATCCACTGTATCCACATAAAGATTTCCTTAGGTTCTCTTAGATGTAAAAAATAGTCAGTCATTACTTCAAGTAATTGAGAGTGGGAATGGGACAGGAGCATTAGTACATGGAGAATAGTTCCTAAAAGAGCTTGTAAGTTCAGGAAATTATAAACAGCTAAGCCCCAGAAGAAACACAAACTGAAGCATCTAGAAACTTCTGATGCAGGGATATTTAATCTTTATTCTCGGACAACTAGAAGAAGAAAGTCCTTTCTGGAGAGGCCCTTCCTCAAAGCAGGTCTCAAAGAATCCCTACATACAAGATTCCAAGAACCAAAACTGAAGTAAAAAAAAAAATACAAAGCATGAAAAATAAAGCATCGTTAGTGATTTTAACAAAAACATAGAGCAACTGGAACTTTCATACATTGCTGGCTGGAATATGACAATGGTACAATTACTCTGGAGAACTGTGTGATCCTTTTTTATAAAGCTAAATGTACATTTACCATATATCCTGGCAAGTCCATTCTCAGGATTTACCCAAGAGAAAAGAAAATATGTATTGACCAAAGACTTAGATTCAAATGTTCATTGTGTCTTTACTCATAATAGCCTCAACCTGGAAGAATTCATATGTTCACTAAACAGGTGAATGGATAAACAAATTTGATATAAACATGCAATGGAATACTACTCAGCAATGAGATCAGGATTAATTATTGATAAATACAATAACACTACACTTAGTGAAAGAAGCAAAAAAAAAAGAGTACATTCTGTATGATTCCATTTATATGAAATTCTGGAGCAAGTAAAACCAATCTACAAGGTCAGAAATGAGAACACAGGTTGCTTTGGGCAAGAAGGTGATGAAAATTCACTGCAAAGAGGTTAGAAATGCTTTTGTGTAATATAAATATTCTTTATCTAGGTTATGGAGATTACGTGGGTATATATTTGTCAAAATTTATCAGACTATATGCTATGATTATATTATTAAGAAAAAATTAACTATCCCCTCTGAAATAAACTATCAATGGGCTCTTGCTTCTTTTTCAGATGTATTACAGGTTGCTTTATATAGTTTGTGGATGAGAGGATTTGTTTTTGTTTTTAAATAACTTTTTGACTTCTTTAATATTTAATGTTGAGATTAGTGGCCTTTGATGTAAATTATACTCCTGGAAGAAATAAATCATTCCCTCAATAAACTAGACATTAACCTTTTTACCCTTAATTTATTCCCTAATAATTTTTGCCTTTACGAAAGAAAAACAGAAAATTTAGGTTATAAGAAGAATCCCTCCAGCAAAGAGAAACCATATATTTTCCAATCAAAAATATGTATGAGAGTCATTCAGACTGCAGCATGGATTTGAAAGGAGGTTGCATTTTTCCCCTTAGCACATTAGGTGCTGAATATTCTCAAAACACAGCAGGTCTGCTATAACATTGATCAAACCACATGAAGAATTTTTAATTTCTATGAGTTGAACTTGAATGTTTCATTATTTATAGATAAACAAATATGTATAATATTTATACTTTTAGCAGTAAAAATTGTATGTTTTAAACAAAGGAATCCATTTCTAAGCTACCTTAGTTTTACAACATATGCTTTTCAGGCATATGTTTTAATAGGAGTCTAATTACCATTGCATTTATTTTATTTTAAATGTTACCAGACTAATTTGTTCTTGGCAGCAGACAAAAGACAAGTGTGTTTTAATCATTAGTTCTCAATCATGAGTAACCTTAACCCAATCTCCCAGAAAAAGGGTAACTGCATTTTACAATTGTTCCTGTATAGGACCAGTTTTTACAAATCTCTCCCATAACTGCAATTCTCAACCAGGTCTATCCTAACCTCTAAGCCTGTGCTCTTAACTTCTGAGCTACACCATCTCCAGATATTGACAATCAAGCTTAGGACAGGGGACCCGTTCACATGAAACAATCCAGATTGCACCCAACGGACTTTACTCTGCTTGACCTTCTGCCAAGCCTCCCATGTTAATTCGTCACCCAGGGTCACTTCCTCTGTCTGCTTCTGCTCTGGCTTTCTGACTGCTGAGTGGTGTCAGAAGAGGGCTAGAAACGGGGATATTTGGTGAACACTGCAAATTCATGCTCTCATAGCTCAGCTAATCCTCACTGCTGTGTGGGGAATCTTTTACTCTTTTTACTACGGAATATTTAGTGGCTTTTGTAACTCTTTCTTCTCCTTTAAGTTTCTAATGTTAGACTTATTCTCTTTATAAAAGAAGAAATTTTACAAAGAAGGTAAATACAATTTATCATATTATTAACCTTTATCCCTAAGAATTTCTCTACATCTTTATTCTTTTCCTACTCTCCCACTCCTTGAAAAAAATTTTTTCATTGCTCCATCTTTTTCTCTCTTTCTTCCTATCTTCTCTCTCTCTCCCTCTCGCTCACACACACGCATCTTCAATATTTCCCTCTCTTGCTCTTTCTCTGACTACTTCCCTTTGACCCTCTCATTCAAGTAAGCAGTCACCTTTATTCCACCATAAAATGCCTCCTGTGTAATGGGCAACACTCATCTCTCCATATCCTCAGCGGGGGTATCTCCACCTCAGTTTCTTTATGTATGGCTTCCGTCCTACCCCTCTATGAAAACTGATTTCTTTGAGGCCTTGAGCAAAGTCTACTCCACACATCCAATGGCCTCTTGTTAGGCTACATGCATTTCAGCCTCTCTCAAAATTGTGCACACTGTTGACCACTATTTCCTTCTTACATCTCTGCTGCCATAACATTATTCCCTTCTGGTTCTCCTGCTTCCTCTCATCTCTTCTCTGTCCCCTGTTATTGTCCCTAATCTTCCTTCCTGACACACAAGTACACACCCTCCCTTTCTCCTCCTCTCTAACACATTCTCCCTCAATGATTTCATAAGCTTCCAAGTCGTCTAAACAGTAAGAGAACCTCCATCAAACCCATAATGAAAGTGTTAATGAATATCCGTAGGTATTAGACAGTAGGTAATTATTTGAAAGCTGGTCATTTCATACCTAAGGGATCAGGTCCAATCCCTCTATAAAAGCTACTCTAATAATGCAATATCTATCATATGTTTTACATGTATTTCCTAATCTCCTTCCCTGCCTCACAATTCTCGAATATGCTAATGCTAAAACCCACATACAACATTCATCTCTATACACACTGGTTTCCATCCCTAAGGAAGTAATGTTTTACTTAAGGCTCTATTCCTTTTTGATCTAGACTATTGATACAGATTTTTTATTTACTTTTCTCCTTTCTTACATGGCATTTTAAAATACTCTATAACCTGGCATGTCCAAAAATTTACTATGCTATTTCCAAACTACAGCGGGTGAAATCTCATTTATTTTTTAAAGCCAAATTCAGATACTGCCTTCTCCATGGACATTTAATCTCCTTGACAGCTTCCTTAAGAATTGATTTATGCCTGCTGTATGGTTTTCCTCACAATCTGCCTTGTTTTGATACTGTTTGTATGAATTTTTTAACTGCTGCAAGATCCTCTGGCCTTTGAGAGTAAGGGCCACGTATCTTGTTCATATTTGAATTTTCCTTGGCATTAAGCATAGTGTCTTATACATAATAAGAGTATGCTGTAGTTTTCTTTAAAAATTATTCCTATTAACAATATATAACATTTTAAAAAGCCCTATGGGAAGGCAGCACACACTAACTTAACTGATATTTATTGTTATGGCTTTACAACTTTTTGGGTTATAGACCTTTTGAGAGTCCATTGAAAGCTGTGGACTTGCATGGATTTTTGAGATCCCAGGAAGCCTTTCATGAGCTTCTGATTAGGAACTGCTGAATTTGACCATGTATTATTATTATTATCATTATCATTATAAATGTGTCCAGTTATCTCTAAAGAATAAAAGAGGAAAATGCCCAGTGCCTGTGAGATGCTTTTTCCTTGGGTTTCAGTGAAGGAGACCCTCCCTCTGAGTATATCTTTTCCTAATTACCATATTGCCTAACACAGAAACAGGAAGTAAGTCAATTGGAGTACAGCTTTTCTAAAGCAGCACAGGTCCACTTTAATCACCAAAATGGTTGCTCAAGACACTGGTAAACAGCTCTAAAAACAGCTGACATGCCAAAGAAGCAAAGCAAGAAAATCTAACAATTTTTTAAATCTGTGTTCTTGTATTTGAATTGTTTGATCATCTGACTGAATTGTAAGTTTTATGCCAATATATTTTTTTCTTATTTTAGACAGCACTGATTATATTGTCTATATACAAGAATAATAAAAATTAAGGAAATTAAAGCGGCAAAGCTTTTCATTTTTTACTATTATTTACATGAATTAGATGCAGTGTAAGCAGAAGTCTGCTGTGGAAGGGATTAGATGTGCGGATGCCTTTTTTGTGATATTTATTTGTGATATTTAAATGTTATTTTTATAGCAATTGGCATTGACTTGTGGAATGGAATTTAGAAGGGGTCCAAGATGTAATTATTAAGTATTCTGAAGCTAATTACTTAGACAAAAACAAATATTTTATTATCTACATAAAGGATTACACATTCATTTACATAGCATATTTAGGACATTCTAGTAGCTATTGCTGTCCTTATTTGCCTAGACTGAGGTGACATAGTCAAGGGATTTTTTGGATATCTGTATATAACTCAGAAGTCATAAACACATTGGTCTCTTTATTTATTGTATACTCCTTCAATAATATTTTTATGATTAATATCTTCCATTTGCATAGGATTTTACAATTTGCAAATAACTTTCATATGCAGTGATTATCTCATTTTATTACCTTTTGAGCTAGTTCAGTTATTATTAAGCATATTTTAGATTAAGAAACTAAGATACAGGGTGCTAAGGACTGAACTGTGTATACCCAAAATTCAGATGTTGAAACCCTAACCCATAAATGCATATTTGGAGATAGGGCTTTTCGGAGGTAATTAAGGTTTAAAAAGGCCATAAGAGTGGGATCTTAATAGGATGGATGGCTTTATAACAAAAGGAAAAACGAGAGCTTTTTCTGTGTCTGTGTCCCACAAGTGACCACACAGTGAGAAGGCAACTGTTTACAAAGCCAGGAAAAGAGCCCTCACCAGAGCCCAATCACAATGATACCCTGACCTCATACTCCCAACCTCTAGAATCGTAAGAAAATAGATCTTTGTTGGTGAAGCCATTCAGTCTATGGTATTTTGTTATGGCAGCCAGAGCACTACAACACGGAGAAATTTGCCTCCAAAATCTCTTAAGTTGTAGCACTGAATGTAGAACCATCATTCCTCTCTTATTCCAGCACTATTCTAACCAAAATGTATCACCTTTGAAGAAAAACTTGACAGCTGGGAGTGATTTCATTTTGCCCAAAGAATTAAATAAAGGGCAAGAAAGAAATCTGCACTCACATGAAAATGGAAAAAAAATCAATGCACAGGAAAGAAAACAATAAATATTTAACTTGATGAAATCCTGTGGCCTTTGAAAGGCGATAATCCCCTATTGTGGTTTTTCTTCATCTTAGTTGGTAGTCATGGGAAGACGATTATCAAGCAAAATATCCTTGTGTGCCCTGAGCTCTCCTGCAGAACCCTCTGTTCTCTGAGACTCCACCTAATGTGGGCTTTGTGCCCAAAACACCAGCAGTTCCAACCTAATAATAAAAATGAGCTGGAAAATCTTAGGTAAAATTCTGTTTCTAATACTAGAGATCAATAATAGATTTCCAGGTCAAATATGAGAAGGCATATAGGAAGAAATAGAGGAACTTGACAGCACTCAGGCCTGTTTTGCATTTGTGAAAACTGGTAAACAGAGATATCTGAAATATGCTAGTCAGAATATAGTCTCTGAGATTGTAAAAACTATTCTCTTATTCTTAAGATGGCCATGTTTTGCTTCTTGGGAGGCAAAGATTAGAAACAGCATGAAGAGGAGGAAGAACAAAGTGGAATATAGTAAGAAAAGGAAGGGAGGAAGGAAACTCTAGATTTTTCAGAAACAAAGTAAGAATTCAACTCAGCAGAAAGGAAAGTGTGTTTCCAGTCAGAATGGCTATTATTAAAAAGACAAAAAATAACAGATGCTGACGGGGTTATGGAGAAAAGGGAACACTTATATGCTGTTGGTGGGAGTGTAAGTTAGTTCAACGATTGTGGAAAGCAATGTGGCAATTCCTCAATGGGCTAAAAACAGAACAGAACTACCATTCAACACAGCATTCCCATTACTGGGTATATATCCAGAGGAATATTAATCATTCTACCATAAAAACACATGCATGTGAATGTTTATTACAGCACTATTCACAATAGTGAAGACATGAAATCAACCTAAATGCCCATCATTGGCAGACTGGGTAAAGAAAATGTGGTAGAGATATACCAAGGAATACTACACAGCCATAAAAAACAACAAAATCATGTCTTTTGCAGGAACATTGATGGAGGTCATGATCCTTAGCACACAAATACAGGAACAGAAAACCAAATATTGCATGTTCTTATAAGTGGGAACTAACTGATGAGAACTCATGGACATAAAGAGGGGAACAACAGAATTGGGGCCTACTTGAGGGCAAAGGACGGGAGGAGGGAGAGGATCAGAAAAAATGACTATTGGGTACTCAGCTTAATACCTGTGTTACTAAATAATCTGTACAATAAACCCCCATGACATGAGTTTACCTATATAACAAACCAGCACATGTACCGCAAACCTAAAATAAAAGTTAAAAAATAATAAAAAAGCTAAAGCAATTCCAAGTACGATTTTAAAAATATTTTCACTGTAGCTTCTTATCACCATAATTTTCAAAAGAATGTCAGAAATAAAATATTTCAGCAACGTCAAAAAATAAAAGTGTGTTTATATACAACTATTTGTGCTACTCTAGCCACATTTATTTGCAACCTTTTGTCTTTTATTGCTTCATTTAAAAAAGATTTTTATTTTGATAGATTAATAGATCAATAATTACAGTTGAATCAGTTCTGCTATAATGTAAAGTCATTTTTCTTTGCATGAAGTCAAATTTGTAGTATGATTTCAAATGAATATGAAAGATTTTACCATGTCCAGGTGATCTGAGACAAGACATGTCTTTCATCATTTCTGGCTTAACTGGTTGCAAACTCCTACTTTAAAGATACCATTGAACAGACTAAAAAGCTCAGTGTTTGAATATCAGAACTCCAACTCTCCCTCCCCTCCATACACCCACCCACCCCTGCCAATGTTAGAAGAGCACGGAAGCTACTGGAAATCTTTTTAAAGAAGTAACTGTCCTATAATACAAGTTAGCAATGGGAATGGAAAAGCTAAAAACAAAACACAGAGCCCGGAGAAATATTTAGACATGGTTGGCAGGGGAGAGGGAGGAATAAATAAACGATGAAGCCATTGCGGGTGGATGGAGTAATCCTAAAATAACCCTTTCATAAAATTTCTTCATCTACGTTCACAGCATCGCCATCTCTCTACACTTTCCATGGTCGCACCAGACTTTCCTAGGTCCCACACCCAGTGTTCCTACAGCACTTTGTGCCCACTTCATTGTAACATTTAGACATTCAGAACATAGAATTCAATCTGAAGCCACGCTTTACTAGTTGTGTGACCCTAAAGCACTTAAGCTCTAAAACCGTTATCTTCCTCATCTGTAAAATAAAAATGGGATCTACTTTATAGGTTTTTTTGAAATTAAAATTATATAATGCGGGAAAAAGTGATTAGCAAATTGTCCAGCACACACGTCCTCAAATGTTACACTACAAGTAGTTTTAGCACTTACCACATTGTGTTTTAATCATTGTTTTGTGTGTGTCTCCTACTCTATTTTGAGATCATCTAAGGCCGAGAATGTGCTCTATTCATTTTTGCTAATCTGTAACTAGCACAGTTCCTTGCACATAATACTAGATAAATAAACAAATCAACAAGTATGAATTGAGAATTATGTGAATAAAGAAAGAATTTTTCTCATGTCTAAAAAATCCAGTCTGAGCTATATCTGAGGGTTAAGTAGGATCTATGACCAAAGTTCTCAGAGTTTATTTATTCATTTATTTATTCAACAGGCTTCCAAGTTGTAGCTACCACTGGGGCCAGGGTGGGAGTGGTCAGAGGGTGTTGGCATCTGCCCTTCTTTGGCCACTTAATCCCTGTAGGCAGTGGAAAGTCATTAAAATGTTTAAACGAAGGGGCAATATAATCAATGAAGAAGAGGCTAGATTGGAGGCCAAAGTGGAAGACTAGAGTAAGGGCGACTAGTTAGTGGGCTAGAGAAAAAGTCCTTGGTTTTGACTAAAGCACAATTCAAGGGAGAAAGATCTAATTCTAAAGACAGTCAACAGACAGAAACTACCAGGCTTGTGACTGATTGAATATAGGAAATGAAGGAGAAAAAAAAATCTAGAAGGCCTCTTTTCAATGTGTAAATAAAGAAATTGTGGAACCTTCATAGAGCCTGGGTATTTTTCTTGAATGCAATGCATTTTTTTAAGTTACAGTATAGTAATATATTTGTTAAATAAGAGAACCCAGAAGTATTATAAAATCTGTATTCAGGGTAGACTGCTTCTGGCCTGTAGACATGTATAATTTGACCTATATAGGGTTTTTTTTTTAACTGTATCATAATAGTTTTTGTCTTCAGATCGGGCAGGAAGCCTCCCAGAGCCTCCCAGTGACCCCCATCCCCTACCATCTTATACCATTAGGCACTGAAGAAGAAAAGTATCCTGATTTTCTCCTCTGCATGCAAATGCATTCTCCAGGCCACTCAGATCAAAGTCATCTCTACTACCTAGGCCATACTTACTGTATATTCAACCTTTATGCATGCACCTATGGTGTATTTTTTAAAACTATGTACAGGCCGCGATGTCGAAAAAACATATTTTTCTTTATGCTTTTATAACTAAATGAAGTTCTGATTTCATGGCACAGTTCACTTGGTGGCAAGCCCTGTAGGCAAGGCTTTCCCTCCTAACCTCTCTTTTCCTTGAAGTTAATTTGACATACTGGAAGACAATGTTGCATCATAGATTGTTTGCATGAGAGTGTTGGGAGAGGAGTGGATGTGAGACTCAGTCATGGTCATCTGCCTTGGAAGCGTCTATTGAGGAAGGTCAATCCTATATGGCCCACGGGCGTGGCCCTTTCCATACACAGGCACCCACTTGGGATATGAGTTCCCACCACATCGTCATCCCAGCTGTGGGCCCCCTTCCATGCTCTCCATGCTCGCCAGCACTTGTGCCTTCCTCAGAGTATGGGAGAATTGGGGCGATCTTATTGCTTTTGTGCCTTGGTGACACAGGACTCAGGTCACATCCCACTTTGCAGAGTTCCAGTCTGTTTTCAGACTCCATAGCTTATAGGAGGTTCTCATCATCCATCATCCCTCTCCCCTCAGCTCTTGAAGCTGTCTTTTGGTTAGAGACGCCCATCAGCATCTCTGGCTCTTGATTTATATCTAATATGCTCCTCACTCTTCCAATTGAGGAATCTTTTCAATTTTAGTATATGTGCTGCCAAAGTAAGCACCCAGTTGGGGACTAATAATTTACTTGTTTTCACTCAATGCCAATTCTTCAACGCCCACCGTTTAAGTCACTTTCCTGCTCTCAATGTCCAGAAGACCCAGGTTCTTGCAATAACATTCTCTCACCATTTTTTTCAAAGCTATTATCTCTGCCAGAGGCTTCAAGTGTCTACTTGTGAACTCAAAGGCTGGGCACTAAATCATATCTTCCCTTCTGAATTTTTGCAATAAGAGGTATGTGTGGCTAGCCCTAGCTTATCACCAAGATGAGATTAGAAGGGATTGTACAAGAGGCATCAGAGAACAAAGCAACTGAAGTTCAATGCAGTATCCTGTCACAGATGCATATTTTGAGAATAAAATTGTCTCATTCTTTTCTTGCCTAGAATCCTCCTCCAAACACATCACACCACACACACACACACACACACACACACACACACACACACACACAAAACCAAGATGCTACCAAAAAATATGTGTCCTTGTCATGAAGAGAAGGAAAAGGAACTAATATTATTAAGTGCCCACTCCCCCTGCCAGGCTCTTTGTTAGCTTCTTTTATGTAAATTATTCCTTTCATTTTTGCCAAGAAATAAAAAGAACTTGTTTTCTCATTGTCCCTAAGTGCACCATTGCTAAATGTTCCCTATTCTGCCCATGCAGAGAAATTCTAACATTCACCAGAAAGTCCTTGTGCCAAAGCACTTCCAGATTTTTCTCCACGATTTCATTTCCGTTCTCCTGGTTCAAGTTTGTGGCTGGAATTGGGAGCAGATAGCAGTTATTCCAAAAGGCATAACCAACCCTTTTCCCTAATGATTGGAAAGAGATGAGAGCACACCCAACCCCTGAGGTCAGTTTGGATTCAGGTTAGATTTTGAGGCTATCTCCGAGCCCAGCTGGCATAAACATACCTCATAATTACAAAGCTCGTAGAATTACTAAGCATGTGCTCTGACCCATATGGTTTTCATTCATCCAAAACATATTTAAGTGCCTACTCTACTATGTGCTAGAATGCAAAGAGCATCACACATGCAATATCTACCTTTTGGGAATTCTTAGACTTCCTGTATAGTCCCAGGTGTATCTGTTTCATGTGAAACCAAACCATTAAACAAAAACTTTACACATGCATGTAATTCTTTTCATCCAAACAGTGCCTCCTCACAAGGTATACCAAAGATATTTTTCCACAGACTTTTTTCTCCCACTGAATGAACTAGTTTTCTGATTTAAAAGTAGAGAAATTATCAGTGATTGTGACATGAGGTGATAAAGCCTTTGGCTCTATCTCACCTTCCTTCCACTCTAGAAATATCTAGGTCAGACACCAAGGATAAAAAAACAAGAATGTGTATCCCATATTTTAATCCACAGCAGTCAAAAGGGCCTTGTCTTTGCTGGAGGCAATTTCATGAGACTTTCCAGAATTTCTCCTTTGGAAATCCTACAGTTAGTTTCTCTAAAACCTTTATACATGAATGAATAAATAAACACTGACAGTGAAAATGAAGGATAGGATTGATGTTTATTAATGTCATTGATGTTATTTTAATTTGGGGTTTGCAATTACAGACACTTCCTTTTATTTAAAATAAATGTCAGTTAAGAAAGAGTTGCTGCTCTTCTTTGAGAATCTTGTGGGATTCCATTAATCATGTATAATGATTTATGTCTTTCTTAATGGTCCAAAGAAAATGATTTAGAAACCCATGCCATAATCAATATAGTCTCTTGAGTACTTCTTCCAAGCAACTCCAAAAATGTCTCTCTCTTTCTAATCTTATTAGTTAACTGATGTTCTTTTTCTCTATTGTTTCACTATGGAAAGTTTTATGTGTAAATGTTTGTTTCACCATTATTTAAAACTTTCATTATGTGTTGTGACTATAAAATAATGAGGCTGACTTTGAATTTTGTCACTATATAATATTTTCTAAATTGTTTTTATTCTTTTTAATAGCAAACATTAAGTAACTTAAAAGAGAGAAGAAGGAAAACACAAATTGTAAAACCAAAATTGGTCAAACTGGGCAAGTTTCAACCTGGTCTGCTGAGAAGATCACAGAGAATTAGAAGCAAAAGGCCCATGTTTGACTTCTGGTTCAGCTTCTTATTCACTAACAGTCTGCTCATTTGAGGATTCTTTTCCTAATGAGATGGAAAAATCAGCAATTTCCCAGAATTCTTATAGGAATAAAAGAGTTCATTAATAGTATGTAACAGAGCTTAGCACCATCCTGGGAACATGCAATAAGCGTCCCTTCCTGTCCACCTCCATTTCTACCTTTCCTCTTCCTCCTTTCCAGAGCTATGTGCAGGTTTCCAGAAGTACAGTATTTTTAAAATTTCAATTCAGAGGAAGAGATATTCTCAACAGAATAATAGGGTTCCCAGCAAGTAGTTGGAGTGTAGGAAGCAACTATCTGAGTGAGTGATGGCATTCAACATGAGGGAAGGCCAGTGCCTGGGCCACAACCACCAGCCTGACATTTAGGAATGAGCTCTAATCCCTAGGAGGTGACCTGACAAGAAACAAGGCAGAGTTCCGTCTAGGAGACACTGAGACACTGGAAAGAAACCATAATTAGATGAACAAGGATCAAGGCAGAATGCCAGAAATATGTCTTAGAGCACTCCAAACAAAGTGGATGTTAAAGACAAACAGCAATCCACTCACCAGGATTCAAGCACATAGAGGGAAAATTGGGGCCTGGAAATGAGACAGGCGCCCAACAGTAAGAAGTGGAATGCCCCACTAGCATCAGGCAGGTGGCTAAGTGCTGAGTCCCACAATATGGGCAGGAACGAGCCTATAGGTGGGAATTCAAGAGCCTAGCCCTGGAGTGAAAATAGAAAACAGTCTAGATCTGAAAAAATATTTCTTCAGATGTTATCAAAAGTCATACAAATAAATTTAAATGGATGCATTCTATGCCTTGTAAGATTTCATTGTGAGAAGTAGAAGGCCACAATGATGGCAGTCGGGTTGTAGGGAAGATGTATTAGTCATATGCTAACAAAACCAACTCTTTTTATATTTATTTTTCATGCAAAGAGAAGATAAGTTTCATAGTGAGGAGATAAATAAAGAGAGATCCTTGGAAGCACTGGAGGTTTTGGAGCTATTTGGCTGGGCAGCATGAGAGAAAGAAATGGAGTTAGCAGTATTTTCTAAATATAAAATGTAGTTTGGGAGAATACACAAGAAAGCACAGAAAGATTATTAAGTACAGTGGATTTTAATTAATTTGTATAAGAGGGTCAGAGGAATCAAAATCAGCAGGAAAAGATTTAAGAATCAAGGTAACCCAGACACCAAATGCATAAAATCTGATGAACCCAAGGTAGCACTACCAGAAAAGGAGTAAACTTCAATTTTCTGTAGGACTGAGAGCAACCCTGCATTTGTATAGCAGCTATCATCTTTGAATTCTTCATAATTCCATAAAAGGAAACATAGGCAGAGGGATGAAAACAATAAATAATGCATTCTACATATTTCTGATGTTAAGAATATTAGCTGAAATTATATTCTAGTCTAATCTTCCACGCATTACAAAGAGCTATGTGCATTTATGTACTAATTGGTCAGTTCAGGAGAAAAAAACACACATTCATGAAAATGGTAATTTTATAGTAGAAGTACTGTGCCTGTGATGAAAAATGACCTCTCTGGAGATGACTTGTAGTGGCTATTTGAGACAGGTAAGCAACTCTTGGTTAAAGGCATAGGATTTTTATGCTATGTATTATTTTAGCCAGGTATGTGAAATAAATTCTGTTGAAACATACTAAGGACTTCCTACTTGGTTTCCTTAAGTGTGTAAACAGAACGTTTATCTGGGTAAGAAGAAAAGGCACTAAACCAGAAATCTGAAAACAAAGATTTTAAATCCAACTCCTATAAACTTAAAAGTATTATTTTTGTCAAATCATTTAATCTTTCCTTTCTTCAACTCTTTTCATCTCTAAAGTAATGCCATACTACTCTAGTCCTCCACAAACCCTCTAAACTGTAACATTTAATGTCTTAACCACCCATTTGACCCCTAGCATATGACGATGTATTAAATATCTTCTACATCTTCAGAGAGAGGTTAAACTTTCCAGAAAATCCATCTTACATAGTGTTAAATGGATGTATTCTATGGCTTTTAAAATCTTATTGTAAGATTTTCACATATTTTTGAAAATAAAAACTCCATAAAGCAAAAGAAAAATTTATTAACTATTTTACACTCTATTAAAAATATAGCTAATGACTTTGATTTTTGTTATGTATAGTGATTCAAAATTTTGCAAACAGATTATTACCAGAATAAATACTGGGATCTGGTGAACACTAAATAAAGAGTCTGCTTTCAAGAAAAAGATAAATTTCCATTAAAAAGGCCTATAAAGTGCATGAACAGATTTTGATATTGTTTTTAAATCATGATAGACTTGCAGCTGGCTGCCAGTGAATGTGGTACATAGCACATACATTTATCTCTCTCATATTTATCTTTTACTTTCTTTCTTTAAAAAAAAATTGGGATTTTTTAAAAAGTGTATGCCCTCAATTACACAAAGAAAGAAAGAAAAGACCTCAGATATGTCAACAATATTTTGGAAGACTAGAATTGAAATAAACCATAACCAACTGTAAAACAGAGAAAGCTGAAACCTAAGGGCTGAGAGAGGGTAATGCAAAATGCTGAAGGACTCGAGGAAGTAGAAATTGGAACTGGGATAGGAAGAATGATCCACAAGTCTTGGGAAGACATTTGATCCTTGGCTCCAGTTCGTATAGTCAAGTCACTTCCCCTCTCCAACTCCAGCAGAAGGCAAGCTATTTATCCTCTGGAGATCTTGGAAGAAGGTGACTGTGTTCCTGAGAGCAAGATATGGTTCAGTGTTACAGTGAAAGCAGGTAATTTGGGAGAAGTTTGCATCCCCTGCTCTGCTCTTGTTATGCTGGAAGACATGTTTGTATCCTCCAGGGAAGAAATAGTAGGATTCCTTTTAGCCAGCCAAACGGAAAGCTGTGGGCTGGTAAAGATCTCCCAGTCTCACCAAGTCACTCTCAGTGAGCGCTATCACTGTGTGCTCTGTTGTGCAATTTTAAGTGCTTCACTCTTGAAGTCAACAGTTGAGGACCACCAGACATTAGAGGAAAGGCTCTAAAAACAGTAGTTCTTGTTTAAAAAATTAATAATAATAAACTTACAGAAATATACAAAACAGCAGGAAAAAATTCATTAAAAATATATCATTAAAATCTTCAGAGCTATTACTCCTGGAAATTAAAGATGACTATAATTAAATTGAAAAAAAAAAGAACTGTAATATAATATTGAATAAATCCTTTAAAGCAAAACAAAAAAACACAAAGAGATAGAAAATAGAGGAAAAAATGTGAGAAAACTGAAAGATCCAACCAGATTACATATCTGAATGATGAGCGCTCCAGAAAGAAAACAAAAGAAATGGAAAAGAATAAATTATTAAATTATTAATTCAAGAAAATTTCACAGAAACAAAAGACATGACTTTGAAGATTGAAAGAACCTACAAGTGCCCAATAAAATAAAAACAAGAACATTCTAAAAGCATCAAATGACAAAAAGGGGGCTACCAATAGCATAGGGAATCCAAATGTCGCCAAACACTGTACCAGTAACCCTCAAGGTGAAAAGCAGGGGAGAAATCTCTTACATTTTTAAGGAAAATTATTTTCAATCTAGAATTTTACATTAAACTAAATATTTAGTCAAGTAGGCAGGTAGAAAACAATGTTATTTGACTTGTTGGTTTTCAAAAATTTTACTTCCTAATATGGTTTGGCTGTGCCCCACCCAAATCTCATTTTGAATTGTAACTCCCACAATTCCCACATGTTGTGGGTGGGACCTGGTGGAATGTAATTGAATCATGAAGGTGAGTCTTTCCCAAGCTATTCTTGTGAGAGTGAATATGTCTCACAAGATCTGATTGTTTTAAAAAGGAAAGTTTTCCTGCACAAGTTTTCTTCTCTTGTCTGCTGCCATGTGAGACATGCCTACCACCTTCCACCTTCCTGGGCCGCGTGGAACTGTAAGTCCAGTAAACCTCTTTCTTTCATAAATTGCCCAGTCTCAAATATGTCTTTATCAGCAGCATGAAAATGGACTAACACACTTTCCTTTTACCTTTTCTCAATAAACTATTAGAGTAGTGGTTCCCAAAGTGTGATGTAGACACCTGGGAAGCTCTGAGATTTCATCAGGGAGTCCACAAGGGCAAAGCTATTTTCACAAAAATGCTAAGGTGTTACTTGTTTTCTTTGCTCTCATTCTTTTATAAGTGTAGAGTGTAGAGTAGAGTTTTCCTAAGGCTACATAATGTATGGCAATCGTGATAGATTGAAAGGAAAAGCAGATATGACTACCTAGGGTTTTTTTTGTTTTTTTTTTTTTTGAGACAGAGTCTCACTCTGTCACCCAGGCTGGAGTGCAGTGGCTTTATCTCAGCTCACTGTGACCTTCTTCGCCTGGGTTCAAGTGATTCTTGTGCCTCAGCCTCCCAAGTAGCTGAGATTACAGGCACATGCCATGATGCTCCACTAATTTTTTCATATTCTTAGTAGAGATGGGGTTTTGCCACATTGACTAGGCTGGTCTTGGACTCCTGGCCTCAAGTAATACACCCACCTTGGCCTCCCAAAGTGCTGGGATTACAGGAGTGAGCTACTGTGCCCAGCTGACAATCTGGCACTTTTTAATTCAACCAGACATTAAAGAGATTTTCCAAAATGTAAAACAATGACACTCCTCTAATTTTTATTGTATTTATGTGAAACATAATTGTATTTATATAAACATGTAATGTGTTCATTATCATTGTTTTTAATTAATAAATATTATTAAATTTTTGTTTTAATTTTACCATATAAAATTAGTAAATATAACTCACTTAATCAAAAGCTCTTTGGGGGCTTCAATAATTTTTAAGAGGGTGAAAGAGTCCTGAAACCAAATGGTTGAGAAAGGCTGTTCTAGAGGACGTGCTCCACCAACCAAGAAAAGATGAAGGCATGAAATCTAGGAACAGGGAACCAACAGTAAAAAGAGATGAACAGAATTCTTAGCATGACAACCATGCAAGTGGTTAAAAAAAAAAAAAAAAGAAAAAATCATCTGTATTCAGATTAAAGTGGAGAGTCTTGAAAAGGAGCACCAGGAAACAAATGTATTGAATATAAAGTATTTGGACATTTGAAAAAGAATAACAACAGGCATGTAACAGATCTAGTGGATCCTGTAACAAACCAGAGTGGCATTCAATATATCCGACAATTCCATAATATATAAAGATAAAAATAACTTAGAGCAGTGCCAGCATTTAATGTAAAAGGATAAAAGTATGGCCAGGTGCATTGGCTCATGCCTGTAATCCTAGCACTTTGTTAGACCTAGGTGTTGTGGGAGGGACCCAGTGGAATGTAATTGAATCATGGAGATGGGTCTGTCCCATGTTATGCTCATGATAGTGAATATGTCTCACAAGATCTGATTGTTTTAAAAAGGGAAGTTTTCCCGCACAAGTTTTCTTCTCTTGTCTGCTGCCATGTGAGACATGCCTACCACATTTCTCCATGACTGTGAGGCATCCCGGGCCACGTGGAACTGTAAGTCCATAAACTTCTTTCTTTTGTAAATTGCCCAGTCTCTAGTATGTCACCTGAGATCAGGAGTTCCAGACCAATCTGGCCAACATAGTGAAACCCCATCTCTACTAAAAATACGAAAATTAGCCAGGGGTGGTGGTGCATGCCTGTAATCCAAGCTACGAAGGAGGCTGACACAGGAGAATTGCTTAAATCTGGGAGGTGGAGGTTACAGTGAGCTGAGATCACACCACTGCACTCCAGCCTGGGTGACAGAGTGAGATACATCTCAAAAAATAATAATTAAAAAAAATAAAAGTATACCCCCCAAAATTACTTAAACTATTAACGGTGATTTCATCTGGGAATTAAAAAGGAGTGGAAGGACAAATGACTGCAATTTGCTTATAAGTTATATAATGTTTAATTAAATGCATTGCTAGTAATATTAACTTTTATAATAAAATTTAAGTGAAAAGAAGAGAAAAAAGGCTTGTAGCTTATACCTAGAGATTTACATCACAGGCATAAAAACATACCTTCTATGAAAAACACAGCCTACTTGATGTGTCTCCAGAGATGTTGACATCTTTCTCCTACTAGGCAGTAGACATTTTGAAGGCTGGAGTTGTATTGCTGTCTACTTTATCCTTGACAACCAGAATGCACACTAAACTACCCACTGCCCAATGCAGAGAAAATTAGTTAACATTATAGTGTAAATTCTCCTAGAATATTTTCTGTTCATAGGATTTGTGTTTATTTGTTTTTGCTAGACTTGGTAGCAGAATGATGATATCTTCATAAAATAAATTTAGTGGCTTTTAAGCCGTCATGTAGCAGTTAAATGCAATTATTGGAAGGACTTACCAAATAATTAGAAATAATTTTATGTTTAATTCCACTTTGATTATCTTAATGTTCTGCATAATTTTTATCTAATTGCTAAAATCTATAACCAAAATTATTTTTAATCCCAATATATGGAAGATGAAGTATTCAATAGTTTCATTTTTTTCTCCAATGGTTAACTTCCCATTTATTTTTAATCTGTCTTATAATATAGATAAATTTACTCAGATAATTTTATAACACTGTTTCTAACTACTTTTTTGATTGACAGACAAGTAATTGTAATATTTATCATTTATCTTTTTTGTTATTCTTAACCACAATGTTTCCACAGTTGGTAATTTATTTTTTATTTATTTTTCAGTTTGAGAAGGCTCCAGAATCACTAGGTGGGCTCATTGGTGAGCGTCTTCTCTTATTAGAGTCCTGTGCATAAAGACCAAGAGATACAGGTATTTTTTAAATGCAAAAACACCAACACAAAGAATCAAGACAAATGAAGAAATAGAGAAGCACGTTCCAAAGAAAGAAATAAGTTAAAGCTCTAGAAACTGACCCTAATGAAAAAGAGATATATGAATTACCTGACAGAGAATTCAAAATAATTGCCATAGAGATGTTCATCAAACCTGGGGTCTTGGGACAGGGGGGAATGTATAAACAAAGTAAAAACATCAACAAGAAGATATAAACTATTAAAAATAACCAAACAGAAATATTTGAGCTGAAGAATACATTAACTTAATAGAAAATTTTACTAGAGGTGTTGAACAGCACACTAGATAACAAAGAAAAAATAAATAAATTACTTTAAAGAAAAGCCATTTGAAATTATCCAGTCAGAGAAGCAATATGGAAAAAAAAATGGTTAAAAAAAAAGGGGAAAAAAGCTTAAGGGACTTACAGGACACCATTAAGTGGACCAATATACATATTATGGAAGTCATAGAAAGAGAATAGAAAAAGAAAGGGCCATAAAACTAATTCAAAAAAATGATGGCCAAAAAGTTCACAACTCTGCTGAAGAAAATGGACATTCAGACACAGGAAGCCCAACAGATCCCCAATAAAATGAACCCAAAGAAATATACACTGAAATACATTCTAATCAAATTATCAAAAGCCTAAGAATTTTTCAAGCAGCAAGGGAAAACTGACTTATCAAATACAAGGGAATTCATAATATATACAGAGGAATTTCCATAGGCTATCAGCAGATTTCTCAGCAGAAATCTTATAGGACAGAAAGGAGTTGGATGATATTTTCAGAGTGCTGAAAGAAAAGCACTGCCAAAAAGAATATTATATCCAGCCATGCTGTCCTTTTCAGACACTCACATAATATACAAAAATCAACTCAAAATGGATTAAATATTTAAACATAACATCTGAAACTGTGTAACTAGTAGAGGAAAATGGAGGGAAATTATACAACATTGGTCTGAGCAATAATTTTTTTAATCTGATGAATAAAGAACAGGAAACAAAAGGAAATTAGACAAATGTGATTATATCAAAGTTAAAAGCTTCTGCACATCAAAAGGAACAACTAACAGTGAAGAGACAATCTACAATTGGGGAGAAAATATTTTCAAGCCATACATCTGATGAGAGATTAATATCAAAAATATATAAGGAACTCAAACAACTCTATAGAAAGAAAACAAATAGTTTAATTAAGCAATAAGAAAGTGACCTAAATAGACATTTCTTAAAAGAAGACATGAATGGTTAACAGGAACATGAAAAAAATGGTTCAATATTACTAATCATTAAGGAGATACAAACTAAAACTACAATAAGATATGATCTCACACTTATTAGAATGGCTATTAAAAAAAGACAAAGACAACAAGTGTGTTGGTGAGGATGTACAGAAAAGGAAACCCTTGTACACTATTGGTGGAAACATAATTTAGTAAAGCCATTATGAAAAACAGTATGAAGCTTCCTCAAAAAAACTGAAAACAGAATTACCATATATTCAGCAATCCTACTTCTGAGTATTTATCCAGTGTTCAAAGTCAAAAGCAGGACAGGGGCGATGGCTCATGCCTGTAATTCCAGCACTTTGGGAGGCCAAGGTAAGCATATCACCTGAGGTCAGGAGTTTGAGACCAGCCTGATCAACATGGCGAAACCCCATCTTTATTAAAAATACAAAAAATTAGCTGGCCATGGTGCTGGGCACCTATAATCCCAGCTACACAGAAGGATGAGGCAGGAAAATTGCTTAAACCCAGGAGGCAGAGTTTGCAGTGAGCTGAGATCGTGCCATTGCACTCCAGACTGGGCAACAAGAGAGAGACTCCATCTCCATCTCAAAAAAATTAATTAATTAAAAAAACAAATCCAACCATATGCTGACTATGAAGGACTACCTTTAGATTTAAGGACACATATAGGCAAAAGCCAAAAGTTTGAGAAAACAGTGTTCTATCTAAATGGTAACCAAAAAAGAACAGGAGCAGTTATATTAGACAAAATAAAATTTAAATCAAAAACTATCACAAGAGGCCAGGAAGAATATCATATAATGATAAAATAATCAGTCCTCCAGAAAAATGTAAGAATCATAAATATATATGCATCCAACACCAGAACACCTAAATATACAAAGCAAGCATTGTTATAACTGAAGGCAGAAATAGACAACAATAAAATAATAAGACTTTAATACTCCATTTTCAGTAACAAATAAATATGAGACAGAAAATCAACAAGGAAGCAACAGACTTGAACAATATCACAGACTGAAAAGGAATAAACAGAACATTTCACCCAATAGCAGCAGAATAGACATTCTTCTCAAGTGCACGTGGATCTCCCTCCAGAATATAAATCACTGTTAGGCCCCAAATATTAACAAACATAAAAAAACTGAAATTATAACAGGTATCTTTTCTGACCACAGTGGAAAGAAACTATAAATCAATAGCAGAAGGAAAACTGAAACATTCACAAATATGTGTAAATTAAAAGCTAATCCTTGAACAACCAATGAGTCAAAGAAGAAATCAGATATTAGCATATATCTTGAGACAAACAAAAACACAACATATTAAAAGTCATGGAATGTAGTAACAAAAGCAATTCTAAGAGGGAAGTGTATAATTATAAATGCGAACATTTAAAAAGAAGACAGATCTCAGATAAACATTACACCTCAAGAAACTAGAAAAAGATAGCAAACTAGTCCAAAGTTAACAGAAGGAAGAAAATAATGGAGATTAGGGCAGAAATAAGCAAAATAGAGAAGAGAGAAACAGTTTTAAATATCAACAAAACTAAGAGGTTTTTTTGACAAAATTGACAACCTTTAGTGCAAGTAACTAAGAAAAAACAAGAGAAGACTCAAATAAGTAAAATCAGAAATAAAAAAAGAAGACATTATAACTGATTTCATGGAAATAAAAAACAACATGAGATAATAATATAAACAATTATACACCCCCAAAAATGGATAATCTAGAAGAAATATGTAAATTTCTGAAAACATACAACTTATCAAAACTGAATCATGAAGAGAACAAAAATCTGAACAGACTTATATAGCAAGGAGATTGAATTAGTAATTAGTAATCAAAAGCCTTCCAACAAAGAAAAGTCCAGGACCAGATGACTTCAATGGTAAATTCTACTAAGCATTTAAAGAAGAATTAACACCAATTCTTTTCTTAATTTTAAGAAAAATTAAAGGTGAGGGAACATATTCAAACTCATTCCAGAATTACCCTGATCCCAAGCTGAAGACACTACAAACTAGGGGCCAATATGTTTAGTGAACATAAATGTAAAAATTCTCAACAAAATACCAGCAAACAAAATTCAGTAGCACCTTAAAAGACTCATATACATTGATCAATTGGGATTTATCTCTAGTATAGAATGGTTCAACACACAAAAATTGATCTGTGTGACATGCCACATTAACAGAATTTAATAAAAAATACATCATCATCTCAGTACATGCAGAAAACTATGCAATAAAATTCAACAATCTTGAATTTTACAATTCAAGAGAAACTAGAAATAGAAAAAAATGTGTGTGTGTGTGTTCCAATAAACCTTTATTTATGGATACTAAATATGTTAATTTTCATGTATCATGAAAGTGTTTTTTAAAATCATTTAAAATTTAAACACAATTTTTAGCTCACAGGCCATAAAAAGCAAGCAGCAGGCTGGATTTGGCCCACAGGCCATAGTTGGCTGTCTCTTAGTCAGACTTTTTTACGTTAAGCAAAATGTTTCAAATTTCAGAGACTTTGGAGAGTTCCATTTGTTAGATTTCTCATATTAAAATTTATACAACACAAGTTTTCTTTCTGGATAAATATGCTCACAAGAGATAAAATAATTCAGAAAAAAATACAAAGCCTTACTTAAAAAAGGAAAAAGCTGTGAAACAAAATGTTTGATCTTAAAACATACAATTAGGAAATGTAAAATTAAAGATTAAAATTTTTACTCTGTGCAACATAAAATGATATGCATAGATCCAGTACATAATTTCTTAGTTTTACTTTAGGAAACGGCAACAAGAAAAAGGTTTATAAATTTATCAGTCCCTTTTATAAAAAGCTGCAGCTGAAATCAGCAATCACTTAAATGTACAACCACCAACTCTGAATATAATATGAATTATCCCTAGGAACTGAAATTTACCTAGATGAGTTTTGGGTGCTTTTTAAAAAAATGCACAATCACAGAACACTGTGGCTTCCACAATTTGTGACAATTGTGAAAAGGAAACTCCTGCGTCCATAATACAAGTAAACAACGATACTCTTTCCATAGTTGTCATCCAGTATAAAGAAAACACTTCACAGTCTGATTTACCTTTACCAAAAGTAAAACAATTCACTGCTACTCAGTGGTTCCTAAACACAAAATAAATTTTGCATAAACCTTTTTGCGTAAGTCTGGGTTTTCCAAATCTAGACAATAGTATGTATTAAACTGGTAGAAGTTCACAGGCTAAAGAAAAATAAATATAAAATGTTTACCAACTTTATCTTTTCCAATTTTACAGTAGTTTCAGGTATTGAGGCCTAATTGGTTTCTTGTGCCTATCCATCATGAACACAACTCAATCTTCTATTTTAACACTCTTATGTCCCATCTTTTGGTGGTTGCTTCATTTTAAGATGTGTAAAATCATTTCGTCCAACTTCAATCATTTGTTCTTCCCAAGATTTCATTTCATTATCATAGTGTATTTTATCATCTTTAACAAGCCGAATATATACTTGTTTTTTAGAACAGACAGATTTTTCCAGTTTTCATTTACAGTCTTCAGCTTTGCCTGTGATGAACCATCCTTAGCTTCTTGGAAGCTTTCAGACACAAAAATGTTATAAGCTGACCAAGGTCTTTTTGGCTTTCCTAGCATTGTTAGCTCTCACTTTTTCATTAATGCTTTCTTTTTTTAAAGTTTTTGTGTGATTTCTTTTCCAAAGATATTACCTGACTTGGAGTTAGCTGTTCTTGAATTCTGTTTATCTCTTCTCTGAATGTCTGCCAGTCTGCCCTGTAAGCATCTTCGTATATTTTTTTCCTCTGAATGAGCAAGTTCCCTCCATAGCTCAGCGATTCTTTTAATTAGTTCTGAATTTTTTGCATCTGGGTTCTGAGCTTTAAATATGGGTTGTTGTTCTTTCAAAAATCGAAGGTAAGACATCATAGGTTTCTTTGGATAACTAGCTAAAGCAGATGAAAATCATTTAGGTAAATACACAAAACTGAAGGGTAAGTACAGGCAACTTTCACAGTCAGTGCACAGCTCCACTCTGGACCTTCACTGAGCGCTCAGTTTTGGAGAAGGGCACCGCACTGGCGAATGAGGCAGTGACTGAGCCCCAATGTTGGAGAGCCTCCTGGCACAGAAAAAACCCCGTAGTGACAACTAGAACCCTCACACAACCATCCTGAGTTTGATATCATACCTGCCACTTGCAAGGCACTATGGTAAGTCTGGAATAGAAAAAAACTACCTCAACATATAAATGCCATCTGTGAAAATCCCACAGCTAATATCATATTCAATAATTTTAAAAAACTGAAAATATTTTCTTCTAAGATCAGGAGCAAAGCACTGACTCCTTACTCTTCCATTCAACACAGTACTAGATGCCTTACCCAGAGCAATTAGACAAGAAAAAGAAATAAAGAACATCTAAATTGCAAAGTGTGTTAGTCTGTTCTGGTAGTGCTGTAAAAACATATATGAGACTGGGTAATTTATAAGGAAGAGGTTTAACGGGCTCTTATAAAGAGGTTTAATTGGCTCATAGTTCTACAGGCTGTACAGAAAGCATGACACCAGCATCTTCTTGGCTTCTGGCAAGAACTCAGGGAGCTTTTACTCATGATGGAAGGTAAAGGCAGATTAGGCATATCACATGGTGAGAGTGGGAGTAAGAGAGAGAGAGGAAGGGTGCCAAACACTTCTAAACAACCAAATCTTGGGTGAATTCAGAGCTAGATCTTACTTATCATCAAGGAATGGTGCTAAGACATTCATGAGGGACCCTCCCTGACAATCCAAACACCTCCCACCAGGGCCCACCCCCAATACTGGTGATTACATTTCAAAGATAGATTTGAAGAGACAAACATCTAAACCAACTCAGAAAGAAATAAGTAAAATTGTCTCTGTTTACATATGGTATTATCTTGTAGGAAGCGTTAATGATGCCACAAAAAAACCTTATAGAATTTGGTAAAGTTATAGGATACAAAGTCAACATATCAACATATAAAATTCTGTTGTTTCTATACACTATCAACTACCCAAAAAAAAATTTTAAGAAAATAATTTCATGTAAAATGGCATCAAATAATAAAATATTTAGGCACAAACTTAACCAAGGAGGTGAAAGACATACACTGAAAACTACAAGTTACTGTTGAAAGAAATTAAAGAAGACACAAATAAAGGGAAAGATATTCCATGTCCATGAATTACAAGACTTAAAATTGTTAAAATGTCCATATTACCCAAAGTTATCTACAGATTTAATGCAATCCCTATACAAATCCCAATTGAATTTTACAAGTTGATATATAATTATAAACATTTTGGGGGTATATGTGATATTTTGATACATGTATTCAATATGTAATGATCAAACTAGGGCAATTGGGATACTCGTCACCTCAAACATTTATCTTTTCTTTGTATTATTATTTTCAATTATTCTCTTCTAGCTATTTTTTGCTTTTCTTTTATTTTTGCTTATTTTTCTTTTAGCTATTTTGAAATATACAATCAATTATTAACTACACTCTCCCTATTGTACTATCAAATATTGGAACTTCTTCTGCCTAACTGTATGTTTGTTTTCTGCTTGTTTTGTTTTGCTTTGTTTTGTTTGTGTGTGTGTGTGTGTACATGTGTTTCTTAAGACAAAGTCTTGCTCTATCACCCAGGCTGGAGTGAAGTGGCGTGATCTTAGCTCACTGCAACCTCTGCCTCTCAGGCTCAAGCCGTCCTCCTACCTCACTCTCACAAGTAGTGGGGACTACAGATGTGCACCACAATTTCTGGCTAATTTCTGTATTTTTTGTAGAGACAGGGTTTTGTCATGTTGCCTATGATTGTCTCGAACTCCTGAGCTCAAGCAATCCACCTGCTTTGGATTTCCAAAGTGCTGGGATTACAGGTGTGAGCCAGTGCACCTGGCCCTAACTATATTTTTGGACCCATTAACCTACCTCTCTTCATCTTCCCCATTTTCTAGGTTCTGGTATTCAATATTCTATCTCCATGCGAGCCACTTTCTTAGCTCCCACATAAGAGAGAGAGTATGTGCTACTCATCTTTCTGTGCTTGGCTTATTTCATGTAACATAATGAACTCCAGTTCCATCTATGTTGCTGCAAATGACAAGGCTTTATTATTTTTATGCCTGAATAACATTTCATTGTTGTATATATACCACATTTTCTTTATACATTCATCTGTTGATGAATACTTAGGTTGATTTCATATCTTGGCTATGGTAAACAGTGCGTAATAAACATGAGAATGCAGATATCTCTTTGACATACTGATTTCCCTTCCTTTGTATATATACTCAGCAGTATATATACAAAATATATAAGGAACTTCCTCAACTTCTATTTTAAATCTTTGAGGACTCTCCATACAATTTCCCATAGTGGCTGCATTTCTCTACATTCTCAACAATATTATAAAAGCACTCTACTTTCTCCACATTCTCACTGTTACCCATTATTTTTTGTCTTTTTGTTAACAGTCATTTTAACTGTGCTGAGTATATCTCATTGTAGCTTTGATTTGCATTTCCCAGATCATTAGAGATACTGAGCATTTTTTCAAATACTTCTTGGCCATTTGCATGTCTTCTTTTGAAATCAACTGACGTTTTTACAGAAATAGAAAAAAATCCTAAAAATCATATAATACCACAAAGAACTGCAAATAACCAGAACAATCTTGAGAAAAAAAAGAACAAAGCTGGAGTATCATATCAAAGTATAATATCAAAGTTAGGGTATAATATAAAAATATATTACTAATCTATTTGTACTAGTACTGGCATCAAGAAAGACCAATGGAACAGAATTAAAAACTCAGCAATAAACTCACACAAATAGAGTCAATTGATATTCAACATGAATGCCAAGAATATATGATAGGGTAAGAATTGTCTCTTCAATAAATGGTGTTTGGGAAAACTGGATATTTACATGCACGGTAATGAAACTGGACCTTTATAGTAGACCATCCACAAAAACAAACTCAAAATGAATTTAAGACTTACATTAAAGACCCCAAATTGTAAAAGTTCTAGAATCAAGAAAGACATACAAGGAAAAATCATCACGATATTGGTCTTGGCAATGATTTCAAGGATATAACACCAAAAGCACAATCAACCAAAGCAAAATAAACAAGTGAGACTACATTAAACTAAAAAGCTTCTGCACAGCAAATGAAGCAATTAACAGAGCGAAGGGACAACAAACAAAATGGGAGAAAATATTTGTAAACATTTTCAAAAATTTGAAAATATTTTTTCACATATCTAAGAATGGGTTAATATCCAAAATATATAAGAAACTTCTACAACTCCAGACTTACAAAAAAACTAAAAACCTGATTCAAAAATTGACAAAGGACATAAATAAACATTTTTCCAAAAACATATAAATGGCTAGCAAGCATATGAAAAAAGTGCTTAACATTCCTAAACATCATGGAAATACAAATTAAAACCAGAGTCAGATCGCTAACATCTTACACTTATTAAAATGACTTTTATCAAAAACAAGAAACAAAAGATAACAAGTATTGGTGAAGACATGGAGAAATTGGAACCCCTGTAAACTATTTTTGAAAATGTAAAATGGTACAATTGCCATGGAAAACAGTATGAAGGTTCCTCAAAAGATTAAAAATAGAACTATCATGTGATCCAGCAGTCTAACTTTTGAGTACTTACCCAAAAGAACTGAAAAAAATTGAAAGAACTGAAATAAGATCTATAAGAGATATTGTACTCCCATATACATTGCAGCAATATTCACAAAAGTCAAAATGTGGAAACAACCTAAAAGTCCATCAACAGATGAGCAGATTTTTTAAAGAGTTAAAAACACGTAATGAAATATTATTCACCTTAACAAAGAAGAAAATTCTGCCATATGTAGCAATATAGATGCCTTAAGGAAATTATGCTAAGTAAAGTAAGCCAGCCACAAAAGGACAAACAGTGCATTTGTGTACTTATAGGAAGTGTCTAAAGCAGTCAAACTCATACAAGCAGGAAGTATAATAGTGGTTGCCAAGGGCTGAGGGGAGGAAGAAAAAAGGAGTTGCTGTTCAATGGCATAAGATTTCAGTTACGCAAGATTAAAAATTCCAAAGATACGTTGTATAACATTATGCCAGTAGTTATCAATACTACATTACACACTTAAAAGTTTTGTCAAGAGCCTAGATCTCATGTTAAGTGTTCTTACCACAGTAAAAAAAAACTGGCATAATGTTATACATAATATAAAATTAATTCCAACATATCATAAGCCTAAATGTTAGCATTAACTAAAGTTATAACACTCTTAAAAGAATACATAAGAGTAACTCTTCGGGCCAAGTACGGTGGCTCGTGCCTGTAATCCCAGCACTTTGCCAGGCCAAGGTGGGTGGATCACAAGGTCAGGAGCTCAAGCCCACATGGTGAAACCTTGTCTCTACTAAAAATACAAAAATTAGCCAGGCGTGATGGTGGGAGCCTTTAATCCCAGCTACTTGGGAGACTGAGGCAGGAGAATCTCTTGAACCCAGGTGGCAGAGGTTGCAGTGAGCTGAGATCATGCCACCACACTCCAGCTTGGGAAACAGAGTGAGACTCCATCTCAAAAAAAAAAAAAAAGAGTAAATCTTAACCTGGAGTTAGGCTTTCTTGGATAGAACACCAAAAGCACAATTGAAAAAAGAAGGTAAGATAAACTGGACTTCATCAAAATCAAAGACTTTTTTGCTCCAAAGGGCATTATTTGGAAAAAAAAAAAAAAAAAAAAAAAGGAAAATACACCTTCAGAATGGGAGGAAATATTTGCAAATCATATATCTGAGATACTTTTATCTACAACATATAAAATAAACACCTACAACTCAATAATGAAAACATAAATAACTCAATTTAAAAATGGGCAAAATATCTAAATAGACATTTCTCCAAAGAAGATATACAAATGACAAATAGTCACATGAAAATATAAATGCAAG
This sequence comes from Sapajus apella, assembly GCF_009761245.1. Taxonomy (NCBI): domain Eukaryota; kingdom Metazoa; phylum Chordata; class Mammalia; order Primates; family Cebidae; genus Sapajus; species Sapajus apella. The sequence goes on along the minus strand of NW_022436956.1, from coordinate 25,123,740 downwards.
TCAAAATCACAGTAAGACAGCACTTCACACCCACTAGGGTGGCTATAATCCAAAAGGCAGAAAAGAAAATTGTTGATGAAGGTGTGAAGAATTTGGACCCCTGCTAGTGGCAGTGTAAAGTGGTGCAACCACTTAGAAAAATAATCTGACAGTTACTCAAAATGTCAAACACAGAGTTACCATTTGACCTAGTAATTTCACTTCTCAGTATATACTCAAGAGAAATGAAAATATATCCACACAGATGTTCACAGCAGCATTGCTGACAGTAGTCAACAAGTGGAAACAACCCAAGTGCTCATCGACTGCTGAACAGATAAGTGAAATGTGGTATATCTCTTCAATGAAATACCATTCAGCAATTAAAAATATGAAGTACTGAGAGATGCCACAACATGGGTGAACCTTGGAAACAATATGCTAAGTGTAAGAAGCAAGTCACAAAGAACCACGTAAGGCACATTTATATAAAATGTCTAGAAGAAGTAAATCTATAGAGACAAAAAGCAGATTCGTGGTTGCCTAGAGCTCTTGAGAGTGAAGGTAAGAGAAGGCTGACTGCGAATGAGTACCGGGTCTTGGTAGGGAGATGAAAATGTTCCAAAATTGATTGTGATGGTCACGCCACCCTGTGAATATGCTAAAAGCCACTGAACTGTACACTTGAAATAAATGGATTATATAGTATATTAATTATATCTCAATAAAGCTGTTAGATAAGGAGGTTGTCATTCTCAAGGTGATGCAAGTGTAGACTCAGCAGAAGGCACTTGCTCAACCCCAACATTGAGCACATCCTTAAATTTTGTGCCCTTAGATGCCTTGCTAGCTTCACTCTAGTCTTGGCCCTGGCTGTGTGAATTAATGAGGCATTACATGAAAGGTACTTAACACAATATATACACCTACCATGTGCCCACAAAATAAAGAATAAAAAGGTACTTAACTACATACCAAGTGCTTAGTGTTTGCTGTTATGATTATTAAACATCAAGAACTTGCCAGTGTTGGGACATGTAAATAATAGCTAAAATATATTGAGTACATAAACAAGGCCTTATTCCAAATACTTGCTATGAAGATGAGATAATTGCCCAAATATATCCACCAGTAAGTAGCACAGCCTTTAAAAAATGTGCAAGCAGCCTGGCTCCAGTGCCACTGTACTGAACTGCATCCTGGTGAGAGTGCAAAGATGGCCGAGATAATATTCATTTTAATTAGTAATTCGTTATGAACCATAAAGATGTTCATCAAGACTGTAACACCATAGCAGTAAAGATGAGAAATCCCATTGGTTTATAGATAATTATAAATTCATCTGGGGATGGGCAAGACTAGAAAGCTTTCATTCCCTTACCACCACCACCTGCAAGTTTCAGGATGAAAAGGAGCTTGCTGGGATGAAGAAGGGAAAAGAGAGCATTCCAGGTAGGCAGAGTGAAAATGATAAGAGTCAAGTACTGAAACCAGTCTAACAGGTTCTGCTGTGGAGCCTGGAGAGAGACACAATGCTGGCACTTAGAGTTATCTAGCAGAGCTCAGTGTGAAGCGTTTTCTAGACCATACTGGAGTCAGAGCTTTGTTGAAAAATCAAGAGGAAGCCAGCAGAGATCCTTAAGCAAGAGTACAGCACACAGATAGGTGGTGGGAAGATCCTTCACAAAAAAATTAGATTTATTTTGACAACAAATAATAGACAACTATCTCTTAGACAAGCTGTCTCTTAATACACTGTAGTAATTTACTGACTTTAAATCTCATTGAAGAGCTTGAAAAAAGATTGAATTTTCCCTTTGTATATTCATTACAACTGCTTTCATAATTTCTTTTATGTAGTTAATGTAATGTTTTCTATTTACAAATGTACTATAAACTCGATGAGATAAAAAAATTATCCTTCCATGTGCCACTTGGTTAAGTGTTCCATTTCAACCCCCCTTTCTTACCCTAGATCTTGGTTTCAAGTATCATTTAAATAAAATTAGTTCAAGGTCAACAAAACACTAGTTTTTAAATTTATCTCAAACATGATGTAGCTGAATAAGCAAGCTTTCTTGACAGTGCTTTAGCGTGAGACCCTTGTTTATCTGCTTGAAATTTCTGACCCATATGCTTGGCTGCAGATCAGCCAGGAAAGGAAGAAGTATTTCTGTCAAACTCACTCACAAACAACAACTCAATCCCCAGGATGTGAAAACACCATCTCTTAATCACATCTAACCTTCTACCACCAGTTTCCTCTTGTCAACAATAGACTCTGCTAGTTCTGACACTGTTTCCTTACTCTGGGCAGCTGGTGCAGGGGTTAATCACAGAACTGGACTGTTTGTATCAAGGAAATTCGTGGAGCTTGTTCTCCTGCTGCTATGTAGCAGCTGGTATTGCCTGGGCCAATGTCCCCTCTTTGATTTCATTGTTAGGCCTTCAAGCTCTTTACTTGAAATTTGTAACAGGGCGCTTCTTACAATCTACCTGAGATTATTTATAAAGACAATGATTTATTTCACTCTTTTTCATAACGATTCTTTGTCCATCACTAAAGGATCTAAAATACTCTTTGGAGCATGAAGTATGATACAGTTTATGGATTCATAGATCATTGGGTTTAAAGAATACTAGAGTTTTCTCTATGACATTCCTCCTGTGACAAGTTTGGCTGGAAACTAATAGTCTAGTCACTGTTGCAACACTTCCAGTGATGAGTCACTCTCAAGGTGGCTTGTTCTATTTTGGGATGGATATAATTTTTCAAAAATATTTCTCCCTCCATTTGTTGGAATGGTTTGTCCTTCCATAGATGCACTGTAAAATATTGAAAGACTTCATATTATATCTCTGTCTTTCCTTTTTCCAGGCTATTCTAAGGTCATGGTTGAATCCATATTTTCTGTGGGATTACTGTTTCCTTATCTTTAAAGTACTGACATTTTGCTTCTTCGTAAAGTATCAGTTTTCCAACCTAAGAAAAAATGGAAATGATAACATTAATACTTTCTATATTGTGTTATGAGGGCCAAATAAAATAATAAAGATGTAGTTATTATAAAAATACAGCATTCTCCAACGTCCTATATATGCTATCAATATTATTAGAAATATATATACCTCTGTAAAATCTCAGTCCAGACAGTCTTTTACTTAGAGCAAATTGCTAAGTAGTTATCCAAAAGAAACTGAGCTCAACAGTCTAGTCTTAACATGAGGAAAGAAGCAAAACAGTCTCTCAATCACCTCAATTCAGCCAAGAAATACTTTAGTGAGCCCTTAGTGTGTGCTAGGCACTGTTGTAGAAATTAGGATGCCAAAATCAACAAAGCAGATAAAGTCATCTCTGAAAGAATGTATTTATTTTCTTATTTTTATTTATTTTTGTTTATTTATTTATTTGAGATGGAGTCTCACTCTGTTGTCCAGGCTGGAGTGCAGTGGCACAATCTTGGTTCACTGCAACCTCCGTCTTCAAGGTTCAAGCGATTCTTGTGCCTCTGAGTGGCTGGGACTACAGGCATGTGCCACCACATCTGGCTAATTTTTGTATTTTTAGGAGAGATGGGAGTTCACCGTGTTGGCCAGGCTGGTCTCGAACTCCTGATCTCAAGTGATTTACCCACCTCAGCCTCCCAAAGTGTTGGGATTATGTGACATGAGCCACCATGCCCAACTGGAATGTATGTTTTAATATGGGGGGCCTGGTAACATAAGAGCAAATATTTGATGTTGATAAATGCTATGTGGGGAAATGAAGCAGGGTAGAGTGTAAACGAGGAAAGAGATACTATTTTGTATAGACTGAATAGGGAAGATCTCATTAATAAGGTGACATTCAAGGTGAAACCAGAAATAAATGAGATAGTCAGCTGTGTAGATAGCTGGGGAAGGCATTTTCAGAAAGAGGAGGTTGATAGCATGTGCAAAGCTCCTGAGAGTAGGAAAAGTGGCTGCAGCAGAGCAGATAAGTGGGGAAGTAGTAGGCGATAAAGGACCCTTGTGAGGATTGGGAGCTTCCTTCCAAGTTAGATGAGAAGTCACTGGAGGGCTTTGAAGACAGGAGTGATGCGACCTGACACAGATTTTAAGAGAATCACTATCCTACTCTGTGATACATAGACGTCAGGGAAACAAGTTACAAAGTATTCCAATAATCTATGCAACAGATCATATTAAATTGGACCAGGGTAGTATGAGCACATATGGCTAAAATGCTCAAATTTAGGGTATATTTTGAAAGTAGAGCCATTAGGATTTGCTGATGCATTGGATATGGGATATGAGAGAAAGAAAGGAGTTGAAGATACACCAAGTTTTTTGTCCTGCACAATAGGTGGGTTAGAAATTACAAAGCATTTGAAATTCCACACAGAAAGGAAAGGGAGAAAAGGTTCAAAAAAATAAGCCATGGTTGAATTGTGAAAGACTTTGTACTTCATGCTAAAGAACTTGGAATTTATCCTGTGGGCAGTAGGTTTTATGCATAGAAAGTGATGTGACAAGCTCTGTATTTCCTAAAAATAACTCTACAGGGACATGCAGGATGGAATAAAATGGGGTGAGACTAGAAGATGAGAGATTAGGACAATATTGTAATAGTCCAGGTGAGACATAGCACCACCAGGTAGCAGGATGACCTTAGTGTTTGCTGGCTGAAAACCAAAGTTGCTATAGACTTGCTGAGGAAAGGAGATAAATGTTCTTAAGAACCAAGTGATGATCCAAGTGATGGCAAGCAGATCCCAGTGTGTCCCTCTTTACCACTTGATCAATGCATCCCTTGCCTAGACAGTTCTAGAGATATATTGATCAGTCCATTTCAACACATTCACATTTCTCCAGGAAATGTTTATTGAGTACCTACCACCAGTTAAGTTAACAGGCCAATACTTGATCTAGACTCTATGGTTTAAAAAAAAAAAAAAAATAGATGGGATAGGGAATCAAAATACCTGAATTGTTCAAACCCCACTATTGGAGAATAAACAAACCTCATTGAAATATTTATTGGTTACCACACACATGCATTATTATCCTCACATCCAGGTTTCTATTCAGGGAGCATTCTCAGGCATATGGTATGTGTCAAGATTAAACACACTTTGAATTGAACCTTGTGTTTAAGAAGGATGAGGTGGTAAATTGTTTTCATGTTGGAGCTCAGTCAGAAATATTTTTTACTGGCCTTTTGCTGAACAAGGAAAATATCCACTAATCATGCAGGTAAGCCTTAGCATTTTGTCAGTTTTCTTGTATGCGCAGGTAAAGTCAATGATGAGTATTTTCAAGCAGCAAGAATTCTTGTTTACAGCTTATATGTACTGAGTGAGCTTACCTCTTCTTTCCTACCTAAGTCTAGGCCAAAAACTCTTTAATTTTTTAATTGGATGTTGATCTGTTGCTTTTAAAAATAAACTTTAACCAGTGTGGAAGACAGTGTGGTGATTCTTCAAGGACCTAGAAATAGAAATTCCATTTGACCCAGCAATCCCATTACTGGATATATATCCAAAGGATTATAAATTGTTCTACTATAAGGACACATGCACACGAATGTTCATTGCAGCACAGTTTACAATAGCAAAGACCTGGAACCAACCCAAATACCCATCGATGATAGACTGGACAGGGAAAATGTGGCACATATACACCATGGAATATTATGTAGCCATCAAAAACGATGAGTTTGTGTCCTTTGTAGGGACATGGATCAACCTGGAAACCATCATTCTCAGCAAACTGACACAAGAACAGAAAATCAAACACCACATGTTCTCACTCATAGGCAGGTGTTGAACAATGAGATCACATGGACACAGGGAGAGGAGCATCACACACTGGGGTCTGTTGGGGGGAAGTAGGGGAGGGACAGTTGTGAGTGGGGAGTTGGGGAGAGATGGCACGGGGAGAATGCCAGATATAGGTGAAGGGGAGGAAGGCAGCAATTCACGCTGCCATGTGTGTACCTATGCAGCAATCTTGCGTGTTCGTCACATGTACCCCAAAACCTAAAATGCAATTTAAAAAATTTTAAAAAATAAAAAAAAAATAAACTTTAGAGTAGTTTTAGGTTCACAGCAAACTTGAGCAAACTACACAAAGATATCCCATATATTCCCCACACATAGACACAACCTCTCTCATGATCAAAATTCCTCACCACAGTTGTACATTTGTTATAGTTGGTGAACCTACAGGGACACATTATTATCACCCAAAGTCCATAGTTCACATTATGATTCAAACTTGGTGTTGTACATTCTATGGGTGTAAACGAATTTATAAGGACATTCATCAATCACTATAGCATCATACAGAACAGTTTCATCTCCCTAAAAAATCCTCTGTGCTTTGCCTATTTAGTCTTCTCTCCCTCTTCTCCTCATCTTTTATTGTCTCTATATTTTTGCTTTTTCCAGAATGTTATACATTTGAAATCAAATAGTATGTATCCTTTGCATATTGGCTTATTTTACTTAGTAATATGCATTTACGTTTCCTCCATGTCTTTTCATGGCTTTATAGCTCCTTTTCTTTACATACTGAATAATACTCCATTATCTGGATGTACCATAGTTTATTTATCTAGTAAAAGGCATCTTGGTTGCTTCCAGCTTTTGGCAATTATGAATAAAGCTGTTATAAATACTAATTTTCAGGTTTTGGTGTAGATATGTTTTCAACTTATTTGGGTAAGCATTAAGGAGTGTGATTGCTGTATCATATCGTAAGAGAATGTTTAGCTTTGTAAGAAGCTGCCGAACTGTCTTCCAGAGTGGCTGTACTATTTTGCATTCTGCCCCAAAATGAATGGGAGTTCTTAGTTCTCCACATCCTCACCAGCACTGATGTTGTTGGTGTTTCAAATTTTGTTCGTTCTACTAGGTGTGCAGCAGTGTCTCAGTGTTCTTTCACTTGCCATTTGCTAATAACATATGATGTTGATATTTTTTGTATGCTTTTCTGCCGTCTATATATCTTATTTGGCGAAGTGTCTGTTTAAAAGTTTTACAATTTATGAATCAGGTTTTTCATTCTTTTATTGTTAAGTCTTAAGAGATCTAAGCACATTTTAGGTACCCTTTATCAAATAAGTCCTTTGCAAATGTTTTCTTGCAAATATTTTCTCCTAGTCTGTGGCGTCTTATTCTCTTGTCTCTTACTCTCTTTTGGTCTTTTATAGAACCAGAACTTTTTATTTTAATGAAGTCCCACTTATCAGTAATTACCCGCCTGAATGGTGTCTTTGGTGTTGTGACCAAAAAGTCATCACCATACCCAAATGTCTTAGTTCGTTCAGGTTGTTGTAACAAAATACCATCAACTAGTTGGCTAACAAACAATAGAAATTTATTTCTTAAAGTTGTGGGATCCTTTCATCTTGAAAATCAATGTGACAGCCAATTCAGTCTCTAGAGAGGGCCCACTTCCACAGGATAGCCAGGCCAATATCAGTGGTCCTGGGCTCCAGACAGCCCTCAGCATCAAGCAGTCCTCAGTGGTCCCTAGGATTCACGCACATTTTATTGCCACACTTGCTGTATTTACCCCAGGCTCTGGCCTGCCCAAGTGCCACACCTGCCAAACATGCCCTAGGCTTCTGGCAACACTGTGCCAGCTGCAGTTACCTTGAACTTCTAGTGTGCCCCAACATCATACCTGCTACAGAGCCTTCCCAGACAAAGCCAGTCTGTAAAGATTGAAATAAGGGCCTAGTCTTTCAAATATTCAGACATCAACATTCAACCACAGAATCAAGAACAAGCACGAAAACATAGCATCACAAAATGGACCAAATAGAAGGCCAGTGGCTGACCCTAAGAAATGGAGGTACATGAACTTCCAGACAAAGTCATACAAAACATTCCATCCAACAGCTACAGAACACATTCTTCTCAACCGGACATGGTACATTCTCCAGGATTTATCATATGTTAGGCTACAAAACTATTCTTGACAAATGTAAGAAGTTGAAGTCATATCAGGTATCTTTTCTAACGTAATTGTTTAAAACTAGAAATCCATAAAAGGAGGAATTTCTGAAAACTCACAAATATGTTGAAATTTAACAACATACTCCTGAACAATTTTAATGAAAAAATTTAAAAATGAGTGAGTTTTCACTCTATTAGTCCTATGAGAGCTGGTTGTTTAAAAGAGTCTGGCACTTCCCTCTCTCTCTCTCGTGCCTCCTTTCTCTCCATGTGATCTCTGCACATGCTGGCTCTCCTTCTTTTCTGCCATGACTGGAAGCAACCTGAGGCCCTCACTGGAGGCAGATGCTGGTGCCATGCTTCTTGTACAGTCTGCAAAACTATAAACCCAATACATTTTTTTCTTTATAAATTACCCAGCCTCAGGTATTCCTTTGTAGCAACACAAATATACTAAGATAATCTCATTTATGTGAAATTTTCTAAATAGGTAAATCTATAAAGACATAAAGTGTGTTAGTAGTTGCCTGGTATTAAACAAGGGGCAGAAATGGGAAATGACTATTATTGATAAAAGTTTTTGAGGAGAGAGGTGACTAAAATGTTATAAAATTGATCACAGTAATACTTGCAAAAAAGTAAATATACTTTAAACAGCATTGACTTGTACACTCAATGAATGAACTGTATGGTATGCAGGTAATTTAACTATAAATCTGTTCTTTCAAAAGAAAAACATTTTACATCACAACCCAGCTTTTCTCTCACTCTCTGTCTCTGTCTCTCTCTATCTCCCTGTCTCTCTCTCTCTCTCTCTCACACACACACACACACACACACACACGATATTCAAAGTTTTACAAAATAGCACTTAACCTTTATATCCCTTTATTATTTTGTATTATATTTTATTCTAATTCATTAAAAAATTATTTTGATCTATATTCTGGTTATATATTGCTGCATAACAAAACTTAGAGCTTAAAAACAACATGTTAATTATTTCAAGAGTTTCTGTGGGTTGAATGGCCCCACTGGGTGGTTCTTGCTTGGGGTTTTCATTGCACTTGCAGTCAGATATAGGCCGAAGTGTCAGACTTCTGAAGATTCGTTTGTGTTGGATATCCTAGAGGACTCACATGGCTGGCAGTAGATGCTGGCTGGCAGCTGGGAGCTCAAATCTGGTTGTTGACTAAGCAGCTATACTTGGTTTCTCCATGTGGTCTGGGTTCTCACAGCTTGGCATCTGGGTTCCCACAGAAAGTGTCCCAAGAATGAGCTTTGCAAGACACCTGAGCAGAACCTGCAAACTTCTTTATGACTTGGCCTCCAGAGTCCCAGCATGACTCTTCTGAGGCCTTTTATTGACCAGATTACTAAGGCCAACCCAGATTCAGGAGGTGACATGGACTCCTTTTTCTTAATAGTGAGTCAGAGAATGTGTGACCATATTTCATTTTTTTTTTTGAGACAGTCTTGCTCTGTCAAACAGGCTAGAGTGCAGTAGCACAATCTCAACTCACTGCAACCTCTGCCTCCCGTGTTCGAGCGATTCTCCTGTCTCAGCCTCCCAAGTAGCTGGGATTACAGCCATTTGCCACCACATAAAGCTAATGTTTGTATTTTTAGTAGAGATGGGATTTCACCATGTTGACCAGGCTGGTCTTGAACTTCTGGCCTCATATAATCTGCCTGCCTTGACCTCCCAAAGTGCTGGGATTACAGGCATGAGTCACTGCTCCTAATTGACCATATTTAATTTATCACAACTCCATCAATTGATTTTAACACTCACTAATGGGTCACAACTTCCTGTTTGAAAAATATTGCTCTAATCTGATAAGGTGATGTCTCTTCTAGTACTAACATTTCTTGAGTCTGAGAATTAATTAGATTTCATGTCAGGCTGTAGAGGCTACTAATTTCTCACTAGAAAATAGGCAGAAGGAAAAGGAGCATTACAAAGCAAGAGATTTGGCAAAGCCTGAAGGCTGTGGTCAGATTACTGCCAGAAAGGAGATGGTGTTGTCTGTTCTCCACCTTCTTGCTACTTCTATTTGGGTCCTGGTAAATTTAGGCCAAATCATTCACTAAAGGGCTGCATGCAGTGTGGAAAGGCATGTGTGAAAATCAGCAGTGACTGACTTTGGCCAATGCTGTGTGGGAGGGAGAAGGGAGTATATAGACCTTCAATGAGGCTAATAGACTAGAATCATTGAGAAACACTCATATTCTTTAATGCTGTCCCTAGACTTGGATGGCCGGGGCAATAACATTCTTAGTTCAGCTGTAAGATATTTTTTAAAGTGTTTTTTATACAGTCTCTATGATATAGAAGCAATGTGTATTATGTCTTAATTAATAGGCTTTGTCTATTGAAACTCCAGGAGTACTTGCTATGAACAGATGTTTCCTATTCCCTTGGTTAATCAATGCAAGACTAAGTAGAAGGCAAAAGGGTCATTAATAAAGGCAAAATAGAAGTAGGCAGAAACAGTGTGAATTTATGGATCAACAAGAATTTTGCTGAGCCAAATCATTTGGAGAACTGATTTGCAAGCTAAGGTAAGCTGCTTATAGGAAGGAGTCTTACTCAATCCAAATTGGACCCATATGGTTAACTACAACATGAAGAAAGAAAAAGAAGGAAGGAAAACGTTATACTTCTGTAATTTTGTTCTGTTGGGTATTATGAGATGTTCCTAAATGGACAGTCAAACTTCTAAATGACCATGTAAATCCCCATCTCTGCATGGCAGGAACAAGAGTATAAATATGCAAAAGCTGTTCCATTTAATGGTCGCATGGATACCAAGCAGATGGGTAGATGAACATGAAACTACTCTTTATAAACATAGAGAGCCCCTGTCAATCCAAGCTGTATCCATCTGGCTATACAGCTACATCACTGCTTTAACTAAGAAAGACAAGAGTGGATTAGAGAAAGCACTATTGAGAGTGAAAACTGTTTGATCTTTGGAGACTAATTAATATTAACATAATAAAATAGATTTCAATTATATAAACTTTGGATTATGCACTCCTGTGGATGAACTCTGGATACTGAAAATCTTTGGATAATATATTTAAGTAGTCCATTTAATAATCCCAGTGCTACTTACTAGCAAGCTGCTTAACTCGTAGATTCCATTTTCTTATCTATAAAAAGTGGATGATATTAATACTACCTCACAGGACAAGCTTGTCCAACCCATAGCCCACAAGCTGCATGCAGCCCAGGATGGCTTTGAATGTGGCCAAATACAAATTGGTAAACTTTCATAAAATATTATGAGCGTTTTTGCCATTTTTTTAAAGCTCATCAGCTACTGTTAGTGTTAGTATATTTTTTTTGTGGCTCAAGACAAATTTTCTCCTTCCAATGTGGCTCAGGGAAGCCAAAAGATTGGATACCCCGTCCCCCTGTCTTAAGGATTTTGTGAAGTGAACTGAAACAATGTTTGCACAACTCTTTGCACAGTGTGTGCCACATAATACATGTTCAAAAATTATAAAATTAATTATTAGTAATTTTATTGTCTCGCCACTACCTGCTCTTCCTGGGAAAGAATTTCTAGCCCCTTTTCCCCTTTCTTTTCATTCCAGTGTCTTATCAAACATTGTACACTCTTCACTGCTCTTTGCTTTTCAATCAGTAAAAATGTTTTCTTTCTCTGAACTCTCACTGTTGCCCAGCAAGTCCAGAGGAAGAAAACTCAGATGTTAAAAAAAAAAAAAAAAAAAAAAGATAGAGTGTCTAAATGCTTTATTCACGAGTGACTACTCTATCACCCTTTCCTGTTTCAATCTCTCAGAAATTGTTGTGGCTTCAAGAGTCCTTTGGCCATTACTCTTTTTTTCAATACTGTTATTCCAATCATTTGGATAACTAAGATGGTGAAATCTGATTATGTAGCATTGCATAGTCTTAGAATTTAATATAATTTAGAGTTCAAATGGCTCATTCTCCTCCATCTTCCACTCATCCATTACCCATTCCCAGCACCAGCCCCTGGCTTCCATGCAGAATTCTCTCCTACAGAACGCCTGGCAGATGGTTCTCCAGCTTTTGTCTAAATGCCCCTCTGCCTTATGAGGCAAGCCATTTCCTTTTTAGACAGCTCAAGTTGTCATTGACTTCTTTTTTAAACTGAGCTCAAATCTAACTCCTTCTCAATAGTCTTCTCTGACTTTTGGAGCATGAGAGAGAGAGAGAGAGAGAGAGAGAGAGAATCTAACTAGTCTTTTACCTGGTGGCCTTCCAAATATTTGAAAATATTTATTCTGTCTTCCTCTAATCTGACTCAGCAATATCATGCTCTGATTCTTCCTCTTACATATGTGAAATAATCCCCTAGCATTCTACTGCCCTATCATCCTTCTCCTAGATGCCCTTTTCCTTTAGCTATACATGGATGTATTTTTATACATAGCACCTAAGGTTTGAAGCAGTATTCTACTTACAACTCAACCAGAGAAGAGCAGAGTGTGTTACACTTCCCTGAGGAAACACTGTGCTTCTATTCAGTCAGCCTAAAAGGGCTTTCAGAGTTACTTCATTTTGTTAGTAAACATTAACCGGCCACAGAAGTCCCAAATATGAACTGCTTCAAATCACATGTCCTTACCTATCCTGTAATTGAATGAACACCTAGATTTTATGTACAGCTGTCCACAGACAAGTCTCTCTAAGTTTTCACAAAACAGTTAACAATTTTTATGTAACTAAATCCTCATCATTTTCTTGCTTGAAGTCATACAATACGTTTCAAAGTTATTTAACCCTTTCCTAACCCTTGTTCCATCTTACTGTCAAATTTATGTTTCTAAAGTACAAGTCTTGATGATGTCATTTTCCCAGTCACAATTCTTTTTGCCCTCATCACCTAAACTTATAAAAGTTCTATGGGTAGGCTCCAGGAGAAGTTCTGTGAAAATCTTGAAGACATACATATGTGCAAAATGTTACATGGGAGGAAAATCCTCTAACTTTCAACAGGTTAAGAACCAAAGACTTACAAATTAAATCACTAACACTTTACAGCTGAAAAAAACTGAAAAAAAAAAAGAAAAGAAAAAAAAAGGTCGAGATACTGTTAGAAAGAAAGAGAAAGAAAGGAAGGAAGGAAGGAAGGAAGGAAGGAAGGGAAGGGAGACAAACCAACCAACCAAGGAAAGGAGTTTTTAGCAAAATCACTGATCAAAAGTATTCTTGATACCAGATTCTTCCTTATAGGAAACACAGTTGGGCCCTAAATCTGCTGAGCCTCAATCATTTGTACCTCAGAGCATCTCCTCTTTCTTTATTTCCAAACCATACTGCCTATCTTAGTCCAGGCTGCCACAGTAGAATTCCATAGACTAGATGGCTTAAACAATAAACATTTATTCCTCACAATTCTGGAAGCTAAGAAGTCCAAGATCAAGGTACTAGCAGATTCAGTGTCTGGTGAGAGCAATTTTTTAGGTTTCTAGATAACCGTCTTCTTGTATTTTCATTGCTAATGTATGAGTTTTGGAACCAGACAGACTTCATTTTCTTGCTCTACCACATCTTGCTTTGAAAACTTAGGCACATTTTTTTAACCCCTTTGATCTTTAGTTTCCTCATCTTAAAAATGGAGAAAACGTAATGCTGCACAGAACTATCGTAAGCATTAAATGATATAACACGTATGGTGGACATCAGTCAGGTTTTCTGGTTACCTAGCACATTTTGAATACCTATAATGTACATAGAGTGCACCATCTTATAAGTCCTATCAATTCAAAAAAAAAAAAAAAAACCCCCGCCCCAATTACAAGTAGGGGACAGGCATGTAACTGAGGCTCCGGAAATTTTATTTCCTCACCTACCCTAGACTTCAATCCCGAAAAGGTAGCTTGAAGAAGGATGAATATGATAGCAATTATTTTGTTGATGATGCTGTTAGAGATACATTGCATTTCAGGGACTGAGTGGTAGCAAGACTGAATCCTGATGCAGCAGCGTCAGTCACAGTGATGGCTCTATTCACGGAAGCCAGCTCTGCAGCAATGTTTTAGATATTGCTCCTAGAAACTCAGTCTCAAGCCTGGTTCTACAGGCAAAAAATTCTACCAACGTCTTTTCTTAATATTTTGTGTGTATATATATATATATTTATTTATTTATTTATTATTACATATGATTTATATACACTAATATTTATCTTGTTATATATCATATATTTATGTTTATGTATAAATATATATCTTATTATATAATATATATCTTATGACATATAATATATATCTTATTATATATATTTTATATATATTAGAGGCAGGGTCTCATTCTGTCACTCAGGCTGGATAAAATTCCATTTCTGCACAATCAGCCGTAGTCTTCCTCTGTTGCTTGCAACTATGACCTTTGGCTGATGTAACAAGTTACTTAGAATGGTGCTTTACATTAAAAAAGTTCTCTCCTCTACGATGCTGGCCCAAGGCCAGTCATTCTTCAATGTTCCAGAACACTTTGACATGCTTCCAATGGATGCATATCACTGTGGAACTATGGGTATTTGCACTGTTTGTTGTTCCCTGTGCTGGGCCTCATTGAGGGCAGGAATCCCATCTTATTCACATCTTCAGTGTCCAGCAAAGGACCTGGCAAGTCGTGAGTGTTCAGTAAATGTAACTGAGTGCACTGTTCAATCATGACTCTACCTAACTGTATTTCACTCAGTCCACAGTCCATTTGATATAATAAAATAGCCTGAGAAATTTTGTCAAACACTGGACTAAAATAAGATTGCTAAGACTACAGCATTTCCACTAACTCAGCAACATATTAAAAAAACAAAATGATGTTGCTCTAAAACAAGCAGAGCTAATTGACAACTACAGAAATCTCCACCCCAAATCCACAGAATACACATTCTTCTCAGCTCCGCATTGCACCTACTCTAAAATTGACCACATAATTGGAAGTAAATCACTCCTCAGCAAAGGCAAAAGAATCGAAATCATAACAAACAGTCTCTCAGACCACAGTGCAATCAAATTAGAGCTCAGAATTAAGAAACTAACTCAGAGCCGCACAACTTCATGGAAAATGAAAAACTGCCTTCTGAATGTCGACTGGATAAACAATGAGAGGAAGGCAGAAATAAAGATGTTCTTTGAAACCAACGAAAATGAAGACACAACATACCAGAATCTCTGGGACACATTTAAAGCAGTGTCTAGAGGGAAATTTATAGCCACAAATGCCCACCAGAGAAAAGAGGAAAGGTCTAATATCGACATCCTATCGTCAAAATTGAAAGAGCTAGAGGAGCAAGATCAAAAAAACTTAAAACCTAGCAGAAGACAAGAAATAACTAAGATTGAAGCAGAACTGAAGGAAATAGAGACAGAAAAATCCTTTAAAAAAAATCAACAAATCCAGGAGCTGGTTTTTGAAAAGATCAACAAAATAGACTGCTAGCCAGATTAATAAAAAAGAAAAGGGAGAAGAATCAAATATATGCAGTAAAAAACAATAAAGGGGATATCACCACTGACTCCACAGAAATACAAACTACAATCAGAGGTTACTACAAACGACTGTGTGCACACAAACCAGTAAACCTGGAAGAAATGGATGAATTCCTGGACACTTGCACCCTCCCAAGCCTAAACCAGGAAGAAGTTGAAACCTTGAACAGACCAATAACAAAGGCTGAAGTTGAGGCAGCAATTAATAGCCTACCAACCAAAAAAAGTCCAGGTCCAGACAGGTGCACAGCTGAATTCTACCCGATGTACAAAGAGGAGCTGGTACCACTCCTTCTGAAACTATTCCAAACAATCCAAAAAGAGGGAAGCCTTCCCAAATGATTTTATGAGACCAACATCATCCTGATACCAAAACCCAGCAGAGACTCAACAAAAAAAGAAAACTTCAAGCCAATATCCATGATGAACATAGATGCAAAAATCTTCAATAAAATACTGGCAAACTGATTGCAGCAGCACATCAAAAACCTTATCCATCACGATCAAGTAAGCTTCATTCTGGGGATGCAAGCGTGGTTCAACATATGCAAGTCTATAAACATAATCCACCACATAAACAAAGCCAAAGACAAAAACCATATGATTATCTCAATAGATGCAGAGAAGGCCTTTGACAAAATTCAACAGCCCTTTATGCTAAAAACCCTCAATAAACTAGGTATTGATGGAATGTATCTTAAAATAATAAAAGCAATTTATGACAAACCTACAACCAATATCATACTGAATGGGCAAAAACTGGAAGCATTCCCTTTAAAATCTGGCAATAGACAAGGTTGCCCTCTCTCACCACTCCTATTCAATATAGTAGTCAAATTCTAGCCAGAGCAATTAGGCAAGAAAAAAAAAATAAGCATATTCAATTAGGAAAAGAGGAAGTCAAATTGTCTCTATTTGCAGAAAATATGATTGTATATTTAGAAGACCTTATTATCTCAGCCCCAAATCTCCTTAAACTGATAAGCAACTTCAGCAAAGTCTCAGGATACAAAATCAATGTGCAAAAATCGCAAGCATTTCTATACACCAATCACAGACTAACAGAAAGCCAAATCATGAGCAAACTCCCATTCACAATTGCTACAAAGAGAATAAAATACCTAGGAATACAACTAACAAAGGATGTAAAGGACCTCTTCAAGGAGAACTACAAACCACTGCTCAAGAAAATGAGAGAAGACAAAAACAGATGGAGAAACATTCCATGCTCATGGTTAGGAAGAATCAATACCATGAAAATGGCCATACTGCCCAAAGTAATTTACAGATTCAACGCTATCTCCATCAAGCTACCTATGACCCTCTTCACAGAACTGGAAAAAGCCACCTTAAACTTCATATGGAACCAAAAGAGAGCCCGCATAGCCAAGACAATCCTAAGCAAAATGAACAAAGCTGGAGGCATCACGCTACCTGATTTCAAACTGTACTACAAAGCTACGGTAATCAAAACAGCATGGTACTGGTACCAAAAGAGACATAGACCAATGGAACAAAACAGAGGCCTCGGAGGTAATGCCACACATCTACAACCATCTGATCTTTGACAAACCTGACAAAAACAAGCAATGGGGAAAGGATTCCTTGTATAAGAAATGGTGTTGGGAAAACTGGCTAGCAGTGTGCAGAAAGCAGAAACTGGACCCCTTCCTGACACCTTACACTAAAATTAACTCCAGATGGATTAAAGACTAAAACATAAGACCTAATACCATAAAAACCCTAGAAGAATACCTAGGCAAAACCATTTAGGACATAGGCATAGGCAAAGACTTCATGACTAAAACACCGAAAGCATTGACAACAAAAGCCAAAATAGGCAAATGGGATCTAATTAAGCTCCAGAGCTTCTGTACAGCAAAAGAAACAATCATTAGAGTGAACTGGCGACCAACAGAATAGGAAAAATTTTTTGCAGTCTACCCATCTGACAAAGGGCTAATATCCAGAATACACAAAGAACTAAAACAGATTTACAAGAAAAAAAAAACAAAACAAAACACACACACATCCAAAAGTGGGCAAAGGATATGAACAGACACTTTTCAAAATAAGACATATATGAGGCCAACAAACATATGAAAAAAATGCTCATCATCACTGATTATTAGAGAAATTCAAATCAAAACCACATTGAGATACCACCTCACACCAGTTAGAACAGTGATCATTAAAAAATCTGGAGACAACAGATGCTGGAGAGGATGTGGAGAAAAAGGAACGCTTTTGCACTGTTGGTGGGAGTGTAAACTAGTTCAACCATTGTGGAAGACAGTGTGGCAATTCCTCAAGGACCTAGAAATAGAAATTCCATTTGATCCAGCAATCCCATTACTGGGTATATATCCAAAGGATTATAAATCATTCTATTTTAAAGACACATGCACACGTATGTTCACAGCAGCACTGTTTACAATAGCAAAGACCTGGAACCAACCCAAATGCCCATCGATGATAGACTGGACAAGGAAAATGTGGCACACATACACCATGGAATATTAAGCAGCCATCAAAAATGATGAGTTCATGTCCTTTGTAGGGACATGAATGAATCTGGAAACATCATTCTCAGGCAACTGACACAAGAACAGAAAATCGAACACCACATGTTCTCACTCATAGGCAGGTGTTGAACAATGAGAACACATGGTCACAAAGTGGGGAGCATCACACACTGGGGTCTGTTAAGGGGGGCCAAGGGAGGGACAGCGGTGGGTGAGGAGGTTGGGGAGGGATAATGTGGGGAGAAATGCCAGATGTAGGTGTTGGGGAGATGGAGGCAGCAAACCACATTACCATGTGTGTACCTATGCAACAATCCTCATGATCTGCACATGTACCCCAGAACCTAAAGTACAATAAATTTTTTTAAAAAGACGTCTGTTTGGCAAACTAGATTTTAAATACACACACATACACACACACACACACATTTTTTTCCTCAACAAAACAACATACACCCTCCTTGTAAGAAGACTGAGAAATTCAAAAAAGTATGAAGATAAAAGAAAATTAGTTCTAATCTTACTACCCAGATATAATCTGTTTTTATTTTTTTGTATTCCCATTCAATCTTTTTTCCCAGATGTATTTTCGATAGCTGAGATCATAAAATTTTATTCACAACTTTGTGTTTTATATTTTACTTTAATTTTTGTCAGAAAATATTCTCAAACCTCCAAATATTTTTTTGCAAATATAATAATGTGTCATAAAGATTACAAGGATGTGTTTAATGGAAAGATTTTCAAACTGTACCCTCAAAATCATAGAGTTCTTCGGAGTTCTCTCTGCAACATCTACTACAAAGAGCCCAGGAGGGGCCGGGTGGGTCGACACATTCCAGACTTTGGCATCCTCAGAATAGATCTGCTAAGTGTCCTAAATGTTAAAGTTCTAAGTAAGATTGTGTTACTTAGAAAGCAACAAAAGACTCGGAAATACTTCTGTTGGACTTTCTCAAATGTTTGAAAATCTCTAATTATCATTCCAGCATTATTTAACATTCAGGTTATTTCTAGGTTTTTGATAATATAAATAATTTAGAGATCAACTTATCATACTTAGCTAAATTTTTTAAATTTCCTTAGAATCCTAAATTGTGAATTAATGGACCAAATCTGGAAATCTGAAAGCCCCTAATACATATTTACAATTTTATTTTCCAGTCAGTTATACCCATTCGTGTTCCCGCCAACTATAAAACAATACCAAACTCTAGTATTATTTTAACATTTTTCAGTCTTTTGCTATTTTCCTGCTTTTTTCTTTTAAATTTATATTTAATTGACAAATAAAAATTGTCTATGTTTATTATGTACAACATGTTGCTTTGAAACACATATATATTGTGGAATAGGCTAAACTGAGCTAATTAACATATGTATTACCTCACAAACATCATTCTTCAGTGATGAGATTGCCAAAAATCTACTCTTTTAGCTATTTTCAAAAACATAATATATTGTTATTAATTAGAGTAGCCATGTTGGAAAATATATCTCTTAAACTTATTCCCCTCATCTAACTAAAATTTTCTCATTATTAAAAGGCAAAAGAAGAGTTTATTTAATTTAATTTGCATTTAAACAATTTTTCTCATTAATTTTCCATGATGTCTTATTTATACGTTAAAGTGCATTTCTGAGATTTTTCTAATGTTCCAATGGTCTTTGTGTCAAGTTTTGTTCTGGTAGCACACTACTTCAGTTATTACAGTCTTGAAATACTTTTTGCTTTTAGGAAATAGAAGTCTCATTCCCTTTGTTTTTTGTAATTTCATTAGCAAAATTGCTTTTGGATATTCTTAATACTCCTCTCGAAGAAGTTTAAACTATTGTTTTTTGCAGAGAAAAAAGTCATTGAGATTTTCACTGAAGTAACATTAAAACACTAAATAAAATGTAAGAATTCACATCTTCTAAAGGTTAGGTATTCTCATTCAATGATATGGCATATTTTTTCAAATACATAAGTCATCTTTTATATCACTTATTAATATTTTGTTGTTTTACTTAACTAGGTTCTAATTTATTTCTTTTTTTTTTTTTTTTTTTTTTTTTTTTTTTTTTGAGAGAGCCTTTCCCTGTTGCCAGGTTGGAGGGCAGCAGTGTGATCTTAGCTCACCGCAACCTCCGCCTCCCGGGTTCAAGCAATTCTCCTGCCTCAGCCTCCCAAGTAGCAGGGACCACAGGCGTGCATCACCATGCCCAGCTGATTTTTGTATTTTTAGTAGAGATGGGGTTTCGCCATTTTGGCCAGGATGGTCTGTTGACCTGGTGATCCACCCACCTAGGCCTCCCAAAGTGCTGAGATCCCAGGCATGAGCCACCATGCCTGGCCAATTTATTTCTTATAAGCATGCATATAGGTAGATTGAGTTTTGTTGCTTTAGTAAAAGGCATTCTTTCCATTATGATTTCCAGTTGTTCACTTCTGGTATATAAAAGCTACTGGTTTTCACACATTTATTTTATATCATTAATACTAAAAATCATGTTTGCTGAAAAACTTTTATATGATCCTAAGTTCATTCATTATTTATTCTCTGAGCCTTGCTCTCTGCCAGACAGTATGACTATTCTTATCCATCTGCATTTTTTTCCTGCAAATTTGTAAACCAGATGTTTTTTAAAAGTATCTTAAAATTTTCTACAAAATCAAGCTCTAATCTCTTGGTATGGCTTCCAGGCCAGGCCTTTCCTGTTTCAGTTCTAGGCTGTCTCTCCAGGCTTACCCTATGCCATTTTCTTCCACACATCCTGCACCCCACCTACTCAGACAGACACTGTAATTATTTCATAACTCCATTATGCATTTTTGCCTGCCTGTGATGCCATTTCCTACTTGATTACTGGGAAATTCCTATTCATTATTTAAAGACTAACTCAAATGTTACCTCCTATCTACAGCTACCCTGACCACATATTCAGACAGAATTAATTTCTCTCATTTGTATTCACATAGCGGTATACACATGCCTCCATTATGATACAGGTCACATCATATTTTATTTATTTTTTTGCTTCTCTGTCTCCCCTTAAGAGGCTGTGGCTTCCTTGAGAGCAGGATCAATATCTTACCCATCTTTGTGCCCTCAGTAGTGAATATTTTTTTAGAATAAGTAAGATAATCAGTTAATTTATTATTTTATGATTTAAATAAAAATTAGTGATTTATGGTTTCTAGAACCTACCATTTTTTCCCA
This sequence comes from Sapajus apella, assembly GCF_009761245.1. NCBI lineage: Eukaryota > Metazoa > Chordata > Mammalia > Primates > Cebidae > Sapajus > Sapajus apella. The sequence continues at coordinate 25,102,584 of NW_022436956.1, read as the reverse complement.
CCTGGAGTTGTGACATTCTCTCATTTCCATCCATGTGAGTCATTTTCTATGATTTCCAAAATATTATCATTCATAGCCCTGAAATCCCATCTAAAATCTCTTCACTGGTCTATAAAATCAAGTATCTAAAGCTAGAACTTAAATAATTTGGATTAGAACTCTAAGTGCCTTCTAATCCCCTGCATACATCTTCGGCTTAAGTTTCTTGTTTGTGATGTGGAATTTTCCCTTTTTAATAGAAAGACCATCTGACTTGCTCTAAAATGGAAGGAAAATGGGAGCAGAAATCTATTAATTCAAGTATTTATTAGTATATACTTATTAAAGTGTAATTCCTGAGAATCATAGTCCATTGGGGCAGTAGGTATAAGCACCGAAGTAACGGTAGAGAATGACAAGGGCTATGCCAGAGGCGGGGACATGGTGCCGGGGGAAACATCACAGATTCCCAGCTGGGAAAAAGATTGCCAGCTGAGAACAAGATTTCTTGGACAAGACATACTAAGCTTTGTAGGCTGGGGAAAGAATATTCCAGGCGAAAGTGTTCAGCCTTTCTTAACTGCAGTTTAAAATATAAAAGAATTTCTTTTAACAAAGACGTTTGTCAATTAATTAGATGGTGGCCCAATAACATTACAGGAAAAACCAGATATTCTTTCAATATTTTGTTTCCGTAAATAACACCTCCAACCACCGAGTTGTTCATCCTAAAATTCATCCTTGACAACATTTTTCCGTCATCCCCAGTCTGCTGTCAATCACCAACGGCCCACTCAATCTAACGCCTAAATATCTCTCAAATCTGCCAATTGTTCATGATATCCATTGCCACCCCGCAAAGCCACCTCCTTCTCCTGAGCTGCTGAAGCAGTCATCTAATCCACCTCTCAGATCCATTCTTGCTGCCTCCAAGCCACTTCCCACAATGAAATTACAGGTCTCTTTCATAAAATGCAAGTCGTATCAACCCTTGTCTTAAAAACCTCTAGTGGCATCCCATTGTCCTTAAACACAGTGGGCTATTTTTTCTTCCTTATACAGGGTTTTTTAATAAGTGATCTTAATTTTTTAAATACACAAGTTGTTTGGAAGTCAGCAAATAACAGTGGGAGTATCCTATGATTTAAAGTCAAGGAGCCTAGGTTCATGTCAAAGTTCCATCACTTAAAAGATGTATAACCTTGAGAAAGTTACATAGCCTTTCTAATTATTTTTTTCTCATCAGTAAAATGGGCGTAATAATGATTCCCATATAACATATTGGTACAAAGAATAAATGAAAAATATATGTAAAAAAATTCTGCAACCTGTAACCCATTATGCAAATGTCACATAGTAACAATATCATCACCTAATAAGAAACATCTGCCAGCAAGTAAATGACGAAAACATTACTTAGGACATGAAAGAGTTAGCATGAGCTAATAGTTGGAAAAAACCCAAGTTCAAATACAGAAAAAAAAATTTTAGTGAATTACCTTTAATATACAGGAGATGAAGCAGTTCAAGACAATGGGAAAATTGAGCCAAACCCTGAAGATTTAAGGAGTAAACAACATGAAAGGTTAATCACTTTCTTCTAAAGAACCTGAGATTGTGCTGTATTTTTCTTCTTAATTTTTTTTATTTTACACCTTATTTGGAATATAGCACAATGTTACTGATATTTTGGAATTACTCATAAATATTTTAATATTATTGTCAGTATTGTGGGCAGGTGAGTATTATTGTCCTTTGAATGGGCTATTTTAAAACATTTACTGCATTTCTGACTATAATTTAATAATGCCTGAGGATATGTTTTTTTCCTAAAGGGCTAATCCCCAATTTAATAATGAAATTCGGCAAGAAAAATGTAGGGTTTCTTTAATGGAAATTAATTTTATGGCTTATAAAGAAAACAGAAATGCATTTACCTCATCAAACAAGAGACAATTGTACTTGGAAAGCCTTTTCTCCATGTGACATGAATATCAAACAGGTTGAACTGATGAAGCAGCATTTAGCTAACCACGCTACTTTTCCTCTTTTGTATTCTCTCTGCCTTTAATTCAGGTGACAGTGGGAAGCTGGAACTTGGCCATTTTCCTACACAGTCCCCTTGTGCAAGGCCTTTTTCCACTGAGGTGAAGGAGTTCCTCTGCTGCCATCTAGTGCTTCTTAGAAAGAGCTTTGCCAGTTTTAGTCAGATAAGTTGGTTTATATTTAGCTCCAAGTGTGGGATGGAGGGAAATGGGGGTGGGGGTGGCAGGAAACTAAAACTTTTTGAAACAGTTTTTTTTTTTTAATCTATTGCATTAATTAGTAAGAGGTTCTGAGTCACAGAGAACATTTTATGGGCTTCTGAGCTAAATGTTTCATTTGCCTTTTTATATGAGATACTTGGATACTTTATAAAGACCTGATTGAATTTCAGGTTCAAAAGACTGATGAGAGAGGTTGGGGTCAGCAGGCTCTCATTTCTTAAATTGTTCCATATAAGCATTTTTTTTAATGTACTGACATTCACAAAGATGCTCAATCCAGAAAACTGGGAGTCATCGTTGACATTTTCTTCTCCCTCATGCCCCCATCATCCATCCAACACAATAACACACACACGTGCACACACACACACACACACACACACACACTCAATCTCTAAAAACTGTGGATTCCAACTCCTAAAAGTCTCTCAAATCCATCCACTTCCTCCATTACCATTACATATTGACATTACACATGTCAACACACATGATATAAACATACTCATTAACGTGAGTTGGAAAAATCACCCTTTACCCTCCTAATATTTCTCCTCAAATGTAATATTCATGCAGCAACAAGAAATAACTTTGTTTAAAAAATAAATCAAATGAAAAAATAAATTTGATCTATTGAGTCCTACTTAATGTTCTTCAGTGATTTTCTTTTGATTTTAAGATAAATTCCAGACATTTTAACATGACCTAAAACTTTTCACATGATCTGACCTCTGCCCAGCCCCCTAAGCTGATCTCCTGCCATTCTCCATCTATCCCCGTGTCACTGACACCAATCCTTTCTGTTTATCCAAAGAACTAAGTTTCTTATGGCCTCAGGGCCTTTGAACATGCAGTACCCAGTGTCTATTCTGCATTCTGTGTTCTCACTAATCACAAGTCATCTCTGTACTTCGTTATTTAATATCTATTTCTAGGCCAGGTGGAGTGGTTCACACCTGTAATCCCAGCACTTTGGGAGGCTGAGGTGGGTGGATCACTTGAGGTCAGGAGTTCGAGACCAGCCTGGTCAACATAGTGAAAGCCCATCATCTCTACTAAAAATACAAAAATTAGCTGGGTGTGGTGGCTCATGCCTATAATCCCAGCTGCTACTTGGGAGGCTGAGGTAGGAGAATTGCTTAAATCCAGAAGGTGAAGGTTGCAGTGAGCCAAAAAAAGAAGGAAAAAAAAAAACCCATCTTTAAGCTCAAATTTTAAATCCTATGAAGTCAGGTAACAAGTGTGTCTTATTCATTTCTGTATTCAGGCCAATATTGGCAATTAGTAAAAATTTGCTAAAAAAGTTAAATAATTCATTATTGCCTCCTATAATTTTTGATTATTTTAAACATGCTTCTTGCTTAAAGAGTAAGCTCCTCAAGGCAAAAAGTCATCAAATTTTAACAAGACTTAATGTTGGAGACAGTGGCAGAGAAGACTCAGACATGACTTAAAAACATAGCAGTGATAGAGCAAGTAAAGTAACTGCAGTACGACATTTAAAAGTGCCATGGTACGCAATCTGAGCACATCTTTGGAAACAAGGAGGAGGAAGGGTTCATTCAGCTTAGCTAAATCTCGGTAGACATGTACGAGAAGGTAAAATTTAAGCTGAAGTTTTGAAGAGCCAGGAAGAGTTCACAAGTAGTAAATGGGTGAAGGATGTCTAAAGGGGTGAAGTCAGAGACATGAGAAATAATCAATGGTTTAATGTAGGAAGAGGCTCGACAAGTGTCTGTTTCTCCACTGGAAACTCCATCCCACTAAATCCATAAAGAGACATGTAATCAACCCTTGTGATTTGACTTTTGGAGAATGGTGAGAAATATGGGAGTAAAAATATGTATTTTGGCAAAGTCAGAACAAGAAGACTAAATAGAACTAGCTTTCTTCCATCTTTAATATTCAACAACATTGAAACAATTATACTTGATACTACTTTCAGGAAACACCAATAAAAATATCATTACCTGAGCTCCCATGTGTTTGATCAAATGAGCTTACATCTGAAACCTCTCTGAAAAAAGGGTTGTAAAGGGTTGTGAGCTCCAGATAAAGGTGTACTCACAAAATCAAATCTAAATTTTTCCCCAGTGAACACTGTTCTCTAGAGATATTTTCAAGTTGACACTCCTTTTTTCTCTAGCTGCCTATATTTCTGACCTGAGAGGATGAGAGGGTGTCATTCTCTTACCTCTCTGCCAACGCCCCTAAACCAATCTTCAATCACCCTCCTTTGAAAGTCAAGTCACGTCTTTACAGCACCGTTTACTACTCCTTGGCATGCTTTTATCCAAGAATAATAAACATCAGATTTCTCTATTCTTAACTATTATTTCGTAAATTAAAACATAAACATAGATGTAACCATTAATTAGCACTGAAGAAATCTAGTCTCACTCTAATTCTCTTTTGCTTAGAGTTAAGTTCCAGGAAGACAATCCCTCATTGTTTCCTCAATTTTTGGGGAATTGAAAATGTCAACAAAGGAAGACAAGTTATTTATATTTCAAAAAGAGAAATGTTTAGTACTGCACATGCATTCTCAATTGTCTCAGTAAGATACAAGGAAAAATCACAGAATTGCTGTTTATAGGGAAAAAAATTAGAAGAAGAGACCATGTTTATGCAAAGTTTTCCTCTCTAAAGTAGGAAATTAGCTTCTAGGAGTAGGCAAGAATCAAAAGTAAATTGCAAAAGTGTGATGCTTTGCTTATGTAATGATTCTAAGTAAACAGAAAACAAATGAAAGCCATAGTTATGCGTATCTTAGGTGAAGAACTTCCATTTTCATATTTAGGACTCACCATTCTTTTGTATGATTTGGTTCTTGCTTCTATGCATCCTGTTAATATTAGTAAAATGTATTACAGAAAGCATTATATATACTGTACTGAAGACAAACTATCACATTAACATTTTGTTTATGTCTATGTGTGAGAATTACATTTCTGTGCCTAAGAACCTTGGGGTAGGATTCATTACTCCTGCTCTGATATTGACGTACTCTCTCTTTCAATAGAAATGGATCTTTTACAATATTGAATAGATCTCAGAGAAGACACTGAGGTAGGCTACAGTCCTCCAGACTGACAGAACAACTTAGCACATGGGATAGGATTGGATTGTGTGTCACAGGCATGAGTTCTCAGCCCAGCTCTGCTTCAACTGGCTATAAGACTTTGAACAAATCCCTTAAGAAGTGGAGTCTGGGCCTATAAGAAGAAGATGGCTCAAGAGTCCTTCCAACCTCAAACTACCAGGCTATTCTTCCAATATTTAGGCTAGAAAATACTTTAGTTTTCAAGATTTGGCCTTTAGCTGGAACCAGTGGCTAAAATGGAGGAGCACTTTAATGATTTAAGAAGCTATTCAGTTGTCATAAAAAAGTAATTTTGTTTCTTCCAAAGCTCCAGATTAGTATGGAGATTTTTCTGCTATGTCTTATTTTTAAAAGACATTATGCGCATCAAGGCTGACATAGCCATACGGAATTGTAGAAATTTTAATATCTGTTGATATGGATGAGAAACTAAAATTTCCATATTTAAAACTGTCATTTGACTTTTAAATGGATCACGTTAAGTTACTGTCAGAAATGTTCAATATTTTCTCATCTATATACGATTGTTTCTTGGTAGATGAAAGCTGCAATCTGGTTTCTTTGGCTACATGGCCATTTTTTCAATTTGTCCCCAAGCTTGCTACCAAGCTTGTCCCCAAAGCAATAGGATGAGATTAAGTGATTGTGTGGTGCATGTGCTAGTGTGTGTGGGGGGAGGGGGGAGGGTAGGGGGAGAGAGAGAGGAAGGGAAGAAGACAGAGAGAAGTAGCAGCAACAACAAGGTAAGATAATATCTCAGAAAGGTATATTTTATTTATTTTGTTTGTTTGTTTTTGTTTTTATGGAGAAAGGTATATTTTTAAAATAAGGTTATTTCCAAAAATTATATGAGTGTTTTAAATGACATACATAAGAAGAATATTTAAATAAGAAGCCCAATAATCTTTTTGTTCAAAGACCTTCTGGTTGCATTCTTGTATATTTAAAATGTAGCAGTTGGGATTCAGGGAGTCAGGATTGATTTTTTTTTCACCCAACATTATGAGAAAAAGTGAGCAATACATAATCCTACCTTAGCCCTCTTAGGCCAAATACAAAAAAAGAAAAGAAAATAGAAATGAGTTAAAACCTTTCTAATTTCTGTTCAGAATGTAACATTCTGTGAAAGAGAAGTAGGACTTGAGGGAAAATACTATTTTTGAAAGAGCTGTAGAGGTAATTTGTAAAACAAAGCACATGTTACTTATATTTTGTCTCTTTTTTGTTGTTGTTACCAACCCTTTATCCAACAGATTCAAGTATAGTTGTCAGTACACACTAGGTTTAAATATTTTTTGATTGAGGGCTTGCTAAAAGTAATAAATATCCAAGCTTAATTAGAAATAAGTAGTTTAAATATCTAACTAGAGAGAAGATGGAGAAGTGTAATGATTCTTGCAAGAGATGGAAGGCAGGAAGGCAGGAAGGCAAGAAGGAAGGAAGGAAGGGAGGGAGGGAGGGAGGGAGGGAGGAAGAGGGAAGAAGAAGGAAAATATCTTAATCTAATTAGGAGAAAAATAAACCTGGGTAGCTTCTATGTTCTTAGATTAGGGAAGGAAAATGGAAGTAAAGGAATTAGCATTTATTGAATCTCTGTCATGTGCCAGATACTCTGCTAGGTTTTTGGATTTTTAAAATTTGGATCTATAGCTATTTCATTCTTCTCTCTGATGTAAGGATACCTTAGAGAAATGAAATCAGAGAGAAGAAAAGGGAAATGATTAAGTTAATAGCAAAACCTACAGAAATGTTACCATTTACCAAACCAGAATCTTCAAAGTTGTGGATAGTTTTCTAGAAATTTTTGACAACAAAGTAAACTTTAAATGTGTGATAAAACATTATTTAATAATTAATCATATAATTAAGTTTTGAAGTTAAATAATAGTAAATATAGCCTATACATTTTTCTTTAATGTTTAATTCTTTAAAAAATGATCTTTGCTAGTAACTTTTAAGGCCTAGTTATTTTAAACAAGTTTTGAAAAATATAAAAAGTGAAAAAGAATTGCAGAGAAATATCAAAGGAAAACAGTAGGTTATAGAAGACTACGTATTCATTAAAATCTTGATAATCCTTACCTCTGCCTGGTAGGATATTAGGCAATTTAAATTTATTTAATTTGCATATTTGTGTTTTACAAAAACTATATAATGCTTGGGTAGATAAAAGATATAATTTAAAAAAACAAATGGCATGGAGAGCCAATAGAGAGAGAAAAATGGCATCCAGCTTTATTCCTTCCATGGTCTAGGATTTTAACAAAAAGACTGAATAAAACTGCAAAAAGATTCCTGAGACAAAACACACAAGGGCTTTTAAGTGCAGGATCACAGGAAAGAAGAAAATACAGAAAAATAAACCCAAATGTTTCAATAAACTGTCCTGCCACCCTAAAAAAATGGGCAGAAGCATAGGTAGCCACATGCATCTACAGGCAAAGAGGAAGAAAGAACATTGGGATTATTCAAACCAGATTTTTCATGAAATCCTCTGTTTTAGCTGGCCTAAGTGCAGCAAATGTGTCTGTGCCTTTGTTTCAGAACGTTTATACTCCCTAATTTTTTTTTTTTTTTTTTGAGTCGGAGTTTCACTCATGTTACCCAGGCTGGAGTACAATGGCGCGATCTCGGCTCACCGTAACCTCCGCCTCCTGGGTTCAGGCAATTCTCCTGCCTCAGCCTCCTGAGTAGCTGGGATTACAGGCACGCACCACCATGCCCAGCTAATTTTTTGTATTTTTAGTAGAGACGGGGTTTCACCATGTTGACCAGGGTGGTCTCGATCTCTTGACCTCGTGATCCACCCGCCTCGGCCTCCCAAAGTGCTGGGATTACAGGCTTGAGCCACCGCGCCCGGCCTATACTCCCTAATTTTTAAAGCTCTTTCCATATCGTTACGTGCAGTAACTTCATTGGTGATATCATACTGGTCTTCCTCAGTTTCTCCAAAAAGAGCCAGCTCTTTCTCCCAACATGGCATTTGCACATGCCATTCCATCTGGAACAATCCATTCTCCCATCCTCTTCAATGTTTCTCCATAGCAAGCTCCCAGTCAGTCCCAGGTCTCAACTAACATGTCATCTCCTCTGAGATTTTGCTGATCACCCTACTCCCTGACCTGAAGTAATGCAGTCACACGACTATACACCCTCCACTGCCCTCAGCTTAATGACTTTGTTTGTTTGCTTGTCTTCCTCATTGGAATATAAAGTTTATGAGGTCAAGAACACACCTGTCATCACAGTTGTGTCTCCAGTAGACATGTGATTGGCCCTCAACAAATATTTGGGAAATACATGAATGGTCTCATCATAACCCAGCACAGGACACAGAGCAGGAATTATTATCCCCATTTCATAGGTAAAATCTCAGAGGTGGTTCAGAACCTGCACCAAAACACACAATCAGGAGCATAACTTAGGTCTTTTTACTCAAGTTCAAGATTTGAGTCAGGCAGCCTTACAGCTAGGTGACACTGGGGACTTCACATAACCTCTATGTTTCTGTCTCTCCATCTGAAAAATAAAACAGAAACCTGCCTCATGGTTGTTATGAGGATTAAACAAGGATTAGAATGTATTTCCACTGGGAAATACTTAATTCCACAGAGAAATGTAACTGTCTGATACTAGATCACAGATCTTGATGAAGGCAATAGTATTGTACTTATAACGTATATAGCATGGGCTGCACTCAGGAGAATCGAGAAGCTTTGTGACACAGGGAAGGTTTTTTAAATTAGAAAGAGAGGCTGAGATGTCAAAGTCAAATGAGCACCTCACAGTTTTACATCTGGGTGGCTGTCTACCAATCATAACCTAGGTCCCTTCTTGGTGCCCATGGAAGTTGGTTTGTTTTACAAATCTTAAAAATTCGCTTATGAACATCAGAGCTTGCTAGTTATGGCCTGAACTAAGAAAAGGCTCTATTTTCTTGAGCCTTAACTTGTGGAATTACAAGACATGCTTTTGCTTCGTTCCGTAGAGCAGGCTCTGACCACTAGAGGGCACTGCTCCATCAGTTGTACGAGACGTTGACTCCAGCGTCCTCGTTCCTGTGGCTGTGACTGCAGGAGTATGGTTTTGCAGCAATTTCTTCAGAAACGTAGTTGGTCACTGACCCAATCATCTCTTCTTCATGATTTGAAAAATATACTCTCCTGGCCTCAGAGTTGTAAGGATGGAAGCAGACACTCCTGTTTCTGAACCAGAGTGGGTTCTCAGAGTTTTGGTTTCTTTTCTGCAGGCTATCTTGTGACTCTGCCTCCTAAGCTGCTGAGATTGTTTCTCTACTAAAGATGAGTGATAAACGGACTGTGCCCTCACGGATAATTCTACCAGTAAGCAGGTCAGAAGGATAACCCCCTTCTCCTGCTCTCTGCAAAATATTCATCTCCAAAACACTCACTGACTGCTGGATTACGTAAAACAGGAACCTGGGGAGGGTATCCTCCCAGTCATTTATCGTGGGTCAAGTGGCTGCTTGGGCCCTGTGCCAGCTAAGACCCTAATCTCAAATATGTGCAGAGTAGAAAGCAATTTATTAAACTGGCATCTTCAATGAGTAAGGAAGAGCAAAAATGAATAAAATTTCTTTTAAAAAATTAAAATGTTCTGACTGGCTTCTATGAGCAGTTTGTACTCTCAGGAATTCTCTGCTTTCTTCAGTCCTTCAAAGCTCTGTCCACAAACTTAGAAAAATAAACTAATATTACGAGGGAGAGGGGAGCTTTAAACACCTACAGATCGTGGAAGAGAAAGAGTATCTACCTCTCCTGGAAGCTTTAAGATGTATGAATCTTCAATAAATATCAAAAGTTCATTAATTCCTTATTTTAAACTCATGGCTTATTCATTCATTCAGCAAAATTAAATATCTTCTACTTACCAGAAACTGTTCTAAGTACTAAGAAGTATGTACGAGACACAGGCAGTGAATACAGAATAATTATTGCTTTTTCACAACTTTTTACCTTTAAATTAATGGTTTTATTTGAGATCATTGTGGATTCACACTCAGTTGTAAGAAATAACACAAGGATCCCATGTACCCTTTCCCCAGATTCCTCCAGTAGTAGCATCTTGCAAAACTATGGTACAATGGAACAACCAGTATATTGACATTATACAGTCAAAATAGAGATATTTCCAACACCACAGGGATCTCCCAGGGTGCTCTTTTACTGAAACACACATCTGCCTTCCCCTTACCCCATATCTGGTCTTAGCCCCTGGTAACCACTAATCTAGTCTCCATTTCTGTAATTTTGTCATTTTGAGATTATTCTACAAGTGGAATCATGCATTATTGATTTTTTCACTCAGCATAATTCGCTAAAGATGCACCCAGGTTTTTGTATGTATCAATAGAATATTCCTCTTTATTGCTGAGTAATAGTCTGGGGTTTGAATGTAGCATAGTTTGTTTAACTAATTAACAAATTAGCATAGTTTGTTTAACTAATTATCACTGAAAGATATCTAGATTGTTTCTAGTTTTGTGTGTTACAAACAAAGCAGCTATGAACATTCATGTACAGTATTTTGTGTGAACATAAGTTTTCATTTTTCTGGAATAAATGTCCAATAATATAATTGCTAGGTCATATAAGTATTGCATATTTAATACTTTCAGAAATTGCAAAACTGTTTTCCAGAGAGGCTGTACCACTTTTATTACCACCAGCAATGTATGAATTATCCAGTTTCTCTTCATCCTTGCTAGTTTTCAGTGCTGTCATTATGTTTTATTTTAATCATTCTGGTAGATGTCTAGTAATATCTTATTGTGGTTTTAATTTGCATTTTCTTGATTGCTAATGATCTCGAACATCTTTTCATGTGTTTAATTGCCATCAGTATATGTCTTTCAATGAAATGTCTCTTCATGTCTTTTACTCATTTTCTAATCGGTTGGTTTGGTGCTGGGTTTTTTTAAATTGAGTTTTGAGAGTTCTGTAGTTATTTTAGTTCATTCTCACATGCTAATAAAGACATACCTGAGACTGGGTAATTTATAAAGGAAAGAGGTTTCATTGACTCACAGTTCAGCATGACTGGGAGACCTCAGAAACTTACAATCATGGTGGAAGGGTAAGCAAGCATGTCTTTCTTCACATGGAGAAGCCAAGCAAAAGAAGGAAAAGCCCCTTATACAACAATCAGATCTCATGAGAACTCACTCACTGTCATGAGAACAGCATGAGAGTCAACCACCCCCATGTTTAAAGTACCTCCCACCAAGTCCCTCCCATAATACATGGGGATTGTGGGAATTACAATTCAATGTGAAATTTGGGTGGGGACACAGCCAAACCATATCATTCTGCCCATCCCTTCCCCCAAATCTCATGTTCTCACATTTCAAAACACGATAATGCCCTTCCAACAGTCCCCCCAAGTCTTGAACCATTCCAACATTAATTAAAAAGTCCAAGTCCAAAGTCTCATCTGTGACAAGCCAAGTCCCTTCCACCTATGAGCCTGTAAAATCAAAAGCAAGCTAGTTGTTTCCTAGATATAATGGGGGTACAGGCATTGGGTAAATACATCTGTTCCAAATGGGAGAAATTGGCCAAAACAAAGGGACTACAGGCCCCATGCAAGTCTGAAATTCAATAGGGCAGTCATTAAACCTTAACGTTCCAAAATTATTTCCTTTGACTTCATGTCTCACATCCAGTTCAAGCTGATGCAAGAGGAGGGCTCCCATGGCCTTGGGCAGCTTCACCTCTGTGGCTTTGCAGGGTACAGTTCCCCTCCTGGCTGCTTTCACAGCTGGTATTGAGTGTCTGTGGCTTTTACAGAAACTGTCGGTGGGTCTACTATACCATTCTGGGCTCTGGAGGATGGCAGCCCTCTTCTCACAGCTTCACTAGGCACTGCCCCAGTGGGGACTTTGTGTGAGAGCTCCAATGCTACATTTCCCTTCCACACTGCCTAGCAGAGGTTCTCCATGAGGTCTGCAGCAGAATTCTGCCTGAACATCCAGGTATTTCCATACATCCAAAATCTAAACAGAGATTCCCAAACCTCAATTATTGTCTTCTACACACCCTCAGGACCAACAGGATGTGGAAGTAGCCAAGACCTAGGGTTTACACTCTCTAAAGCAAGATCCTGAGCTGTACCTTGGCCCCTTTTAGCCATGGCTGAAGCAGCTGAGATGCAGGGCACCAAACCCATAGGCTCCGCACAGCAGGGGGGACCCTGGACCCAGCCCAGAAATTCATTTTTTCCTCCTAGATCTCCAGCCCTGTGATAGGAAGGGATGCTGCAAAGATCTCTGACATGCTCTGGAGGCATCTGCCCCATTGTCTAGGTGATTAGCATTTGGCTCCTCATTACTTATGCAAATTTCTGGAACTGGCTTGAATTTCTCCCAGGAAAATCGGTTTTTCTTTTCTAATGCATCTTCAGGCTGCAAATTTTCCTATCACTTCTTAAATGCTTTGTGGCTTAGAAATTTCTTCTAGCAGATACCCTAAATCATCTCTCTTAGGTTCAAAGTTCCACAGATCTCTAGGACAGGGGCAAAAAACCACCAGTCTCTTTGCTAAAGCATAGCAAGAGTCACCTTTCCTCCAGTTCCCAAGAAGTTCCTCATCTCCATCTGAGGCCACCTCAGCCGGGACTTTATTGTTCAGATCACTATCAGTATTTTGGTCAAAGCCATTCAACATGTGGGATTTGGTCAAAGCCATTCAAGATATGGAAAGTTCCAAACTTTCCCACATCTTCCTGTCTTCTGAGCCCTCTAAGTCTTTAGGAAGTTCCAAACTTTCCCATATCTTCCTGTCTTCTGAGCCCTCTATGTCTTTAGGAAGTTCCAAACTTTCCCATATCTTCCTGTCTTCTGAGCCCTCTAAGTGTTTAGGAAGTTTCAAACATTCCTGCATCTTCTTGTCCTCTGAGCCCTCTAAGTCTTTAGGAAGTTCCAAACTTTCCCACATCTTCCTGTCTTCTGAGCCCTCTAAGTCTTTAGGAAGTTCCAAACATTCCCACATCTTCTTGTCTTCTGAGCCCTCTAAGTCTTTAGGAAGTTCCAAACACTCCCACATCTTCTTGTCTTCTGAGCCCTCTAAGTTTTTAGGAAGTTCCAAACATTCCCACATCTTCCTGTGTTCTTCTGAGCTCTCCAAACTGTTCCAACCTCTGCCAGTTACCCAGTTCCAAAGTCACTTCCACATTTTCAGGTATCTTTAAAGCAGCATCCCACTACTCAGTACAAATTTACCATATTAGTCCATTCTCACACTGCTAATAAAGACATTCCTGAGACTTAGTAATTTATAAATGAAAGAACTTTAATTGACTCACAGTTCAGCATGACAGGGAGGCCTCAGGAAACTTACAATCATGGCAGAAGGGGAAGCAAACATGTCCTTCTTCACGTCGTGGTAGCAAGGAGAAGAATGAGAGCTGAGCAAAGGGGTAAGCCCGTTGTAAAACTATCAGATCTTGTGAGAACAGCATGAGGGTAACTATCCCCATTATCAATTGTCTCCCACTGGGTTCCTCCTGCAACATGTGAGGATTATGGGAACTACAATTTAAGATGAGATTTGGGTGGGGACACAGTCAAACCATATGGGTAGTTCTTTTTTTTTGAAATGGAGTTTCACTCATGTTACCCAGGCTGGAGTACAATGGCGTGATCTTGGCTCACCGCAACCTCCGCCTCCTGAGTTCAGGCAATTCTCCTGCCTCAGCCTCCTGAGTAGCTGGGATTACAGGCATGCACCACCATGCCCAGCTAATTTTTTGTATTTTTAGTAGAGACGGGGTTTCACCATGTTGACCAGGATGGTCTCGATCTCTTGACCTCGTGATCCACCCGCCTCGGCCTCCCAAGGTAGTTCTTTATATAGACTAAATATTAGTAGTTTGCAAGATATGTGGTTTGAAACACAGGGGATTCTATTTTCTTTCTCTCAAGTTGTAGCTTGCCTTTTTATTTGCTTAATAGAGTATTTCTCAGGGCAAAAGTTTTTAATGTTAATGAAATTTGTTTTATCAATTTTTCTTTTTAAGTATCTTAATTTTGGTGTCTAGTTTAAGACTCTTTGCCCAGTCCTAGATCACCCCAAAAAATTTTTTAACTAAAAGTCTTACAGCTTTGCATTTTACGTTTAGGTTTATGATCGATTTGAGTTAATTTTTGTGTTAGGTGAGGGGTTTTGGTTAAGATTTATTTATTTATATTTTGCCTATATATTTATTTATTTATATTTTGCCTTTGGTTAGATTTATTTATATATACTTTGCCTTTTTCCTCCATTGAATTGGTTTTTCACTTTTGTCAAAAATCAGCTGGACATATTCGTGCGGATCTATTTCTGGGTTCCCTAATCTGTTCTGTTGATCTCTGTTCCTATCACTCTACAAATTCCATACAATTTTGATTACCGTAGCTATTTAATAAGTGTTGAAATCAGGTAGACAGATTCCTCCCATTTTCCTCATTTTCAAAATTGTTTTGGTTATTCTAGTTCCTTTCCACATAAATTTTAGAATAATTTTGTCTTTAACTACAAGAATACTTTTCTGAGATTTTGATAGGAATTATATTAAATCTGAGTATAAATTAGAGGAAAATTCACATCTTTACTATATTGAGTCTTCTAATCCATGAATATGTCTCTCCATTTACTTATGTAAATGTTTTGTAGTTTTCAGCACACACATTACATATATATATACATATATATGTGTGTTTTGTTAGATTTGCATCTAAGCATTTCATTGTATTCAATATATTTGCAACCATTGATAATTATAAATAGTATTTTATTAATTTTTGTGTCATTTGTCCATTTATGGTATAGAATACATATAGTATTTTTATACCATATATATAGAGAGAGAGACTGTAATGATTTTCATTGTTTAACTGGCATTGTGTGACTTTGCTGAACTAGATATTTAATTCTAGAATGTCATATTTTTGTAGATCCTTTGGGATTTTCTACACAGACTATCAGGTCACTTGCAAATAGGAGCAGTTTTATTTTTTCCATCCTAATCTGTATGTGATTTATTTTCTTTTCATACCTTATTACACTATCTAAAACTTCCACTATTATGTTGAATAAATGTGATGAAAAAAAATCCTCGCCTTGTTCCTGACACAGGGGAAAAGCATTCAATTTTTCGCCATCAAATATAATGTTAGCTGTTGGGTTTAAGTAGATGTTCTTTATCAAACTGAGGAAGTTCCCCCTCTATTTCTATTTGTCTAAGAGTTTTTAAAATCATGGATTCGATTCAAATTTTGTCACATTATTTTTCTGCATCAATTAATATGATTATGTGGTTTTTCTTCTTTAGCCTGTTAACATGCTTATAGTGATTGATTTTGAAATATTGAACAGCTTTGAATTCCTGGAATAAACTACATTTGCTCATTATGTATAGTTCTTTTTTTATGTAGCTGAATCATATTTTAAGTGTTTTCAGAGACTTTCTACATCTATATTGATGAAGGATATAGGTCCATAGTTTTCTTTGTACTATCTTTGTCTAGTTTGGGTACAAGGATAATATTAGCTTCACAAACTAATTGAGAAATTTTTTCTTCTCTTTCATGTTCTAGAAGAGATTGTATAAAATTTGTGTTAATCCTTCCTTAAATGTAGGAGACATTGTAAATAACTCAATACATATAAATTTGAAAACAGATGAATGGATTAATTTCTTGAATAGCACAAACTACGTAACTCATCTAATATAAAGTAGATAATTTGAATAGCCCTATAAATGTTAAAGAAATTAAATTCATAATTATAAAACCCCCCAAAACATAAATCTCCAGGTACAGATGGCTTCAGGGGATAATTCTACCAAATGTTTAAAGAAGAATCAAAGCAATCTCTTTAAGAAAAGAGATTCATTTTATGAAGCTAACATTACCCTGTAATACACATTGGGTCTTCATCGCCCTTTCATGGCATATAACTCCTGAAATCCTTGGAACTTCCAAAGTGTTGCCTTTTTGTACGGTAATGTTAACTGACACTTTCAGTTAATGATGGGGCTCGTCATCAGAAAGACACAGCCATGATTAAATAATTGGGACTTTCAGCCTCAGCCCCCAATATCCAAGAGGGGAGAGGGGATGAAGGTTAAGTTGATCACCATTGGCCAACAGTTTAATCAGTCATGCCTACATAATGAAGCCTCCATAAAGGCATCATCACAAAGGCAGGGTTCAGTGAAATTCTGAATAGTCTAATACGTGGAGGTTCCTGGAGGGTGATATGCCCAGGGAGAGTGTGGAAGCTCCATGCTCCTTTTCATATGCCTTCCCCTATGCATCTCTTCATCTGTATCTTTTGTAACATCCTTTACAACAAACAAGCAAATGTGTTTCCTGAGTTCTGTGAGTCACTCCAACAAATTAATCAAATTCAAAGAGGGTGTCATGGGAGCCCCAACTTGAAGCTGGTAAGTCAGGAATTCTGGAGGCATGGACTGGTGACTGGTGTCTGGGGTTAGGATAGTCTTGTGGAACTGAGCCCCTAGCCTGTGGGGTCTAATGCTGTATCCAAGTAGATGGTGTCAGAATTGAATAGGAAGATACACAGCTGGTGTCCACTGCAGAATTGATTGCTTGCTTGCTGTTGGGAGAATTTTCCACAAATTTTGGGAAAAGTCTTCTGTGCTGATGTTTGGTGTGAGATAAACACAACCTGATATGAATATTATCAACTTTTACCTTCTATTTCTTTCATTGATTTCTGTTCCTAATGTTTTTCTGTTTTCAAATTTCTAAATTATTCCTTTTATCTTTATTATTTCCTACCTTATTCTTTACTGGGCTTATTTTACTCTTTTCTTACAAAGTTATTGAGGTGGGAACTTAGATTATTTGAGACATCTCTTGTAAATGTGTTCATTATTGCTATAAATTTACCACTCATTCTTTTAGCTGTGTCCCACATATTTTAATATGTTATATTTTATTTTCATTCAGTTTTTAAAAAGAAAATAAATCTCAGGACCCCAAACTCACTAAGCCAAAGGGAAAAGTCAAGCTGGAAACTGGGTCATACAAATCTGCTTCCCAATTGGTTCCTGAATAGGATAGCTACAAAGATGAAAAGCTACATACCTCCCTCACCCTTTGCCCGCAAGGAAATTCCTTGTGTGCCCCAAGATCTTTACCCTAAAACAGTTCTGCTGGATTTCACCCTGGCAATGTAAATTGATAACTTGTTTTCACAGGTGCAGGACAAAGGGCAGAACTAAAAGTCATCCCTCTGCTCACCTGAAACAAACATGTATCTGATTGCTTCCTTTGCCCTATTGTTTACATTATCTTATGTAAATATGCAGATTCTCTGGGCCAGACGATGGATAAGTGACTATTCATCTACTCTCCTGTTACATGTAAGTTGTGTATTCCATGAAAGGTTGATCAAAGACTCAAAAAATTTAACCATATGTCTTTTATCTATCCACACCTTTCAAACAGTTTCTTCCTCTTTTCCCCATGTCTGCTCTTTCCCCTTTAAATATCAAAGCCTTCAAAATCATCTTTGGAGAAAGGCACAGTCCTGTATCCTGAGCATACATTCTTAATTTTGGCGATAAACCTCCTAAAATGATTGAGACTCGCTTCAGTCATTTTCATAGATTTACAAGTTCTATGTATTTTTAAAAATATATTTCTCTGAACACTTTCTCTTTGATTTATTATCTTAGTCAATTTGGGCTGCAATAACAATTGTACTGTAGACCATGTGACTTAAAGAAGAAACATTTAATTCTCAAATTCTGGAAGCTAGAAGTCCAAGTTCAAGGTGCTGGCAGATCCCATGTCTGGTGAGGGCCACCTTCTGGTTTGCAGATGGCAACCTTCTTGTGGTATTCTCACATGCTGGAGAGCAGAAAGGGAAGCACAAGCTCTCTGCTGTCTCTTCTCCACCCTTATGACCTAATTACCTCCCAAAGGCCCCAGCTCCAAACACAATCATATTGGTGATTAGGCTTCAATATACAAATCGGGGAAGGGGGCTCACAGACACTCAGTCCACAGTACTTCTGGATTATGTGGAAGTGTGCTAGCTTCCAAGTATTTAAAGTCTCACCTGTTATTTTTTTCTGTTACTGAGTTTTCATTCTGTTGTGGTCATAGAACATACTTTGTATGATTTCAATTATTTTAAATTTGTAAAGGGTTGTTCTATAATACAGAGTATGATCTATCTTTGTACATGTTCTGTGGGACCTATGGGCCCTTGCATAAAAAGTGTATTTACTGTGGTTGGGTGGAGTGTTCTATGAAAGTTAAGTTACATCCTGTTGGTTAACGATATCATTGAGTTTTTCTATATCCTTGTATTTTTGTTCATTCTTTCTAGCCATTGTTTCTCTAGTCCTAGAAGTCCTAGAATCTCTGGCATAGAAGTAGAGAAGAAATAGTGAATATTCAGCTTCTTTTGTTGTTGTTGAGACAGTGTCTCGCTCTATCACCCAGGCTTAAGTGCAATGGCACAATCTTTGTTCACTGCAACCTCCGCCTCCCAGGTTCAAGTGATTCTCCTGCCTCAGCCTCCCAAGTAGCTGGGGCTACAGGTGCACACCACCACATCTGGCTAATTTTTGTATTTTTGTAGCAATAGGATTTTGCCATGTTGGCCAGACTGGTATCGAACTCCTGACCTCAAGTGATACACCCGCCTCAGCCTCCCAAAATGCTCAGATTACAGGCATGAGCCACTGTACCCTACTCAAGCTTCTAACTTCTTAAATTAGCTAATGATGAATATCTCAAAGATAAAAAGCCAGATCTTTTATTGCTCATTTGCAAGAACCAAATTTCATTAAAAGGAGAAAAAATACTTGTACAGATTTCAAAGAGTTAAGCCATAGAGGATTTGAGTATAGAATGTTTAGTGTAAGACATCAAAAGGCAGGATATGTGATATAATATGGATATTATATTCCACTAAACAAGATAAAGCATTCCTACCAGACATCAGGGAGGTAGGAAACAGAGACAGACATAGGTGAGTATCCAACCCCCAGGACTGAGACGCTTAGTGAAAAATGTAAACCCCTAGGTAGGTTTGAGGATCTGAGGACAGAAGAGTATGTTTTAAACTAAGAAAAAAAGAATCATGAAAAACGAGCTTGCTGTGTGCCATAAGCCATCATAGGATAGATTCAGGGAAGCAGAAATGAAAGTATAGCATACTTAAGTAGAGAGTCATAGTGTTCCTGGCTTCATAGTCAGCTCCTATCCAGCAGTTCCTGCAAGCTGTGGGGGGACAGAAAGCCAAGAAAGTGGCAGAATGAGGAGGGCCCAGAATACAAGGACCTGAAGATCAGACAGTATGGCTACATCTAAGGAGATCAGCAGCAGAGGCTGGTGCAAGTCAGAAGGATGAGCAGAGACTGGCAATACGAGCAGAAAACGACCAGGAGGATGAGATACTCAAGCAGAGGCTAATCCACGACAGCTTACCACTCCTTCCAAGCTACTATATAAGCTTCCACTTGTACCCAGAAGCCATCATAAGTGGTACAGACAAGAGACAGGGAAATACTGCATAGAAGAGGATGGTTCCTCAGCAAAGACCCCACCTTTAAGTCTGGAAACCCACCGCCTTAAATTAGAACAGACATTTCTGTTTTTGTGACTAAAAGTTGCCTTTTAGCCCACCATCCCCCACCCATCCTGTACCCATATAAACCCCAAACCCCAGGCTCCACAAGCAGATGAACAGAAGAGTGGAAGAATGGAAGAACAGCATGGCAGAAAGAAGGAAAGGAGCATCTGAATGTGGAGAGGAGATCAACTGGGAACAAAAACGAGATGGGACACTGCATGACCAAACTCCAGGGGAAGATCATCTTCTCACTTCATCCGCCTTCCAGCTCCCCATTCATCCTGCTGAGAGCCACCTCCACCACTCAACAAATTCCCTGCATTCACCCTTCAAGTTTGTGTATGACCTGATCCTTCCTGGATACCAGACAAGGACCTAGGTACCAAGAGGGCACTTAGCTGGTTAACACATGTGCCATCCACAGACAGCAAGGCTAAAAGAGTGCACTGTAACACATGCCCACTTGGGCTTTGGAAGTTGCAGGATAGGCCCCATGGATGCTGCCCCAGGGCCTTGACCCAGGGGTGCTCGCTCCGGCTCCTGTACCCACCCATCTACATGCTCCACCTCCTGTAAGGAGTTTGAGCATGCATGGTGGCCAAACAGACAAGCCAAACCCCTGTTGCATGTCCTGCTAGGGGAGTCAGGGAACTCTCCTGTTTCATCAACAGTAAAGCAAAAGGAGGAGGGGAAAAACCAGGAGAGCAGGGGCAAGGAGAGGAGCCCTTGAGAGAAAAGAACACCTCTGACAACCTGAATTTTGAATCAACAAAATTTAAATTCTGGGTAATTACACCAAAAGGCTAAACCCTAAACCAGAAGAAAATCAAAGTGACAAAATTAATTTGTTTGTTGTTTGTTTACATGATTTCTTTTTTTCCTCTCACCATCATTGAAATAGGGGCTATTTGAGTTCAACTACAGAGGGGTTAAAAAACAGAATCACATGTTTATACATGTGAGGTTTGCAGGGTATTTAACTACGCTGCTTAAAGTTTTGGTCCTGGAAGGGGCTTTGAAGGGCATCTAATTCACATTGTATTGAGAGGAAATACATGAAGAAATGGAAAGCAGTTATCTCAGGACCACAAAGCCAGTCACTAAAAGGGCCAGTATAAGATTGCACATTTCCAAGGCACCCAGACAAGTGAGCATTCAAAATCAAGAGCCACTTTCACCAATAGTCATTGATGATGGAAAACACGGGGTTCCATAGATGTTGCTGCTTCAGATTTATAAGGACACACAAAACTCTTGTATCATAGGAGCAAACCCACCAGCTACCAGTGACTGCATGAGGCCTTTCCCCCAGCTCTTCTCTCTCAACGGTAATTCCCTTTGTGTAACTCAGTTTTCTGCAGTGCCAGCAGTCGTGACTGGTTGTGGCATCTCTAACAAAGCACATTGGATGTTGTTTTAAAGTCCCATGGTCAGAGCTAAAAATAGGACTATGCTATATCATCTGATATTTTCAGATGATCAGCTACACCACTCCCCTCCTTTCTGAAACCAACAGAGGTAAGTGGATTTTAAAATTTTGTTCTTTGAACAGCTCAATTTAGAGAACAATAGAGCCATTTCATAAGCATTTCCCTCATTTCATGGGCTACTGAAAACATGGAACTAAAGAGTGTGGCCCACCTGGACATGAGCGTGTACACTGTTTAGGCTGAATGAGTGCTTATGTATGTTACAGGAACAGGCTGCCTTTTGGGTGTCATCTCACATTTGGTTTCATTTTACCTTTCTCTAGTCATATTCCTTTGCCCTGACTTCTATGCCTATTTTTACATTTTATTTTACAGAAATTATATATTTTTGTAATGCAGCTTACATAAAAGGATAAGAATATTAATCAAGCAATGTGCTTACTTTCATCAGCTTCAGTCAAACTTTGATTTGCCCATCTTCAAATTATTTGCTCAAATTATATCTACAAGGCAAAATGAAAATAAATAAGGAAAAAAATCCTGCTGCTGAGGATTAAAAGCACCTTTTACATAATAACTAATGGATTTTGCAGCCTGGCTGTGAACATGGCTGACAACATCAAATAGATACGTCAGTGGTGAATTTTTGCTCTGTCCATGTGAATATAACCTCAGTTTAAGATCATAATAAAACTTGAAACAGTGAAGCAAGAGTGAGATTTAACCTCCTTAAGATCAGGGAGCACATCTTCTTTTAATAAGTATTTCAAACATGTTTACATAGAGGCTTACCTAGGCAAAGTAACCACAATAACTGTTTTTTTAAAGTACAATACATTAACATGTTACCTACTCTACAAAAGCAAGAACCTTAAGAAGCAAAATAATAATCATCATTTGAAATATGAATAGTTACCTAAAAACCTGTAGCAATCCAAAGCCAAATTTAAGATGTCCAAAATTTAAGCTGAGACAGCCCTTTCCTCTTGAGAAACTGCAAAATAAATACAAGTTCCCCTCCCTTTGTGTCACACATACAATTTAGGGGGGCTCATTTGGACAATATTTGTACTAAGATTTAGGGGTCTCATTTGGACAACATTTGTACTAAGATACATAACGTCATCTAGAATATAAGTCAGAATACCCAGCTATTTTGTGATTTCTGTTTCTTTCTTTTGTGATTATTCACTTTAAAATTACAAGTTCCAATTCATTTTTAGATTTCAAATGATCTACACTTCATCTGTTTTTATAATGCCTATATTCCTTGGCTTTTTCTAAACAACAAATTGAATAGGTATCTTAGCAAGAAAGGCCGTGGGGAAGATTGCAAGCATTATACTATGCTTTGTTGAGTGGGTTCAGAATAGTTTATAATATATTATCATAAAAACAAATTGACATCAATAGCATAATTGCTGCATGAATAATCTTAGAGCAAGTGAGACCTTTCAAGGCTTTTTTATTGTAAGCAATCATTATGCTCACCACATAAAACAAATGCCTTCTGGGAATTTTTTAAATAAGACTCAGCTTTCTCTGGTTTGTATTTCTTGGTTTCAACATAAGATATCTAAAAGATAAAAGAAGCTGTTCTGGCTGTAGGGATAATATTGTATGTAGCCATGGGTGATTTATGCAGTAAATTAAGGGAAAAAGTTGCACATATAATGAGATATTAGTGAGCAAGTTCTCATTACCATCATAATATTTGGCACCAAAATTTAATAACTCTTTCTGCATGTGAATGCCAAAGAGCATTTTAACATTAATTAAAAGCCCATAATGGTACTGGATGAAAGAGATAATGTTAACCCAACTTTACATATGAGATACAGAGTCACAGAGATTAAGAAAATGACCCAGGCAGATTTTTTAAATTATTCATAATGCCACAATATGTCGATGGTGAGAGGGAAATCGGCATAGACTCCCACAACTACTGCTGTTCTCATCATTGCCTTGTATGGAACAGAAGCCTGGTAATTAGGGCTTCTGATTTCTACAGATGTTCTCACTCCCTCTCCTGCCCTGCATTCCCTCAGCACTAATGAATTCTGTATTAATTTGCAATCAATGATTGAGAAAATAAAAAGCTGTCTTCAATTCCTTTAGGGCAGAAAACAGTTCTTAATTTTCTCTGAATTTCCCTATATTTCTCTGGCTCTGCTTCATGAAATGTGCAAACAAAGAGTTCCTGGGCTGAGCAAACTTAAAGGGCCTTCTTTACTCCAAAAATTCTCAGAGCCTTAACTATACTGATGTATATTGCAAAGCTCAAAAAAAAGAAATATTTCTTGCAGATTTATGTGACTACAAAATCTCCATTTCATGGTAGGCAGAATAATGGTCTCCTAAAGATGTCTATTTCCTAATCCCTGGAACTTTACAAGGCAAAGGGAAATTACAGTAGCAAATGGAATTAAGGTTGCTAATCAGCTGATCTTAACATAGTGACGTTATCCTGGATTATCTGTGTGAACCCAATATAATCACAAAGGTCCTGAAAACTAGAACTGGAAGGCAGAAGACAGTGTCAGCAATGCAGCATGGGAAGCACTTGACCATTCACTGCTGAGAAATGTGGGAAGCTGCAGAACTGGAAAAGAGACGCATTCTCCCCTCCAGCCTCCAGAAGGAATGTAGCACTGTTGACACTTTGATTTTAACCCATTGAGACCCCTTTCAGATTTTTATCTCCAGAACTGTAAGATAATAAATCTGTGTTGTATTAAGCCACCAAGTTTGTTATAATTTATGACAGCAGCCATAAGAAACTAATACAGTGGGACTCATTAATGTCCTGCGAATACCTTCCAGAATTACAGCTCTGTTACAATTTTTTAGGGAAACGCTATTCTACCTGGAACAGGGGCCCACATCAGACTGTTAATAAATATTATAGACTGAATAATTCACTTTTGTTGCATGAAAATTGTTAGTACTAGGTCGTTAAGCCAGCCCATCTGTTAGCCTATTTCACGATCTGCATTTTATAACAACCATTTCTACCAGCCATTTTGAATCATGAAGCAAAAATTCATTTACTTTAAATGAGGCTAAAATAAACAGTATGGAATAAACTCAGTGCATCTCAAATTTTAATGTGCATGCAAACCACCTGGAGAATCCTCTTAAAATGCAGATTCTGATTCTATAGCTCTGGCATGAGAACTGAGAGTGTGCATTTCTAACAAGCTCGCAGGTGACACCAATGCTGGTGAGCATTGGTGTCACCTGCGAGCTTGTTAGAAATGGACCAAACTTTAAATAGCAAAGAACAAAAGAGGGCAACCCCTGTCAGACACTCTATTCCCTGCCATGGAAACCTTTCTGTTCTCCCAGGTGGAATCAGGCAAATGCTCCTTGCTCTGTTTTTAAGACCAATACTGATCCCAAGTAGAAGATAGTCAAGCAATTTTAACTTAATACTTAGAAGACTCAACTTCTAGTTAATACAGTATATTTTCAAATTATAAAATAAATATATTCTCATGAAAGACAATTTATAAAATAGAAGAAAGAGTAATTTTAATCATCCACAGTCTCAGCACCCAAAGATATGCCTTATTAACATTTTAATGTCTTTCCTTCAAAACTTTTTTCTCTACAGAGATTCTATTTTACATATTTGACATCATATTACATATCTCATTTTTTAATCTAACATCATATATACATATACAGTGGTTATAGATTGGATTATTGGTCTCAATTCTTCACTCCTCTCTAATAGAATTCTATATCCACACTCTTGCCACTCTGGGAAAGAGTGTCCTAATCCTTCTCCCTTCTAATAGACATATGCCTTTACTGTCACCAGGCTGGTAAGCAGGGAGTTATTCCCAACACCTTGACTTTGGGATTAATTAAGTGACTTACACTAGCCTAAGGGTTCTTAGTGGACAAATATTTTTTAATGTAGGTTTTATTATTTAGATATGTCAAAAAGCCAATAGATAAGGAGACAGCTACCACTGGAAAGATAGTTTGTTACACTCAACAGACACCAAGACAAAAGGGCATGCCACGCCGTAATATGGGGTCACATGGGGAAGCACCTGGCTCAGTCAGGGGCAGAGGGAGCAGGGAGAAGATCTTTACTGTGGTTACTGTGGGGAAAATAATGTGTGAGGCAGGGTGAGCAGGTTTAGAATTGGCCACTTAGAATAATTTCAGTGGACTCTCTGGTACAGTTGTCTGGTATTTAGCCCTGGAGTATTGGCCCAGAAGGTAAGAGTTCATCAGAGGAGGTGGTTGGGAGGGTATGAGCTGTGGAATAGTTGGTCTGCATACGAAAAGCGCACTCTCAGGCCAGTAGTCTGCTATCTCTAGGAATTAGCTAACCCTGGGAGAGGTAGTCACTCCAGGGTCAGCAAGGCCCCAAGATGTCAAAGCATCAACAAATACAGAATAAAAAGACGTGACTAGCACAACGTGACGCAAACAAGGGCTTGGAATGTGCTGATGTGGCTGGGCTTGTTCTCTTGCAGTGTGATCGTCTGCAGTGAGAAAAACTCGTGCAGCCAGGGTTACAGAACAGCCACACAGAGAGCAGGCCTGGACCCGACTCAAGGTCAGGAGCTAAGCCCAGCTGACGCCCAGCCAGCAGTGGAGGCAAACCCTGACAGCCCACATAAGGCAGAAACTACTGCTTATTGCTGCCTGCCTCTGAGATTCTGTGGTTGTTTGTTATAGAGCATTATGGTGGCAAAGCCGAATATGTTGGAAGTGGGGTGCTGCCATAACAAATCCCAAAATACATGCCATCAGCTTTAGGACTGGAAGTTAGACAGGAAGGATATTGTTCTAAAAGCCTGGGAAAAAATGTTTGTCCATGTTATATAGTAGTGAAAGTAAAGCATTTGTTATAACTGTTACTTTCAATAAACCAAAAGACAGGCAATGGACCTGATAAAGTTGGGATGATGAACAAGCAAGTTTCAATTCACAATGCTGGTAAGATAAGTGGGTTGCTGAATTGCATTTGAAAGCTATGATAAGAGATGGATTTTGTGATGGTTAATATTGAGTGTCAACCTGATTGGATTGAAGGATGCAAAGTATTGTTCCTGTGTCTGTCTGTGAGGGTGTTGCCAAAGGAGACTGACATTTGAGTCAGTGGACTGGGAGAGGCTGACCCGCTCCCAACCTGGGTGGTCACCATCTAATCAGCTGCTAACATGGCTAGAATAAAGCAGACGGAAGCTGGAAGAACTTGACTCACTGAGTCATCCGGCCTTTATCTTTCTTCCGTAATGGATGCTTCCTGCCTTCAAATATCAGACTCCAAGTTATTCAGCTTTTGGACTCTTGGACTTATACCAGTGGTTTGCCATGGGCTCTCAGGCCTTCGGCCACAGACTCAGACTGCACTGTCGGCTTTCCTGGTTTTGAGGTTTTGGGACTCAGACTGGCTTCCTTGCTCCTCAGCTTGCACATGGCCTATTGTGGGACTTCACCTTGTGATTGTGTGAATCAATATTCCTTAATAAACTCCCCTTCATATATACATCTATCCTATTAGTTCTGTCCCTCTAGAGACCCCTGACTAATACAGATTTTGGTACCAGGAGCAGTTCTAGAGGAAGAGAATTTTAAAGATGGATTTTTTTAGTTGGTTTTGGGGTTTCTGGAGTGGGCTGCTTAATATGATTAGACCCAAAAATGCTAAGGACTCTACTTCTAATAGTATGGAGAACACTGATGGTCCTTTGAGTGAACTGTTTAGAGAATTATGCAAAATAAATGCATTTGACCCTCCTGATTCATCACTCATGAGAAGCAAGGAGTTTAGTGACTCTATACATAATACCTTTGACCATATGTGGAGAATCAAGGAATATAATAGTTAGTTGTTCCTAAGCTCATTGGACAAAGTGATGAAAGAAGAAGAGCTCAGGGATTCTAAATCCTGGCTCCAGAAACACATACTGAGCCTCAAGTCTTCTAAGATTGCTCCAAGTAAGAGTCTTATCTCCTGTAGACAAAGGGCTGTAATTGAAGAAAATCAGACACAAGCTCTTATAATGAGAATGGCTGACCTTCAAGGAAAGATGCATGCTCAGGCTCGCCAGGTGTCTACTGTTAAACTGAGAACACTGATTGGAAAAGAATAAGATCCTGCAACTTGGAATGGGGATGTGTAGGAGGACCTTCATGATGCTGGGGACACTGAACTTGTAAACTCCAAGGAGCCATTTTTGCCAGAGGAAACAGCCTCCCCACCCCCAGTGGTGGCAACATCCTCTCCCCCACCAACATGACCATCAGCCTTTCCACCTTTGTCTGAGGAGATGAACCCTGCACTGACTGAGCCAACAGTAATGGCCTCAGACAGTTACAAGACAAGACAATGCTGATTCTTCTCAGGACCCACCCCCAACACCCCTTTGTGCTTCTAGACCTAGAACTAGACTCAAGTCCCAGAAGACCCCTAGAGGTGAGGCTCAGAGTATGACCTATGAGAAGGTGCACTACATTCCAAAAAAACTGCCTGAGTTTTCTAATTTATATAAGAAGAAACCTGGAGAATAGGCAAGGGAATGAATATTAAGGGTATGGGATAATGGTGGAAGGAACATAGAGTTGGATCAGGCTGAACTTATTGATATGGGCCCACTAAGCAGGGATCCTTCATTTAATGTTGCAGCTTGGAGTGTTTAAAAAGGTTCTAATTGTTTGGTTGGTTGGTTAGCTGAAATAGGAACTAAAAGATGGCTCACTGTGAGCAAGCTGGAAATGCCTGATCTCCCTGGGTTTGATGTAGAGGAAGGGATCCAAAGGCTCAGGGAGGTTGGAATGCTAGAGTAAATTAGTCACTTCAGACCTACTCATTCCAGCTGGGAGGGTCCAGGAGACATACCCCTCACTAATACTTTGCAAAATAGATTTATCAGGGGAGAACCTATATCCTTGAAGAGCTTTGTGATTGCCCTTCTCTGTCTGCCAGATCTTCCAGTGGGAACCACAGTCACTCAATTAGAAAATTTAAATGCAATGAGAATAATTGGAT
Organism: Sapajus apella; assembly: GCF_009761245.1. Taxonomy (NCBI): domain Eukaryota; kingdom Metazoa; phylum Chordata; class Mammalia; order Primates; family Cebidae; genus Sapajus; species Sapajus apella. The sequence continues at coordinate 25,074,172 of NW_022436956.1, read as the reverse complement.
CTCAAGGTGGCAGTGGCCAAGTGGCAGCACACAACCATCAAAAGCAAGGTAGGCATAGTTACTGTAATGGACAGCAGAGGCAAAGCAGCAATCAGAATAGTCTGACTCAAGTAGAGCTCAGGCATTGGCTAATGAATCACAATGTTCCTAGAAGTGCAATTGATTGGAAGCCTGCTACATTCCTACTTGATTTGTAAAGCAGAAAACTTCCAGGTCAAGTGGACAAGACTAATTTGAATTATAAAAAAGGAGAATCATGGCCCTTCAATCAATTTCAGACTTGAGACAGTTTACAGACCCAGAACCCTTTGGATGAAGGAGAGGTCGGGTTCCCTTGAGAAAGGACTGCACTACACTACCAACAATTTGTGCTGTTAATCTTTCTCCCATCCTTCCCCAAGGAGACCTCCAGCCTTTTACCAGAGTAACTATGCACTAGGGAAAAGGGTGATCAGACTTTTGCAGTACTACTGGACCATGGCTCTGAGCTGATGTTGATTCCAGGGGACCCAAAACGTCATTATTGTCCCCCAGTTAAAGCATGGGCTTTGGAGGTCAGATAATTAATGTTGTTATAGCTGAGGTCCAACTTATAGTGAGTCCAGTGGGCCCCAGACTCATCATGTTGTCATTTCTATGGTGCCAGAATGCATAATTGGCATAGACATACTTAGCAACTGGCAGAACTCCCACATTGGCCCCATGACTGGTAGGGCGAGGGCCATTATGGTGGAAAAAACCAAATGGAAGTGATTAGAGTTGCCTCTAGCTAGAAAAATAGTAAATCAAAAACAATATCACATCCCTGGAGGAAGTGCAGAGATTAGCGCCACCATTAAGGACTTGAAAGATGTATGGGAAATGATTCCGATTCCCACCACATCCTCGTTCAACTCTCTCATTTGGCCTGTGCAGAAGACACGGATCTTGGAGAATGGCAGTGGATTATCATAAGCTTAACCTAGTAGTGACTCCAATTGCAGCTTCTATACCAGATGTGGTTTTATTGCTTGGACAAATTAACACATCTCCTGTTACCTGGTATGCAGTCATTGATTTGGCAAATGCCTTTTTCTCCATTCCTGTCCATAAGGCCAACCGGAAGCAATTTGCCTTCATCTGGCAAGACCAGCAATACACTTTCTCTGTCATACCTCAGAGGTATATCAACTCTCCAGCTTTGTGTCATAATTTGTTCACAGAGATCTTGATCACTTTTCTTTTCCACAGAATATCACACTGGCCCATTACATTGATGACATGCTGATTGGATCCAGTGGGTGAGGGGTAGCAAACACATTGGACTTATTGGTGAGATGTTTGCATGCCACAGGATGGGAAATAAATCCAACCAAAATTCAGAGACTTTCTATCTCAGTAAAATTTCTAGAGGTCCAGTAGTGTAGGGCCTATATCTTTATATATATCTTTATATCCTTCTAAGGTGAAGGATAAGTTGCTGCGTTTGACCCCTCCTACAGCCAAGAAAGAGGCACAACACCTAGTAGGCCTATTTGGATTCTGGAGGCAAAACATTCCTCATCTGGAATGTTACTCTGGCCCATTTATCAAATGACCCAAAGGATGCCAGTTTTGAGTGGAGTCCAGAACAGGAGAAGGCACTGCCACAGGTCCAGGCTGCTGTGCAAGTGCTTTGCCACTTGGGCCATATGACCCAGCATGTCCAATGGTGCTTGAAATGTCAGTAGCAGATAGGGATGCTGTTTGAAGCATTTGACTGGCCCCGATAGATGAATCACAGCAGAAGCCTCAAGGATTTTGGAGCAAGGCCCTGCCATCTTCCACAGGTAACTACTCTTCTTTTGAGAGATAGCTCTCGGCCTGTTACTGGGCTTTGGTGAAAACTGAACGTTTGACTATGGGTCATCAAGTCACCATGTGACATGAACTGCCTATCATGAACTGGGTGCTTTCTGACCCATCTGGCCATAAAGTGGGTCCTGCACAGCAGCAGCATTCCATCATTGAATGAAATGGATGTGGTATATATGTGATTGGGCTAGAGCAGGTCCTGAGGGCACAAGTAAGTTACATGAGGAAGTGGCTCAAGTGCCCATGGTCTCCACTCCTGCCACCCTGCCTTCTTTTCCCCTACCTGCAATGTGGACCTCATGGGGAGTTCCCTAAGAACAGTTGACAAAGGAAGTGAAGACTAGGGCCTGGTTTACAGATGGTTCTGCACAATACGTAGGCACCACCTGAAAGTGGAGAGCTTGCAGCACTACAATCCCTTTCTAAGACATCCCTGAAGGACAGCAGTGAAGGGAAATCTTCCCAGCAGGCAGAACTTCAAGCAGTGTACCTGGCTGTGTGTTTTGCTTAGAAGGAAAAATGTCCAGATGTGTGATTATATACTAATTCTTGGTCTGTAGCCAATGGTTTGGCTGAATGGTCAGGGAATTGGAAGAAACATGATTGAAAAATTGGTGACAAAGAAATATGGGGAAAAGGTATGTGGATGAGCCTCTCTGAGTGCTAAAAAATACTGTGAAACTATTTGTGTCTCATGTCAATGTTCGGTGACCTCAGCAGTGGAGGATTTTAATAATCAAGTGGATAGGATGACTCATTCTGTGGACACCATTCAGCCTCTTTCTTCAGCCAACCCTGTCATCACCCAATAGGCACATGAAACAAGTGGCCATAGTGGCAGGGATGGAGGTTATGCATGAGCTCAGCAAAATAGACTTCTACTCACCATGGCTGTCCTGGCTACAGCTACCACTGAGTGCCCAATTTCCAGCAGCAGAGACCAACACTGAGCTCTCAATATGCCACCATTTCTCAGGGTTATCAGCCAGCTACTTGGTGACAGGTTGATTGTGACCTCAATCACATCAGGGTCACCACCTGAGACATTGATCCACCTGCAGAGGTCTGTCCTGCAGGCCCTGACTCAATGACGGATGAATAAATGAGAGGATGGACAGGGGGTCTTGGTCAATTGGCTGCATTTCACCCTCTGAAGGCAGTTGATGGCCATCGCTAGCCCAATTGAATCACTGAAATAGGTGTGAGAGTGCATTGATAAATAATCTGTCATTGAGTCAGTGTCTGTAGGACAGACCTCCACTGGTGGTGATCAACATCTGTCTCATAATATGAAGGTTGTGAGTTCAATCCTCATACGGTACACCACCTGTGACCTTGATCACTTTGGGGTCACCACCTGAAATGTCAATCACCACCTGTGGAGGTCTGTCCTGCAGACCCTGACTCAACAACAGGTGAATAAATGCACTCTTACACCTGGTTCAGTGATTCAAGTGGGCTAGGCATGGTCATTGGCTGTTGTCAGAGGGTAAAATGCAACCAATCAACTGAGACCCCTTGTCCATCCTCACATTTATTCAGTATAAATTTCATTACAGTGGTTCTAAGCCAACATGTTTGTGGATGATTAACATGGTTAAAAGAGAGGTTTTATGAATGATAAAAGCTTTAGGTTCCAGGGCCTGAAGTAAACACTATTAATGGGTTATTTCCCTTTGATCTCCCCCTGAGAGGACCATCCAGCACAAAATTTACATGAGTAAACAAGTAGAGTAGAGACAAAGGGATGTGGGGTAAACAGATCTAACTGAGAAAGCCTTTTATCGATCCTGTCTTTTCCCTAACATAATGGACTGGCCATCTTCAGCCTATCCCAATAAATCCTTTTGGCCTTCCAAAAGGTTTGAGACTAATCTGTAACGTTCCCTAATATTTCCCTAATATTTTGTCAGCCACCCCGAATGAATCTCAACAGTTGATTATATCAGACCTCTTCCATCATGGAAAGGTCAATGGCTTGTTCTCACCAGAATAGATACTTACTGCAGATATGGGTGTGCCTATCCCATGCACAATGCTTCTGCCAAGGCTACCATCTATGGACTCACAGAATGCCTTATCCACCATCACAGTATTCCACACACATTGCCTCTGACCAAGGCATTCACTTTACAGCTAAAGAAGTGCAGGAGTAGGTTCATGCTCATGGAATTCACTGGTCTTACCACATTCCCCATCATCCTGAAGCAGCCAGATTGATAGGACAGTGGAGTGGTCTTTTGAAGTCACAATGACACCACCAACTAGGTGACAGTACTTTGCAGGGCTGAGGCAAAGTTCTCCAGAAGGTTGTGTATGTCCTGAATCAGCATCTGATATATGGTACTGTCTCCCAGAGCCAGTATTCATGGGTCCAGGAATCAAGGGATGGAAGTGGAAGTGACACCACTCACCATCACCCCTAGCAACCCACTAGCAAAATTTTTGCTTACTGTTCCTGCAATACTATGTTCTGCTGGCCTAGAGGTCTTAGTTCCAGAGAAAGGAATGCTGCTACCAGGAGACACAACAAGGATTCCATTCAGCTAGAAATTAAGATGCCACCTGGACACTTTGGGCTCGTCCTACCTTTAAGTCAACAGGCTAAGAAGGGAGTTACAGTGTTGGCTGGGGTGACTGACCCAGTCTGTCAAGATGAAATCAGTCTAGACAGGAGATCCCTTAAGACATCTCTTAGTATTTCCATACCCTGTGATTAAGGTCAATGGGAAACTACAACAACCCAAACCAGGCAAGACTACAGATGACCCAGGCCCTTCAGGAATGAAGGTCTGGGTCACTCCACCAGGTAAAAATTCATGACCCACTGAAGTGCTTGCTGAAGGCAAAGGGAATACAAAATGGGTAATAGAAGAAGATAGTCATCAATACCAGCTACGATCACACAACCAGTTGCAGAAATAAGAACTGTAATTGTCATGAGTATTTCCTCCTTATTTTGTTAAGAACATGTTTGTGCATGCATACATTTGTACTAAGAAAATATCTTCAATTTTATTTCCTTTCTTTTTCCTTTATCATGTGACATAAGATTTATTGACTTTATATCAGCATTTAAGTGTTGTTAACTTTATGTAATAGCATTTAGGTTAAGGATTAGTGCACTTCCTGTTTGTATAAAGAATAGCTGTATTATGTTAGGCATAATTATGACCTTATTATTGATTGTCTTATTTGAAGATTGTGTATGAGTCCAGGAGATGTGTACGGGTTCAAGTTGACAAAGGGTGAACTCGTGATAGTTAATATTGAATGTCAACTTGATTGGATTGAAGGATGCAAAGTATCATTCCTGGGTGTGTCTGTGAGGGCGTTACCAAAGGAGATTAACATTTGAGTCAGTGGACTGGGAGAGGCTGACCCGCTCTCAATCTTGGTGGTATGGTACCATCTAATCAGCCTCCAGCATAGCTAGAATAAAGCAGCTAGAAGTTGGAAGACTTGCTGAGTCTTCCAGCCTTTATCTTTCTTCTGGACTGGATGCCTCCTGCCCTCAAATATCAGACTCCATGTTATTCAGCTTTTGGACTCAGACTTACACCAGTGATTTGCCAGAGGCTTAGGGGCCTTCAGCCACAGACTGAAGGCTGCACTGTTGGCTGCCCTACTTCTGAGGTTTTAGGACTCAGACTGGCTTCCTTGCTCCTCAGCTTGCAGATGGCCTATTATGGGACTTTGCCTTGTGTTTGTGTGAGTCAGTATTCCTTAATAAATGCTCCTTCATATATACATCCATCCTATTAGTTCTCTCCCTCTTGAGAACCCTGACTAATACAGGTTTCAAGGAAAGCATGGCTACCTTGCAATGGAATTGAGAGTAAATAAACATGGCCCAGAAATCCTGTATTTACGGAGAAGAAAAAATAACCCTATATCGAGAAAATTTCTATTAGCATGGACTAAAAATGATGTGACTTTTTGAAATATAAAACTGTCTCCAGTCTCCTCCTACCCCAACCTTCTAAAGGAGGGTGCAGGCTGAGAGGGTGGCTCAGTCACCAAATAAGGCATATTCTCCAATGCCCTCTTTAGAAGCGACCAAGGGGGATTTTGGCTAAGGACTTTCCAAAGGGTGGAGCCAAAAACCACAGAGAAATAATGAACTGAGATTTGGGAAGCTATGCCCTGGGAGCAGTAATGGAGGTCTGAGCCAGTAAGAATATTCCCTTCTCCCAAGGTAGGGGAATGTGGCAACATTCATTGACCAGGATTTCACAGTGGCTATAAACCATGGTGCACCTCACTCTTTTCATATGAAAATGATGCCAGCCGGGGATGAGATTTGAAAGGATCTTGGGATGGATGTGAGCACCTGTGGGAGGGATGTGAACAATGGTAATGGAAAGCAGACTGGGGTTGATTGAATTATTGGTGCCAGTTCTTTTTTCCCTCATATGAGAATTAGAAATAACACATTTTTGCCATCTTCTCATAACAAGCAGAGGGTGTTTTCCCACCTCTCACGTTTGGCTGGGCCATGTGACTAGCTTTGGCCAATCAGAAGTTATCAGACATGAAGCAAGCAGATGCTTACAATGTGCTGTGTGGTTGCACTCACTCTCCTGCCCACTACAAGACTCCCATGAGAAGAGCTTCCCCCTGTAGCAGATACCCTGTCAACCTGGGCTCCAAAATGAACACAATGCAACATACCTGAGCCGGGACCTGCAACCTGCAGCCAAGGCCAGTTTACCTGAAGCCAAAAGCAGAGTCTCATGCCAGATAACCTGCAAACATAAGCAAAAGAAGTAAATGTTTCTTGTTTTCTGTCACACGATTTAATGTTTGTTATGCAGCTTTATTTAGGCAATAGCAGACTAAGATATGTATTTTCCCATGTCATTTTATATTCTTTAAATATCACTCTTGTAAATACATTGATTCCACTGAAAAATTTCACTTAGTTAACTATTTCCTGATTCTGAAATATTAGTTTTTTTCCTAAATCTATTTTTGACCTCTATTTTTTGTTTCTTATAACAATGCTATTAATAAGATATTAATGCATAATGTTGTCCATACTTTGATTTATTTTCATAGGGTTGAAACTAGATAATAACATCTGCTTCACAGGGCTGTTGTGATGATTAAAAGACTTAAAAAATTAAGTGCTGAGCATATTATCTTTCAGGTAATAAGCATTCAGTAATGATTGTTGTTGTTTTTTGTTGTAGAGTTCCAAAAGTTGGAAAAACAATTTAAAGCTCTTAATATTTTCCAAAAGTTATATCAATTTATACTGCTAACAGCATCATATGAGTTTTAGCATACCTTCAAACAACTCCATTATTTTAACTTTGGCTATTTTGAGAGTTGAGAACTAACATCTTGCTGATATTTTAATTTTTATTGTTTTTATTACAAGTGAGGTAGAAATTCTTATAAATTGTCTAACCATTTATATTTTCTCTTCTGCAAATTACCAGGTAACATGTCCATTTAACATGTTCATTTCCATCCAGTCATGATGTTGGTCTTCCTCTGACCTGATAGGCTTACCTGATGCCAAAGACCTGATTGATTTTCATGCTGTTCAATATAATAGTCACCTGTGGCAACTGGACACTTGAAGTGTTTCTAATGCCACAAGTTGATATGATAATATTTTTTATATAGTGAGTGCAATGAAATATATTATTAGAATTTATTGTATATGTTTCTTTTTACTTTTTAAAATATAGATACTAGACAATTTTAAACTACCTATTTCTATTGGACAGAGCTGCTTAGACCTTTAAATATCACTTGCTCTGAAATTCTCCTTTGTCAAAACTCTCATCGCCCACACCCTCATGTTGGCTTCTCCTGCTATTACATGGTTCATCACCTGCAGTCTGTTGTCATACCTTCTAGATGATGCTGCGTTAAGCCAATCCCTCTCCTCCAAGTCCCTGCTGCGTTTCATTCTCCAGGTCTCACCTCCTCCTAATTCAGTCTCATCCCCCTGTGATTAATCCTCCCATGTCTGGCAACACATCTCAATTAGGTTCTATCACAGATTCCTGAATGAAATGGCAAACTTGATAAGGATTTTTAAGTCCTACAGTGTGTGTTAAATAGATTATCCTCACTGCTATCTACATGTTTATTTTCTATTTATTCTATTTCTAGCAGTGAAACATATGGCTTTTTAAATGCTGAGTTTTTTTATTTGAAAATGCCATCAAAAGTTCGCAAACATACAAAGCTAATAAACAACTGCATATGTTTTTCAAATTCCCCTGCCTCTGCCCACACCTTCAAACGTAACCACTGTGAATCTTCTCAAACCACATTTGATGAAGACAGCCAAAGGTTATGCCTGTAGCCACGATGCTCAAAAGTTTCCTAACACCAACTCCACCTGACCAAAATGTCACAGACATTTACTCATAATTCCTGGGGTTTTTGAGTCTAGAAGGCAGCATGGGTATGGGTTAACTTACCTGGCTACGGTAGAATTTTTAAAAGCCCTTCATGAAGGATTCAAGAGAAAGAAATCTGCAATGCTGATGCAAAGCAAGATTCTTAACGTATTGAAAGGGATTATCATATGTAATGTGGGAATTCAACCTTGTTTTTTTGATCCACAGCTCTTTTTTTTGTTGCCTGAATTCATAATCGTGAAGCTCATTTGCCTTAGGGAAGTATCTGCAGCACATCTTTAATGCCAGACCAGCTCCTTCCGCTGTTCTTGCCCCTTTCCAGCAAGCTACTTCCCACCTCCCCCAACATCCCCATGGCTGCCCAGGAATTAAAAGCAATTTGAATATGTAATCATGTGGAATAATAAACACAAGTGTACTCTCTGGGGTGCTCTCTGGCTGCTACTGTCTCTTTGCAACTAGTTTCCTAAGTGCCTTTGAGAGATGCTGAGAACGCCATGTTGACAGTTAACCTTTTAACAGTTTTGCCATTTTCTGTTCACCCTGGCTACAAGCCCAGCTCTAAAGGAGGCACAGGAAGTGGGGTGAAGGAAGGGTTTCCTTCCTTCTAAGACTCACTGGAGACACATTCTCCATAGCCTGAGGAAGAGAGTTGGGCAGGCTTTGAATAGTGTATTTTTAAAACATTCATTATTCTGACAATGGAGTTTCATGAAACTAGCTTTTATTCCTTGTATTCAAGTTAAATAGAGATTTTTCAAAACACATTACCATACCAGGAAGTAAATAACTATTGCCTTGTTTTATGAATATGAGAAATTTCTGTGAAAATGCCTAAATATTTTGATTTATTTAAAAGTAGATGAGCTGATGTGTAGGTATTTACAACATCAAAGTACTTTGATTGAATCAGTTTCAAAAATGCAACATAAAAGGTAGAGCATTCATCTTAAATAGCAATTTAGAAGTGGTTGCTTTGGGTATTCTGTGGCTTTCAAAATCTGATTATTTTGATACTGATACTGATGTTTTGATGCAAACACTAGAGTGATCAATTTGGTGGATGTGAGGGAAGGACCTCCCTCTGTATCTAGCACTCCTTATTAAAATGTAAAAGCACCCACTGTACCCCTTGAATATATGAGAATAATGAACAGTACCAGTAAATATCTCAATTGCAATTAGTGTTGTTTCACCTGTATTGTCTCATTTCATCTTCAAAGCATGTGTCTGGGAGACAGATATTATTAGTATTAATCACTGATGTTGCTGAGGTTGAGACTTCCTTCACAGTTGGTTATAAAGATCTAAGAATAACTCATCTTTCTTGAACTCGAGCATATCCATTAAGGTCAGAATTTCTGCAGATTGAGCTTGCGCTATTTTTAGGTAGATTCTAAAAAGCAGCTACAATTCAAGTGTCACACTGCATGCCCTTTTGGCTCCGCAGTTGTCAGTTCTGCTTCGTGCTACCCTCCTTCCCCAGACTCCTGGGACCATCGCATAGAGGGTGCTTGGGACATGCTGCACTGAACTGTGCACATACCCCATCTCTCCAATATGACTGTAAGCCCTTGAGTTTTACAATATGCTAAACCTTAGCACAGAGCTCTATGCAATTAATATTGACCAATGTTCATTGATAATAAGGTTCTATAAAATTTCAGAGGACACCAGGATGCATCATAGTCCTGACCCCAAGGCAGGAGAGTGAGAGTCACCAAGGACTGAGACATGCTGTTGAGCCACAATCAGAAGAGAAACGGGAGTTGAGGAAGAGCCAGGCCTGGCCACACAGAGAAGTAAAAAAAAACCTCCATTTAATGGTCAGCAGCACAGTCCAAAGTTAGGCATCAGAAAGTTTTCCACTTTGGTCACTATCATTTCTTAAGAATCTTTCCAAGCACTCTTAGAACTAAAGGGCTAGAGGTCCAGGGCCCTTGCTCTCCGTGTCTAATCAGCTGCTGTCATCTGCCTCGAAATCTGCCCCATGGTTTTTTCCATCCTTGCTAGCAGCACAAACCAACTGGTTTAGTCTAACATTGATAAAATTATAGATTTGGAAGGATGCTTTAAAGCAAAAGTCGTAGCTAATTTGCTAACTTTGTGGCTATAAGGATGAAGAATTGAATGTGGGTGTGGTGGGAGAATTATTTGGGTCCATTTTTCTTCTGTTCTTTCCCGGTTTCCAAGTGTATATAGGCAATCCTGAGCTCATTGCCTCAGGGAGGGGATGCAATTAGTTAGAAGATATAAATAGCCAATTGCCACTTTTTGTCTCTGTGTTTTAAAAAGGGGAACTTAGCATTTTGGGGATAATGTTAAGATCAAATGTGTGGGAGGAACAGAGGTCAAAGAGCATTGATTTCCTCCACCCACTGCCTAAAATAGGATTCTCTGAGGTCTGAGGCAGAGAGAGTCAAGAGGAGATAATGATGAGAACAGACAGAATGAGGGCTCCAAGAGCCAGGTTTCCTTCTTTCTGGGCAGTTCCTGGGAGGAGGTAGCAATACCCCGAAGAGGAGATGGCTTGGTGCAGAGTCTAGGTACACCAGTCCATTGCCTCTTAAAGATTTCCAGCCCTCAGCGATACAGCAAAACATCTGTGTGAGCCTCCAGTTCTCACGTGCTGCAAGCCAAATGCTGTCTCAGGGTAACTCAGTGGGAACACATGACTCAAGGACCAGTGCTGCTCAAGGCACTAAGCAAATCCCAACAGGGTCTTTGTCTCAGTCCCACAGAAGAAGAGAGAAACCAATAATAACCTTAGATTGTTAAACTTAGCCTGCTGGTACAAAGATAAAACATCAAATTAAGTGAGAGGAAATGTTATTTTCTAGATCAATGCAGTCTATGGACTGAGATTTATAGATCTACTATACACATAAACACATTTAAAACTACTTAACACATAAAATGTTACTTATAATATTTGCAATATTATACTATCAGTGAGTAGAAAGTCAACTACAAAATCTGAATGTCAATTGACCTCCACATGGTTATCTTATGTCCAAATGGAAAAACGTTAGTTCAACTCATTGCCTTTTTAAAATCCATTCTTTTTTTTTTTTTTTTTTTTTTTTGAGACAAAGTTTCGCTCTTGTTACCCAGGCTGGAGTGCAATGGCGCAATCTCGGCTCACCGCAACCTCCGCCTCCTGGGTTCAGGCAATTCTCCTGCCTCAACCTCCCGAGTAGCTGGGATTACAGGCACGCACTACCATGCCCAGCTAATTTTTTGTATTTTTAGTAGAGACGGGGTTTCACAATGTTGACCAGGATGGTCTCTATCTCTTGACCTCGTGATCCACCCGCCTCGGCCTCCCAAAGTGCTGGGATTACATAAAATCCATTCTTAAAGATAAAATATTAATTAAAGATTCATTGTCACTTTAGGGGAAAGAGAAAAGAAGAAGGTAGAGTAAGTGTCTAGCTTCATTCCACAGGAATTGGTCCTCATCTCTGCTTCATTCAGCACTCTGATGATCCCTTGGCAAAGTGTAGAATGTATATGCATCCCTATTAAATGTTTTCCTCTGCTAGATTTGACTATTTGTTCCAACTATGCTCCTTTTTTTTTTTTTTTTAAAGAGATGGAGTCTTGCTCAGTTGCCCAGCCTGGCACAATCATAGCTTACTGAAACCTTGAACTCCTGGGCACAAGTGATTCTCCCACTTCAGCCTCCCAAAGTGCTGAGATCTGAGCCACCATGCACAGCCCAATTATGCTACTTCTGAGTATTAATTAAGACAACTGAGATTTTGACTGCCCACCCAACATCACACTATGTTAAATTTAAGCACCATATGAATGTACTTCTTTAATAACTTCTTTACTATTTTCCTTTTTCTTCCGCTTTACTATTTCTGCAAACCTCCTAATATAGACCATTCAGTCTATCTCCCTTTTCCTCTCCTACACGCCGGTAGCTCACCATGAGCTGCTGGAGAAAAATCCCACATCAGTGCAGATTGGTGTCACAACTGAAGCAAGGCTTCCAAATGCAGCTGGCCATCAGCATTTTGCAGGAATGTCTCTCCTCCCTTGGCAGGTAGCACCATTCTCTCCTGATTCTCCTCCTGCCTCCCTGCTCTGTTTCTCAGTCTTCTTTATAAGCTCTTTTTCTTCTTTTCTTTGATATTGATGCTCCCTGCATTCTGGCCGGAGGTCTCATTCAACATGCCCCTCCTGGGAAATAGGCACTGTAATAACTTTGACAATTATACAAGCTAATGATTCCCAGATCCTTTTCTCCAGCCCTGGGCCTTCTGAGCTCCCTGTCTGCAAGTTAATAGACATCCCCAGCTACATCATTAACACATTTTAAACACAAGTCCTAAAATTGACTCGTTTTCTCTTATCTCATCCAGCAACTCCTGTAGTTCCAATTTTGATAAAGACCACCATCTTTTTTTTTTTTTTTTTTGTATATTTGGTTTGATCTCTGTTCCATTCTTCCTAGAATATTTGATTCTATTCCATATTCATTAGCAGGTGACCATATTGGCTAATTCTCCAATAAACAATGAAATAGATCATGTGCCTGCACCTAACTAGTATTCAATAATGTTGCTGAGTAAGTGAATCATTTCCATGATCCACTAGCTTAATAATCTTATCAAAAAAGGCAATATGCATACTGATAAAACTTACATTTAAGAACCAATGACACCACCTTATAATCATTCTTTTCATTTCCTAAATGCTGATGATCAATCCATTTACTATTTCGCTTGGGGTACACAACAAGTCCATTGGTTTATAATTCATAAAGTTATGAGAATGAGTAGACACTTTCTCTTCTTTCTTTTGGAAATCAGAATTAAAATGAGTCTCTGTGGTTGTATGGGCACACGCTTATGCTCTGTAATTCCTCATCGATTGTCATTTATGGTTCCACAACCTTACCTGCCCTTTCTCCCAGGAATCTATGACCTGGTTTATATAAACATGGTTAATATGAACTCATTGGATAACTCTTTCTGATTCTTAGAGAAATTTAAGAATTTAGATTCCTCTAATACTTATTCCTCCCTTCTGACTGAAAATACTTCTCTTTGACCAAGAAGAAAAAAAATTCAAACACCAATTCAGTAGTTCTGGGATTTTTTTCTTCTATTGTCTATTAACATTAGACAATTTTCTTTAAGTAATCAATATTCTTTCCTTATTTTTCTAACTCTAAAAATGACTTTGAGACTCCACTTTTGTTGTCCTTTGTGCTTTTTGCAAACCGCTACTCATTCTGGGTGTTAACTTTCCTGACTCAGCTTTTCCAGTTTTCCAACTCAGCCTTTTCGGTTTCCTGACTCCATTTCTGCTTAGTTTCTTTCCTCTCCTTCCAGCTCACAGTTGTATTATTCTAAAATTGGTATTAAAACACCAATAAATACATTGACAAATAATAGTTATTGGACATTCAATTACTTAATTTTAGCATAACCCAGTAGAATAGTTATTGCTAAGATTCCTATATTACAGATGAGGAAACAAGGCTCAATGAGATTCAAAAGTTTCCCAGTGTCACAGAGCTAGTAAACTACAGATCCAGAGGCTTAAACCCAGGTCTGAATGACTAAAAGTCAAGGCCCTACCGCCCAAGTTTAGCCTTCTTCTGTGTGAAAAGTACCTAACACTGAGCTCACAAACAAAGGCTCCAGAAGCCATGTACTAATAGGAAATGCACATGAGGGAAGAGGGCCAAGTGTTTGCGTGGCAAATACGTTGGAATATTCTTTGCTTCTACAAACATTTTTTTTCCTGTTCTTTGTTATCTTCACTTTCAAGATAAATACATATGGAAAAATATTCTCTAAATATCCAAAAGGTAGTAATGCGAGTTTGATAATGGCAGTGGATATTCAGGTTAAGGTAATCAACAAGAAGTAGGGGCACTGCTGTGAGCAGAAAAGCATAGTCCCTACTTCAATGGTTCTCAAGGGGTGGACTCTGACCCTGACCAGCAGCATGAGCATCACCCAGGATCCTGCCTGTTAGAAATGCTAATTTGGGGGCCCTACCCCAGATCTATTAAATGAGAAATTCTAGGGTGAGGCCCAGAAAACTGGTTTAACAAGCCCCCCAGATGGCTCTGATGCACACTCAGGCTTGAGAAACACTTCTGTACCTAAAAGGAATACCTCCCACTCCTCTCCAGTTGACTTTTTCCACGTGGGGAGTATGGATCTTAAGTCATCAGTGTCTCCATATTCAAAGGGAAGCAGAAGTCTCCATTATTTCAATTCTCCCAATTTTTAAATGCTACTTCAAATGTTTTTAATATGCAACAGATAAAACATATATAAGCTAGTTCTGGCCTACAGACCATCAGTAAATGAACACTGAATAGAACCTAAGTTATATTAAACATTAGAATTATTTTACTAGTAACTATTTATGGAAATAGCAATTAATTGGCAAATGAAGGGAAGTCTCCTTTTTATTAGAACCACTTGTTGTTCAGAAGAGCAATCTGCCTACCTTATAATAATATTTGATAGAGTTTAAATGTTTTGATCAAAGTTTTTTTTACCCTTCTGGAATTATCAAGATATGATTCATGTTTGAACTGCAATTTTAACTATTTTGAACTAAAACATTAGCTCTAAGTGATATGGACAGGAGGTACAGAAATACTAGGTAGAAAAGGATGGTTCCCCAGCAAAGGCCCCACCCTCAAGCCTGAAAATTTGCAGCCCTAAATGGGAAGGGGCATTCCTGGTTTTGCACCCAGAAGTTGCCTTTTGGTCCACCGCACCCCCCATCCTGTATCCATATAAACCCCAAACTCCAAGCTCCACAAGCAGATGAACAGAAGAGCAGAAGAGTAGCAGAATGGTGGAGCAGAGAAGAGAAGAGATAGAGCATTTGAACCTCAAGAAGAGTTCAGCTGGGGTTGGTCAGAGAGATCGGCTGCTGGCTGCTGGATGGCTAAATTCCAGGGGAAGATCATCTTCCCACTCCATTCCCTTTCCAGCTCCACATCTATCCTGCTGAGAGCCACCTCCACTACTCAATAAACCGCCCCCCCACCCCCACATTCACCAACCTTCAAGTCCATGTGTGACCTGATTCTTTCTGGAAGCCAGACAAGAACCCAGGTACCAAGGGGGCACTGAGCTGGTTAACACTTAAGCTATCTGCAGACAGCAGGGCTAAAAGAGCACTGAAGCATAACCACTGGGGCTTTGAGAGTCACAGGCACCCACCACTAGATGCTACCATGGGGTAAGAGCTCAAAAGCACTTGCTTTGGCTCCTGCACCTACCTATCTGTGTGCTCCCCCTCCTATAAGGAGTTTGAGTGTACAGTAGCCAAACAGATGAGCCACATCCCTGTTGCACATTTTGCAAGGGGGTCAGGGAACTCTCCTGTTTCATAAGGATTAAATGACAGCTCATAAACTCACTTTATTTTTTTTATATGGAATCTCACTCCGTTGCCCAGGCTAGAGTGCAGTGGTGCGGTCTCAACTCACTGCAACCTCTGCCTCCCAGGTTCAAGCAATTCTCCTGCCTAAGCCTCCTGAGTAGCTGGGACTACAGGTGTGTGCCACCATGCCTGGCTTTTTTTTTTTTTTTTTTGTATTTTTAGTAGAGACAGGGTTTTACTGTGTTAGCCAGGATGGTCTTGATCTCCTGACCTTGTGATTAACTCACCTCAGCCTCCCAAAGTGCTGGGATTATAGGCGTGAGCCACCATGCCCTGCCAAAACATATTTTATGAAACTTTTTTCATTTTAATAATGGGGTATGTATGTGTGTGTGTATAGGACATGCTGAAGACTTTCAAATCAAATAAATCTAATTCTGTGTTTTAATCAGCCTGTGAAAATCCTCTATCTAATGTTTTATGATTTTGAGTTTAATCATGGATGTCTGAGAACCTGCCAATATGAGCATATTGCCCATGGATCGAGCAAAGAGTTTGGGGCAAAGTGTTTAAGGAAAGGGAGCATCATGCATGAAGGCCGCAATATGGAAAGGCTGGCGTATTTGAGAATGGAAGTAAGATCACTGTGAAGAACTGCCCAGTATCAGGTTGCAGAGGTACACAGAGCCCAGATTGTGGAGGGCCTTGTATACTTCAGTAATGATTGGGGGCTTTATTATAAGGACAATGAGAAACCACTGACAGATTTCAAAACAGCCATGATTCCCTAAAAATTTAATTGTTAAAAGATCAGTTTGGTTGTATTATGGAGACTCAATGGGAAGGAGTAGATACAAAGCAGATCAGTTAGACAGTTATTCCAGGAGTCCTGTTGGGATGTGGTACTGTGTTGGTAGTAATAAATATAAAAACAATTTCACAGATTTAATAAGTGCATGGGAAGTCAAACTGACATGGTATTGTAGTTACTGATAATAAACCAAAGACTTCAATAAACCAAAGGCCATGGTGCCAAGCGCCATCCCTAGAACCAGCCTATAGCATTCATGCCCTAGCCTGAGCTGACTACAAAGCTGAAGCTCTATCAAAATCCAGTCTTCTTCCAGCTCCCTCAATCCATGCCTGGACCAAGTGCCAGATTCACAAGCCTTATGCTCTGCATTTGCATATGTGTATACATGCCTAAAGCAACTGCCACCTATAACTTCAGTCCTATGTGAAATTGTGCTCAGTTCCAAAACAATCAACTTCCGGAAAATGAGCTCTTTAAAATTTAAATGGCCCAGAGCAGTGGCTCACACATAATCCCAGAACTTTGGGAGGCTGCGGCAGGTGGATCACCTGAGGTCAGGAGTTCAACACCAGCCTGTACAATATGGCGAAAACCCATCTCTACTAAAAATATTAAACATTAGCCGGGTGTGGTGGTGCACAACCATAATCTCAGCTACTCGGGAGCCTGAAGCAGGAGAATTGCTTGAACCCAGGAGATGGAGGTTTCAATGAGCAGAGATCATGCCACTGTACTCGAGCCTGAGTGACAGAGTGAAACTCTGTCTCAAAAAATAATAAGAAGAAGATGTTAAATACTCCTTCACCTTTGTTTACTATGAGAGTATCAGATTTAGAGCCCCAAACTGTATTCTCAGTTATAAATTCTGATAAAGTCTGAACCCCTAAGTCTCATTTCCCTTATGAGAGCAAGCCATATTAACACAATTTGGTCACACTGACCTGATAAAGGTCTTCTTGCCCATCAGTGAAAATTTGAGACATAGTGTTGATGTCTTACCTACACCAAAACACTGACTTCTCCGCTTAAAGTATATTTACAATTACACCTTAAGCAGACATACAATTATACCTTAAGGGGACATCCTGGGTCCCCCAGGGAAAACGAAGTAAATTAACATCAAATATCTTTGTACTTCATTACCATCTTAGTGAAAATGTAGTAGAAAAACTTTCACAATCTACTTATTTCCCTTAGGAAGTGGAAAATTTAGAATTACAAATACTTATTAAAAAAATAAAATAAAACTATAGCCTACCAAAATAAAAGGAAATACTAGGTCAAAAATACAGGTAGCCCATATTCAACACAATGCCTAAATGAGCATCTTTTGGAGTACAATAATTGTTTGGAAATTCTTCATCAGCTAAGAACGATTTTTTCAACCGAGGGGTGACTATATGGGGGTTGTGTCAATACAATACTTATTCCATTCAGTAAACCAGTGAAAATGTGAACCAAAATTAAGGAAATGCAATTGCATGGTTCGGTATAATGACCCATGCTTTCCACCTATCCTCACACCCATTTTCCTTACTCTAGAGTCCTTTAAAAGGTAAGGGTCAGATACACACTGTGGATAAAAGGGAGACACCATGAGGTCCAGCAGAAAATAGACTTGGCAGACTTAGTACAGGAAACCTGGCCCTATCAATACATCTGAGGTATAGGGAAAAGCTCGGTTTCCTCTCCTAAGGCACTAGGACCCTAGGGAGAGAGAAATCCTAGGCACCCAAGAAACATGGACAGAAAGAAGAGAGATAGACCTATCCTTTCACCCTAGATGTTCTTCAGTGGTACTGCAGAGACAGTGTTTGGTGGGATGGAGGCCTGCCCAAGTGGTCGTGATGATAACTAGCTAGTGAGAAGAAAACTGGGACATGAGAGGGATGTCTCATTTTCATGGAAGAATTGAGGATTTCATACCTTCTTCACTTGTGAGTTGCCTTTTGATACAAGCCTAAATGAAACTACCCCTGGCTTCCGAAGTTAGGTGTGAAGTGGATGACAGAGGCAGCCTCCAATTATTCCAAGGTAAAAAAAAAAAAAAAAAAAAGTCGGTAAGAATTCCATTACTACTGTATTTCTCAGGATCATTAAAACAAACAGACTTACTTGGGATTTAGAATTGATGTTGGGAAAGTTTTATATTAAATATAGAAACCACATAGTAAAGAAGGAATCATCAGGCAAAACTTATCACTTCTCTGAATACTGTTTCTTATATAGAGTTTTCTTCATAAACACTTAGTGTATTATAATCAGTAACCATAGCAGCATATGGATTTGAATATATGCTTTTAAATTCCATATAATTGGCAAAATGTGCAATTGAATTGTTGATTGGTGTGATTTCTTTTTCTGCTCAACAGGGATAAGTGGGTGTCAAGTTGGACTACTCTACAAAACAGAAGTGAAATATTTTTCCCACAAGGTCATGGGGAAGGAAACTGAGCAAATAAATTGACTTATATTTGAGAGATATGGGTTTAATATTTATCAAGCATCTCTATGACAGGCACTTTACCTAGGCTAAATAATTTAATCCTCCTCAAACCACCTGAGGCATACTTATTACTTTAAAGATAAAGAATCAGGCTTAGGAATTTAAGCAGCTGACCAAAGGTCACAAAACCAGCACATGGCAGAAGCAGGATGTATTTGTTTATTTCACATGGGCATTTCAGAGTCCAAATTTCTATGCTTTTTCCTAGGATGTGCTAGTTATATCTGGGCCATGTTCCAAATGAGAGAACCAATAATTCATTTCCTTCCTCCTTTTACAGATGAGAAAACTGTACCTCATTGTATTTAGCTGTCTTCTCAGTCATGTCATTATTGTACCACAAAACTCAAGCCCAGGACTTCTAAGTCCCTTTCCAGGACTCTCCATTATGAGATGACTGTGACATTGTAAGTCTAGTTTACCATTGTTAAAATAAGTCATTTATAACTTTTGCTGACCATTTACTATATAACTTAAGTGCTATCTAGGATCACCCTGTCTCTTAAAAATCTAGACAAGACTATGTCCAGTCTCCAGCATACCTGATACTGAAAGTCCAGTTCCCTCTGCAAGATTTCCTTATATTTCTCCAGGACTTATGTTCTCCTGAGTGCCTCTTGCTTCACCTAATTTCTTGTTCTCCACTTTGGCTATCTTCCTCAGCTTTACACACAAACACAAAATATCATTCTCACAAAAACTTTGGCTAGCAGGTTTTACAGAAAGTTTAGAGAAGTTAGGAAATATACAGGGTTTGCACAGTTGACCCATAAACAATTAGATCTGAATAATAGTCATCCTAGTTCTACAGTCTCTCTGCTGATTCTTCACATTGCTCAGCCATTCTCTCTCCTATATGATCCCTGTCCTCATCAGCAATTTTGTTTTAAATGCAAAATAATTCTACCTTCCATCTGTTCTGCCCCAAGACTTCTCAATCCTATGATGGGAATAGGATATTTCATTCCCAAATGCTCCATCCAGATGTGCTCTGGATTCCTGTAGCTTCAAGGGAAACTTTTACACTGTCCAAAGCCTTTGGTGTCCTGCAAAGGAAGAAGGAGGATGTCCTTAAATTCCTTGCAGCAGGAGCCCACTTTCCTTGATTTCCAAAGGAAAAATGACAGCATCTACAGCATCAGTCTGAAGAGGATCTGGGAGAAGCTTCTGCTGGCAGCTTATCTATTGCTGCCATTGAAAACCCTCCTGATGTCAGTGTCATGTCCTCCAGGAATCCTGGCCAATGGGTTGTGCTCAAATCTGCTACTGCCACTGGAGCAAATCCTACTGCTGACTTCTTTATTCCTGGAATCTCCACTAACCCCATCCAGGCAGCCTTCCAGGAGCTGTGTGTTTTGGTGGTTACTGATCCCAGGGCTAACCACCAGCTTCTCACAGAGACCTCTTACAGTAACTTGCTTGCCATTGCTCTGTGTTCTGCAGATTCTCCTCTGTGCTCTGTGGGCATTTCCAACCCATGCAACGAAAAGGGAGCTCACTCAGTGGGTCTGGTCCAGGAAGTTCTGCATGCAAGTGGCACCATCTCCTATGAACACCTGTAAAGGTCATGCTTGATTTCTACTTCCATGGAGATCCTGGAGAGATTGACATGGAAGAACAGGCTGCTGCCGGAAAGGCTGTGACCAAGGAGGAATTTCAGAGTGAATGGACCGCCCTAGCTCCTGACTCCACTGCTACTCAACCAGAGGTTGCAGAATGGTCTGAAGGTGTGCAGATGCTCCCTGTGGCCATTCAGCAGGTGTCTACCGAAGACCACCGCGCTCAGCCTGCCATGGAAGAATGTTCTGCAACTCCTCCTGCTCAGGCCACTGAAGGGGTAGGAACCACCACCAAGTGATTTTAAGCTGTTCTTCCACAGGCTTTTAAGATGGAAATAAGGTTGATGGAAAATAAGCATTCTTTTTTTAATTTTTTTTAAAAAAAAGGTATTTTCAAGACCATTCCTCCCCTAAGCAAATACTCCTATGAACTATTTTAAAAAGAAATTTTTCCCCTTTCTTTTTACCATCCACAAACTGTACCACCTGGTCTGAGGAGTACACAAGGAGAAAATCTGTCCTAAAACAGTAGTGAGAAAACTACTAATGAGAACTACTAACCTAATGAGAAAATAAATGCACAGAACTTGAATGTCTCTTGGGCCTCACCAGCCTGTAAAAGCAATGAGGTCACATGACATTTACCCATATAGTCTCTCCAGCAAGCCCACCTAACCCCAGGAACCCTAGGGCAAGGCCAATCTAAGAAAAATTTAGCCAATCCAACTATGAAAACTATATAACTTACAGTTGAGGGAGGGGGAAGATGTCTGAAGGCTGAAGAAGGGAGTTAATAGGATGACCATGGGTTTAAAAAATGGCCCACCTTAGATTCAAGGCATCTATTTAGATTTCTGAACTTGAGCCACCAGGATTCAATGATATAGCTTCTAAATGTCTGGGTTGTTTTTGTTTTTGTTTTTGATGGAGTCTTGCTCTGTCACCAGGCTGGATTGCAGTGGCGTAGTCTCAGCTCACTGCAACCTCCGCTTCCCGGGTTAGAGTGATTCTTCCGCCTCAGCCTCCTGAGTAGCTGGTACTACAGGCACATGCCACCACGCCCGGCTAATTTTTGTATTTTTAGTGGAGACACGGTTTCACCATGTTGCCCAGGATAGTCTTGATCTTGTGACCTCGTGATCCGCCCACCTCGGCCTCCCAAAGTACTGGGATTACAGGCGTGAGCTGCCGTGCCCGGCTTTTTTTAATTATTATTATTCTATTTTAGTTTTGCAAAAAAAAAAAAAAACTAGGTTATCCGGGGTTTCCATTTCTGGAAGTAATTTTCCATTTCTGGAAGTAAATTGAAAGTATTAACATTCAGAAAGCAACTGACAATGGAAATTGGTTTACCTTCACATTACTTATGATTTTGTTATAAGGATGAGAAAAACTAGTAAAGCCTATCAAAAGGTCGTTTTGTCAATCAATTTTTAAATGATGAAGCTATCAAGGATTCTCCATTCCTCGTTCACTATTTCAAAATCCAAAGAGCTCTCAAACTCTTGCATTTTTTTATTCATAAAGTTCTGGCAAAGTCATCTGGTAGCAGAACCTGAACTGAACACGTATGAGGCTGCTTGTAATCTTTATTCATTCCACTTCACAGGAGGAGTTCTCTGTTTACTGTAGAAACATGAAATGTTCGATCACAGGGTGTTCCTCCAACTATACTGAAGAAAATGTATAAAATATGCAATGCAGAGTTTACCCGTCAAAAGTCTTGAGTTCCAATACACATCTGGCTCCAAGGGTTTTGGAGAAAGGATTATGGATCCACATTGGCATCTGCTAGAGCTAAATGAGGTCAAAGGGAGGGGAAGCCAAGGGAAATGGGAGAAGCTCATATGGTTCCCAGGGCCCTATTTTCAGAAGCACTAATTAGAACTTGTGATCTGTCAAAGGGAGAAAACATCAGATATGGGACTGTCTTGTAGACATGTAGAGTCTTGTGGAAGTTATGACAAGTGAGAATATTTGGGAAACCCTTCTAAGTCCTCCAATCAAAGCCACATTCGCCTACTGGGACCTGCTGCCCCGTCACTCAACATTCCCTTTAAAGTAAGGGATAAGGCCAAAATTATAAGATCACAGATATTCTTGGTGGAAGTTATCCAAGCCTTTCCTTTAATTAAAAAAAAAAATCTGATCATTTTAGTTATTTAAAGTTCCTCAGTGCTTATTTGATTTAGGAAAAACAAAAATTATTTTAAAAGAAAAAGAGATTAGAATAAATAAGGCCTTACTGAAATAGTCCTCTAGCTTGACTCACATCAAAATCACTTGGGAAGCTTTTTAGACTATTGATCCCTAAGCCTCCCCACCTCCTAACCCCTATACCCATTGAATAAGGAGCTGCCGAGTTGCTTTCAAGGCATAGGGAGTTCTCAAATTGCCACCGGTAATTTCGATGTATAATGGGGTTGAGAACTACTGTTTAATTTTTTTTTTTTTTAATTTTTAAAGAGGAAGAAAGAAAGAGATCTTTTCCCTATCGCTATATAAGAAAGTTCCTAGGATCCAGAAAAGCCCAAACAGGGTTAAGAAGCACACTTTGCCGTTGTCTTAATCACATGTGCTAACCACACAAAGGAAGTTTCACTTCTATAAAAACTATCAGTTTCTCTTTCATACTTATCATTTGCAATCATAGATGTGTTAAGCAATTTTCAGCCAATGATTTCACCTTCATTCCTGAGATTGTGGATATGCCCTACATTTAGGTGCTATCAAGGATTGAGGAAATACCTGCTACATGTCAGAAGAAAAATCAACTTCCCAGAAATTCCCTGGTGTGTTGAATGGAATTTAGCAAAATATCTTGAATAGGAAGTCAACTTCTTTTCTTCTTTCTGCTGGAATATCTACAAAATAAATTTCATATTCCTTGTATGTATGACCAAGCAATTTGGTTCTCTCTTCTTTCTTCCAAACCATCTCAATATGAGAAAAATGTTGTCAGCCAATTTCCTTTTTATCTTTAAAATATGGTTCCATGAATGCTTTCTCTTTGACTTTATCATGTTTATCTCCGTGAGTTTTTGGTTTCTTGATGGTAGCTGAAGATTCCTCCTCTTCATCTGCTAGTTGAGGAATATTCTTCATGTGTTATCCTACTGAACATATCTTGCAAACTATCATTTATTTTCCTTTTTCCATTGGGACTTTTTCTTCCTTCTCCTCCTTTAGGTCTTCTCGGAGAGGCTGCCTTGATCCCTGGGTTAAATAAGGGTCCCTGTTACTGTTTCTGAGAACACCATGCTTTTCTTTCATAGCATTCATCAGATTTTAATTAAATGCTTATTGCAGTGCTTATGTATTTAATGTCTATTTTCCTACTAGATAATAGGATATTTATTGTCAGGAACTCAGTCTATTTTTTACTGTTGTTTAGTTTGGTTGGTTTTTTTTGTTTGTTTTTTTTTTTTTTTGCTCGTTCGTTTGTAGTTTTTGGTGGGTTTTCTCGGGGAGGAGGGGAAGGCTTTTGATTTTTTTTAATTATTGTGCACCCAGTCAGTGCCTAACACTGACACATAGTGGATGATAAGTAAATATTCATTGAATCCATGTATTAAATATCCCAGAAACTCTAGGCTGGGGTCACTGGATTTATTCATCAGAAAGTCACAGGAGACTTTATGAAAGTGTCATTAAAATGCAAAAATGGCTGGAAAGCAGAAGGCAGAGGACTGAAGAAGGGCTGGGAACCCAGAGAAAGGAGGCATAACATACTTGCCTTTGTATAGCAGGACTTGTAATCATCATGGTCAACACAAATGTGTCCAAAATACAAGACTCCAATCAATGACTCATGCCGATCATGAACATTTATTTCTGAGTTGCATGTACAGTATTGACATAATGTGATTCAGAATAAACACCTTGATGGTTCTATATTTGCTATGGTATGTGCTTAATTGCAGCTTGTGTTGTGGCCTTTATTTAAATTCAGTAAAACTGTCTCCCACAGATGTTAAATTTTATAATTCATCATTCATGAAGTCTTCTTTAATCAACTTTTCCTTAAGTGTTTCAAATTCTTGTCAGGCCCATTCATTTCTCTTGTAATGATCTAAGAATTAGGTCTAGGTAGCAAAATGACTATGTTCTTTTAAGGCACATTTTTCCTAAGAGTTTGAAAACATTTCTCTACATTAATCTGAGTTATTATGCAGTGGGGCCCAAGCACAGTAAACACAGTGTAATGAGAGCATTTGTCAACCCTAATGGCAAGAGATGTCAAGCATTCTTAAGTCATTTGCATTTTATGAATAAATTCATACATACATTCAGTGAGTCAGTCAATTAACACTTGTGAAAGCAACAACTATAAGGCACACCTGGTAACAAAATGGCGTATACAACACTATGCTCACGTCATGGAGTTTATAGTCCAAGTACAGAGACAGATATGAAAGCAATAGGACCAACAAAGAGTACAGCAGCTATGATGGAGGCAAAAATAATTGATTTTTCTAAATGTTGGAGGCTGGGTGTGTGGCTCATACTTATAATCCAACTTTGGGATGCTGAGGCGGGCGGATCTCTTGAGCCCAGAAGTCCAAGAGCAGCCTGGGCAACATGGCCAAACCCCATCTCCACAAAAAATTTGAAAAATAGCTGAGCTTGTTGGTGTGTAGTCCCACCTATTCAGGAGACTGAGGTGGGAGGATCATCTGAGCCTAGGGAGGTCAAGGCTGCAGTGAGCTCTGATCAAACCATTGCATCCCAGCCTTGGCAACAAAGAAAGACCCTATTAAAAAAAAAAAAAAAGTTGGAGTTTGGGGTAATATGGGAGTCAGACTGGCTTTTTGACTCAAGCTGTGTCTTAAAAACTGAGTACACATGTGGGGTTAAAATGGAGGAGTAACAGGGAGAAAGGGTGGTCCAGGTATGATGAAGAAATGGATCAAAGGCTCAGAGGATGAAACAGCATGACCTTGGACATGCTAGTGGTTACATGCCTGCAAGTTGCTAGGCATGGAGGGGAGCTCAGGGAGAAATAACATAGGAGAGGGAAGCAGTGGCCAGGTCATGGAGGGTCTTGTGTGCCATACTGAGCAATTTGGATTATATTCTCCTGGCAAAGCGAAGCCTCTAGAGAATTTCACGTAGGAAGCGACTTGGGACTTGGTGAGAGGTATTATATGATTTAGAGAGTTCACTCTGGCAGTTGTGTAGAGATTGAATGAGACAGTTTGGGAAGACGTTTCATTCATTCATTTAAACACACTTAAGTGCTTTTAAAATATTAGATACTGTCTTAAGCTCTAGGGATACAGTAATGAACCAAAGAGACAAGATATCTGCTCTCGTGGAGCATTCTAGCAGGGACAGATAACAAGACAAGTGAATATGTAAACAAAAAAAATAGAAGATGGTATGAATCTATGTAAAAAAATTCAAATTGGTTGGTATAAAAGAAAGAGTCGAGTGGTGACTTAAAATTTTGTGACTAAGAAAGACCTCTCTGAGCACAATCTGAGTGACAAGAAACTCATTCTATTACAGGATTGGGAGGAGAGAATTCTAGGCAAAGGAAGAGCTGATGCAAAATTCCTAAGAGACAAAGAGCTTGGCCAGCTCAAAAAATGGAGAGAAGGCCAACATGGCCAGCAAGAAGAGAGCCAGGAGCAGATGGTTGGCAATGAGGTCTGATAAGCAGACCAAAACTAAAATTCAAAGGCCACAAGGCTTAGGGCAATGTGTTTGGATTTGTTGTAAGGGCGGTAGGAAATCACCATATAATTTTAGGTGGGTAAATGATATGGGAAGGTGTATATTTTTAAATGATGACTGACTGCTTTGTAGAAGGTACACAAGAATAGAAGTAGAAAGAAGTCAGGAAACTACTGAAGTGCTCCTCAGGGCAGAGATCAAGATGGATCAGGGAGATGCTGGTAGAGATGGAGAGAAGCAGATGGAATTGGAATACGTTTAGAGTTAAAAAGTAACTTGCTGGTGGATTAGATATAGAAGTACTTTTCCTTTTAAATTTGAAAATTTACATCTAAGAGTTTCTTTTATTTTTTTTATAATGTCAAAAAAATTCTCATCATATACAAAAAACATCAAAATATCTACCATGAAATATCATGGCACAACAGCACACTTTTTTGCCCATCTGATTAATGCCAGTGAGAACAGGAGCAGAACAGATGCACCTAAACCTTGCCTGGCATTTTGCTTATCACAGTACACACAGGCAGGAATATTGTATTTGCTTGTCAAATTTTATGTGTATTGTTACATGCAGACTTGAATTTTAAAATGAGCAATGTAGGGCAGCACCATTTTTAATCAAAGAAGTTTTATACTTTTTCTTTTATTCATAAATATTTCAGTTTGTATTTCTTCTAGTTGGGAACTCATTTTTAAAAAACATAAAAATATTATTATTGTATCTAAAAATGTTAATAATGTCTTAATATCATCAAATGTCTATTCAGCACTTAAATTTCCCCAAATTATTTTTTCATTGTTTAAATAAGGATCCAAGTAAACTCCATATTTGCAATTTGTTGATGTATACTACAGATATATACCTACAGACTAAAGTGTCTTTCAATCTGTAGGTTCCTGTTCTCTTTCTTTTTTTTTTCCCCAGCCTCTTTTTTATTGAAATTGAACAATGAGCCAGGAACTATGCAAGGTCCTTGTATTCATTTGCTAGAGTTGCCATAATAAAATCACAGGCTGGGTGGCTTAAACGGAAATATATTTATTTTTTTAGTTTATTTACCGCTAAAGTGAAAACTAAATCTCTTACTGAAAGACTAATCATATTATCTCCTAAACTGCAAGTTACTTTTAGGCAGAAGTTGATAACCAAGTCACATGGTTTATTAATTACATAGTGTATTCCTTCATTCAACAAATACTTATTGGGTATCTTGATGTGGCAGACACTGTACTGGGCACTGCAGAGAAGAAGGTAAAAAAGCAGAAGTCTCCCTCCACAAGGCACCATCTGGAGGAGCAAACTGAATGTTAATATGTAACAACAGTACATAAGCAAACACATAGCAAGCTCAGGGAAGAAGGTATGACTGCAACCTCTCTTCCCTCAAATGTCCCTTGGTTAAGTCCAGAGGCACCTCCAGCTGTCATTGACATGATGTACAAAAATTCAGCCTGGTTTGAATTTAGAAGCTACTAAATTAAAACTTAGATTCATAAGGAGACTGAGTAATCAGAATAACAGCAGATAAGACCCAGTGGGAGATGATTTTTCAGAATCTAATATTCTTTCATTCATTAAGCTTCAGACAATTAAACTGTGGGGCTGATTGTGCCATCTTTGGAATATTTTATGTCCACTGGGAATCTATCTTTGAATGACATTACAGATATTACTGAAAAAAATATGCTTGTTTTGGAAAAAAATAAGAGGAATAAGAGAATTAAACCTTGTAATTATTAATGTTTAGAAGTTTTTACTTTTTAATTTCTTCAAGTTAAAAACTACCTGGCATTGTCCTGATCTCTAAGCAAAATAGCTAGAAGATTAAACAATATTTTAACATATAATATTTAGTTATAGTATATCAATAAGTATAATGACAAAAAATTTAAAATGAATAAGTAAAATATCAAGAGTACTTATATACAACTATCATGAAGAATAGGGAACTGCTTTCCAGAGGCTCTAGAATGTGCTTTAAATGAAGTTAGTGATTTGTGGTCTCTCCTAATGAAATGCCATGGGTACATCGGGGCAACATAAATGTGTACACAGGTGGGCAATGCTGCTGATGTCCCATGAGAAACAGAACTAGATATTCTTTAGGTCTGTGGCTTAGAGCTTATGGTTTAATTCATATTTGTAATTAAACAGCCCAGAAATTGCGCCAGGAATGTTCTCCCCTCTGTCCTATCATTTTTCCCATTTATTGGTTGGGTCATTTCCAGTGATATATAAACACAACTTGATCTTTATCACCTTATAAACATGACCTCTCTGGATTCTACTTCCCTTTTCAGCTATGCCCATATCTCTGTTCTCCTTTGCACAAAACTTCTCTAAAGATTTGACTATTCAGTGCCTCCAATTTCCTCCCCCAATTTTCTCTTATCACACTCTAATTAGGTTTTTGCCACTACCACTCCCCAAACCTGCCTTCCCAAGTCAAAGATGATCTCCACATTGCTGTACTCAATAATCAGGGCTCAGTCTTCACCCCACTTAACATAGCTACAGCATTTGATACAGTCAATCAGATTCAGCTTCTTGGAAATACTTTCTTTGCGTGGAGTTCCTGACCACACAATGCTGTTTGCTTTGCTAGTTTAGCTTATTCTTCAAGCCCAGGGGTTGGTCCTTGGGCCTCTTCTTTGTCTACACATTCTCTCTGGGAATCTGATGGTTTTGAATACGTTGACAACTGCCAGATTTACACCTTCAGAAATCTTGACTCATTATTCAACCATCTATTCAACAATTCTATTTTGATGTCTAGAAGATATCTCAAAATTAATACACCCATCACCTGAGCTCCTGATCTTGCCACCCTCAAGCTTGGATCACCCAGCTTTTTCCATTTCAGTACATAGCATCCATTCTTCCACTTGCTCAAGTCAAAAATCACATAATTACTATCTACTGTCCTCAAAGTTGGAGATTTTTTTCTTTTCCCAAGTGTGCAGGGACCCTAGTAAAATGTCATAAATCCCTTTGAGGAAGGACCCGATGCTATGAGGACCATAAATCTTCCTCCTAGTCTTCCCCAAAGGAATGTGACCAGTTACCAAGGCAACTGTGCACCATGGAAATGGAAATACCCAAACTTATCTGGGGTTACTAAGACTGGCTCTAAATTGGTGTTCATTTCTGAGAACCCAAAACACCACTGTGGTCTACCAGACCCAATGGGAACTTATGGAAGTCATTTATAAATTTATAAATATAATTTATAAATAAATAAATTCTATTTATTTCCTAATAAATAGAATTTTGACCTAAGTCTCACAGTGTGCCCAGTGGGTCCAAAAACCCACACTGTGATTAGTTCTGCGGTGCCTTAAGTTTTAATTGGAGTTGACATTCTCAGCGACTGGCAGAGTCCCCACATGAAGGATAATATAATATGATGGTTAAGATCATGAACTCTGGAGCTAGCCTGCCCAGATTCAAATCCTAGATATGATACCAGCTGTGTGATCTTGGCAAAATGACTTCTCTTTTCTGTGCTTCAATTTCCTAATCTTAATGATAGGATAGTAATATCACTTAAGGGTGGTACAAGATTAAATGTCAGCATTTTTCAAATGTTTAGAACAATACCTTCACATAGTAAATGCTACATGTATGTTAAATAAATAAAATCCTTAATCTCTTTCTTTATCCTGACTGTCCCCTCCAATCAGTCAGGAAATCCTTTTGACTTCACCTTCAAATATGTCTAAACTCTGACACCTTTACATCAGTTCCACCACTACCATCATAGATGGAGCTGCCGCTACCTCTTGCCTGGATTACGGCCCTAGTCTCTTATCTGATTAGGCCCTCTATCCCTTTCTAACGTGATCTCCTACTACTCTCCTCCATATTTACTCCACTCCAGCCACACTGGCTGCTGCTTGCTTTTCAAATACTCCAGGCGCTCTCACCTCAGTGGCTTTGCACGGACCGTTCCTTTGACTATTCTCTTGCCTTTGATATCCTTATGGCTCAATCTTCCTAAATATTTTGAACTCCACCTTCCTAATAAAGCCACCCTGACCACCCCTTTTTAAACTGCAATTGTGCCCATATGTGCTCCTAATACTTTATCCTGCTCTATTTTAATAGCACTTGTAACTTTCTACAAAGTGTATAATTTACTATGCTTATCAGATCTCAACAAGAATCATGAAAGAGTCCCAAAGTGTTAAAGATCTGCCAGCTGGAAGGGGCTTGGATGCCTGTGTCACTGCTTGGAGCAGAGCTGTCTAGGAGAACCTCCTGACCAGCAGCATACGGATTGGCCTTTCCATGAGCAATGACTGACCACTTGCCAGGAAGAACATCACCAGTTCAGAGGAGCACAGATTACTGCTTCCACCTGGCTTTGCCATCACTTAAGTGCATTTTCAACTGGTGGGCTTATATCCCAAAGGAGAATGAAGCCATGCATAGAAAAAAGAAAGTGACAATAGCAGGACCTAGCACCCAGAGAGAGAAACAGACAAGCAGAATGCCCCAAACTGGCAGCTTCTTATAAACTAGAACTTCTTATAAGCTAAAGAAGAGAGATGACAACTGTAGTCTTTGAATGAGATAAAATAATAATAATAACAACAATAGCACTCAAAGAAATTCAGTCCCAATGTGAAAAAAAAAGAGTCTGAAATTCAAAGGGAGTTTTTGTTTGCTCAACTTTACAGTTCACAAAGATGAATTGAAGGAGCTATTAGTCTCTTTGGGGACTGAATTCGGGCCTGTAAGATCAAGGAAAAAGCTCAGTGCGGAGAGCAAAAACACAAAGAGATGGAAATATGAGAGAAATTATTGAAAAGGGATTGGAGGACAGATGCAGAGACCAAACCTATGAATAATAGGACTTCCAATGGAGGGAAAGGAACAGATGTAGGGATGCATTAATTAAGGGATAATAGGAGAAATTTTCCCTGGTTTTAAGAAAGATTAAATTCTGCAAGTGTGAAGTGCTCATCAAGTTCCAGGCAAAATTTATGGGGTGAAATTGTCTTTTTAAAAATACTTTGTTATATCTCAGTAGATATCCTAAATTCAAGCATTAAAAAATATATAGGCTGTAAGGCATAAAAACTGTGTTACACACAAAGGAGAGAACCAAATAAACTGGACAAACACAGGAGACAGAAGAATTACAGCTGCAGAACACAGGGCTCCAGCTTCAAGTCCTGCCACCTGCTGAGAGAGCCTCAGTGCACCTGCCAGGGTGAAAGAAAGGTGTGCACAAATATGGAAGGATTTGAGGCTTATGTCACCTACATATTCCATGTAAGGAAATACTTCAGGAAGGGCTCTAGCACAACAAAATATGAACCTCAACAGAGTCCCTGGTAGGCCATAAGGAGGCGAGGAACCAGCTGTGAGTTTCAGTCTCTATCTGTGTGTGTGTGTGTGTGTGTGTGTGTGTGTGTGTGTAATTTTCCACTTAGGCATACGTACGTTGAAATCTAAACTGAAAATGCTAGAGTGACTGGGAATTTGTAACATAAGTGCTGAGTAATGATTATACAAATAGAAGAAGCACTCTGCAGGAGAAAACCTAAAAATGTCTAAAAGTACTAAACTCATGAAATCTTGGGAAGGGAACAGGGAGTATGTAGAAAGGGAAATACAGGTTTTCTTAAGGTTTCATCTGAGATAAGCATAGGGAAATGAAAGCATTATAAAAATGGAAGGGGGCAGTGAGAAAATAAAGAGAGAGAGAGAGAGACAGTTGGCATCTTGTTTTCATATTGGTTACAGAGAAAACAGTGGTCCAACAGGAGTGAACAGAAGGGAAGCATTCACTAGAAGAATGGGAATATGTGGTAGAATCTTTAAATTTAATAAGGAAAATAGAATTATAGTATGTTGA
The DNA here is from genome assembly GCF_009761245.1 of Sapajus apella. Taxonomy (NCBI): domain Eukaryota; kingdom Metazoa; phylum Chordata; class Mammalia; order Primates; family Cebidae; genus Sapajus; species Sapajus apella. The sequence continues at coordinate 25,042,151 of NW_022436956.1, read as the reverse complement.
TTAATCTATCAAAATTGAGGAAAGAGAAGGAAAAACAATATCAAATAAATTACATGCATGAGATAAGATGAAACAAAATCAAATGTATTAGTTAATAAATTAAATATGAATGAACTGAGTTCGTCTTTCAAAGACAAACATTTTCAGACTGAACTTAATAAACCAGATATATCTTGATTTCAAAGCATACTTAAAGTGAACTTTTTTAATGTTAAAAAAATAAGGAATAGGTAAACGGATATCAGGAAAATTACCTATTTTTTAGAAAGGAAAAGAAGAAAAAAAAAGAAAGGAGAAGAAAGCAGGACTGCTACAATTATTAGCCAACACAGCATTTAAGATTAAAGCACTACTCAGGACGAAGGGGAAGGTTATAAAACATAAAGCCACCATTTATAAAAGGGATAAAGCAAAAACCACTAGAAATCTTTTTTTAATTGACACAAACCTTGATTATATAATCGGTTATTTGAATAATCACTTTCATAATATAACCTTTTTTTTTTTTTTTGAGACAGTCTTGCTCTGTCACCCAGGTGGGATGGATGGAGTGCAGTGGCGCCATCTCAGCTCACTACAACCTCTGCCTCCTGGGTTCAAGCGATTTTCCTGCCTCAGCCTCCCAGGTAACTGGGATTACAGGCACACACCACCATGCCTGGATAGTTTTTTTTTTTTTTTTTAGAAAGGGCCTCTCTCCCGTTACACAGGCTAGAGTGCAGTGGTGTGATCTCGGCTTACTGTAACCTCCACCTCCCAGGTTCAAGAGATTCTCCTTCCTCAGCCTCCTGAGTAGCTGGGATTACAGGCGTGTGCCACCATGCCCAGCTAATGTTTGTATTTTTAGTAGACATGGTATTTCACCATTTCAGCCAGGCTGGTCTCAAACTCCTGACCTTAGATGATCCACCCACCTTGGCCTCCCAAAGTGCTGGGATTACAAGCGTGAGCCACCACACCTGGCCCATAATGTAACTTCTGTATTTTTATTTATGCCTCTTCTACTTACTCTGGGATGGCTGGCCATTTTATGTTTTGATATTCCAGTATTATTCTTAGGAGAAGGACACCTTTAAGTAGTAAGTCTAGTTATAAAGATTCCAACCGGGTCTGCCTGTCTTAAAAATCAGTGATCTTCCTCATGACATCCTGATGCCTCTGTGGCCCATGGGCAGTCCAGCAACGTGATCACAGGGCCCACCACAATAGAGAGTGGCACAGAGGTCACCTGGAGACCTCCCCGAGGGATGTGCAGATGCCACTCATGTAGCCCAGCCCAGAATGGCCCTTCCAGCATGGACTCCCAGTGGAGACCATCTGGTTCCTGAAGGCTTCTGACCCTTGGGCTGCAGCTCCCGCACCTAATGCTTTAACCAATGGGGCAAAGAGGCTGAGGAGCTCTGAAGGAAGGCCTTGAGGAGCTCTTTGTTCCCTCTATGGGCCATTCCCTAGATTCAATTCTGGGACTTGACATTCATCTCTCTCTAGTTCCAATAATGTTTTTAAGCGCTTAATATGTACCAGACCCTGTTCAAGGCTTCTTTTTAATTTAAAAAAATCTTTTAAGACAGGGTCTGGCTCTGGGCCCAGACTGGAATGCAGTGTCATGATCATGGTTCACTGCAGCCTCGACCTCCCAGGCTCAAGTGATCCTCCTATCTCAGCCTCCCAAGTAGGTAGGCCTATAGGTATGTACCACCACACTTGGCTAATTGTTTTTATTTTTGTAGACACAGCGTCTCACCCTGTTGCTCAGACTGGTCTTAAACCCCTCAACTCAAGCTATTCTCCTGCCTCAGCCTTTCAGGGATTATAGGTGTGAGCCACGGCACCCAGCCCAGGCTGCTTTTTTTGAGGGCTCATATTTTTCACAATTTCCCTCAGATCTGGTGAGTGAAGTAAAGTTCTACAACTCATGTGTGGCTTCAAAGTGCTTCACATTCAGGGATTGTCAGACAACAGTGCATAGGCAGTGCTGATCTGTGGCATAGTTCCAGCAGCCTGAGAAAAATTAGAGATAAATTCGATAGAGTGAGTTTTTAATGAAGCTAAATCTATTCTATCTAAAAGTTTGTTCTTTATTCTGATATTAATCCTTCCTCTTTTTAGATTTAAACTGGCATTTTTTTTCATGAAATTATAGTAGACAGTAGGGTTTTCTTAATGTTCTTAATTGAAAAATAAAAATTTGACAATCCTTTTACCGCAAATAAATTAATGTATAGATTGATACATGATGAACGTATAGATTGATACACGATGTGTTACTCTGTGAACCCAAACATGTGCAGCTTTGTTCTCTGACCTTTGCTTTCTGCAGCTCTCAGGACTATCCATGCTGAAAAGACACAGTGCAATATTTCTGCAGTCATCTCTCTCTTTACAAATTCACCTTGGCCAGCAGTACCAATGGTCCAGCTCTTCAAGGAGTCAGATTTTCCTCTGGAGGGATGAGGCTGTATTATGCAGAGTCCCACCCTGGGCAGTTAGAAGGCCTCACTGCTTTACAAACTGTTGCTGAGCCTGAGTATTTCTAAGCCTTCCAAAATCCTTGGTGCAGTCTGGCCTCACATTGCCAGCTGAGGGAATAAGTCTGAATACTGGTCCCTCACATATTCTATTGAGGAAACTCATATTCCAGTGTCATTCTGAAAAAAAGATTCTCAAATAGACATTCAGTAATCATCACAACTCTGACAAAGTTGACCTGAATCTGTCTTCAAAAATTCAAAATAAAAAGGAATGAAAATTTGAGGTTATAATTTTACCAATATCAAACCAAAGATAGAGACATTTCATCTTCATTTACATCAAGCTTTTATCCTCCAAAATTTTAAAACCATTTCTTATGTTACCTCCATCATTTAGCAATTAAAATTTTAGGGAGTTTACTTGAAACCCAACTTGAGTTTGGAAGTTTGGCTCATTTGATGCAGCCTAGTTAAATCTGGCAATTCCTTCTTTTTCACCACAAGAGGCAGCTTGGGTAGAGAATTTGGGTCTGCCTGACAGCAAAGACCTGAGTCTGAATCTTGACTGAAAATTGTTCAGTAACTATGTTACTTTCAGATGGCTTTTAACCTCTCTAATCCTCAGCTTCACAATTTGTAAAATGGGTATTGTAAGAACAACAGCATGTAGTCATAATGAGTCTGGCATAAAGTAAATGCCAATCCTGTAAAATGCTAATCCTGTTTTTTAATCTAATTAGATGTCTAATTTTAATTTTAAATGAGCTTACACAGGATGTCTTTTTTCCATTTTTAATATTTTAAAAACTGGGAGGAAACATCTACGAAAGCAAGTTTGTTTTTCAAGTTTGTGAAGAGTTACACAAATGATTCTAGAATAAAACGGTCTTGTACCAAATGTTTTACCTACTCATAATGCCAAATATCCACAATGTCAAACAAGAACCCCAAATGTTCTCAGCTTTAATTTCACACCACTGTCACTTTAACCAAACAGTCTCCTTAGCAGGGTACTTCGGTGCTGAATCATTGTTGACTCAGAGGTTTATAAATACCACTACTTGTATGACTTGGAGTCTTCTTCAGTGCTTCCCTATCTCCCTCTCTAAGTTCAATTAAGACTGACCCTGCAAAGGGAGTGACATCTGACACGCTCACTTCCCACATTAGTGGGGCTGCTAAGTCTTCATGACGTACTTGATGCATTTATAAAAAGGAACATTCTAAAAATAAGTTTAATGTATTCTCATTCAACTCACTAAGAAACTGATGTAACTTGAAGACAGCAAGCTACACTCATCAGTTTTCTCTAACAGCTTAGTAAATGTCAGAAAGAAACGGAAATGTTCTAAATAAGGACATCACTCGAAGTCCTTACAAAGTAAATCAGAATGCATACTTTTTCTATAAAAAATGCTTTAAAGAGATGATATAAATATATAACATGCAAAATCTAATCTCATTTGGTAGGAATGGTTTAAAGATAACACTTGAAAAGACAGCTAAGGTGATATGTGGAAAGCAGCTGAAATGTATATAAAATCATTTCAGTAAGGGATTTACTTAAGGAATGGGGTGAGGAATTATAGATATAATATACCGTCAACACTGCTAGAGTCAACTCATCATCTATGCTAACAGTAATGTTCAGCAGGGAAGATAATCTAAAAATCCTGTATATTTGCTTTTGTATTCTAACATATTATTATTTGCAGTAGATTTATCTTCCCAATTATATTTAAGATTTGTTTGCCTTTTTGGGTATTAATTATCTGATGGATGGAGAAAGATACCCAATAGCACTCTCAAGAGCACAGCAAAGCTGAAAAAGGAAAATTTTGCCAGAGATGATGTGCAAAGTAAATTATGTCTGTAAGAGAGTAAGAGATGTGGCCTGAATCACTGACAGCATGGAGTGAGGCCAATCCCAATAACTGACGTCTCCACAGTCCCATCAGCCATTACCCAACAGGGGCCCAGGGAGAAGGGTGGTTGCAAACACTCCTATTCCCTCCAATTACTCTCCTTTTCTTCCCTCAGGCATGAACCTTACTCCTCCAGAGCAGTTGTGGTCAGAACATTTTGGGCAATAGGCCTCACAAAAGAAGGATCTTCAAATTCAGGGGACAAATCCAAAGGAATTTGATGAATCAACTGAAAAATGAATGAGCTGAGCCACATACTGAGAGTGACCTGAAAAAAAATCAGTAAAGAAATTTTATCAATTGACTAGGGTGTTTGATTCTTAAGAATGAAATGAATTGCAAAATTTGCAACTTATGCAGAATTCTCTGTAATCTCTTGAATTCCAAGGAAAGTGACAGGTCTTTTCAAATCCTTCTCCCGGAAACAGACAGAATTATAAAAACAAAATACTGAAACAAAATCTCAGTGTTGAGAGTAAGTCATGTTGCCAACATCCTATAAACTGGGAAGATTAAAACAAAGGTGTAACAAGATCAAAAGCTCTCACTGAAAGCCCACTCTGGTTTTCCCACTCTGGAAGGGGCACAGTGCTGCAAGAAGTTAAACAAATCTTGACAAATGTCACCAGCAATACTGAATAATGAGAAATGAGGGCAAGAGATGAGGGTGAGCAGTGGACAAAACAGATCCACAGATCAGAGGCTATGGGGGCAGGGCAGAATAAGCAAGCCTGTGGGTACATCAGGAAACCCTGCAGCAACTCAGCCACCTGCCCAGTTTTTCAATAGCAGCATAGGGTCATACAGACATGAGGAAGCGCTTGCCTAAAATGGGGAACTGGGGTAGGAACCTCAATCCCACTTTGAAAAGGCAAGAAGGACCATGAGAAAGATGAAGGACCATGAGAAAGAGGGAGGCGCTTCTTCTACCGGAACCACAGTGTATATTGGAGCAGGGCCAACAATGAAACGCTGCCAGCCCCAAGAGTTTTCTCTCATCCAAAATTTGACCTAACTGGCCACTTCCTCCTGATATATTAAAATGCATTTTCGAATTAAAGCGATAGCATTCTATAATGACAGGACACTCCTCCAATTTGATGGATAAAAGCCCCAGGGAAGGTCCCAGAGAAAGCTGTACCCATTCTGCGCACTTAGATTAGAGGTCCCTGAACAGAAAACTAGAAAGAAATTACTGGCCTCTGGTGCCAGTATCTCAACAAAGAGAGAAAACAGAGCTTCTGTGGCATACATCCCTTCTTTTCTGACCCACATATAACCCCAACTTCCTCTCTACATTATTCAAGTTGCTGAATGAACAAATGATATTCTCCAACAACATCCAACTCTCCAGGGTATCTAAGAGAAAAAAAAAAAACAGGCTGGAATTGGCCATCTTCTCTGTAAAATTAAATGCCCAAAGAAACGTTAAACGCCAAAAAGATAATGGGATCACAATAATTTTTTAAAAGAAACAGTTATGACTTAAGAGTTTTTTGGTTTTGTTTTTTCTGAGATGGGGCCTCACTCCCTTTGGCCCAGGCTAGGGAGCAGAGGTGGGATGTTGGCTCACTGCATCCTCGACTTCCTGAGCTTATGTGACCCTCCCACCTTAGCCTCCAAAGTAGCTGGGACTGCAGGGGCACGACACTATACCTAGCTAATTTTTTGGATTTTTAGTAGAGACAGGGTTTCACCATGTTGCCCAGGCTGGTCTTGAACTCCTGGAGTCAAGCAATTCACCCACCTCAGCCTCCCAAATTGCTCATTACAAGCATGAGCCAAAGCACCTGGCCTGACTCAAGAGTTTTATGTCAGTAAAGTATCCTTTTCATACAGACATAACAGAAAAATCTTACCAAATATGCCGACTCTCAGAAAGTATATAACCCATGTATTCTCTCTAGAAAAATGACCCAAAGATATGTACTAATGGCAAAGAGGAGATGCAAATAAAGAAGTCACAGATGAAGACACCGTGGAATGAAAGGCCCCGATGTGTGAATTAAAACATGTAATCAAATCTAAATGGCTTGGTAAATAAGGTTAAAAACAAGACACAAATGTGATTATTAAAAGAAAAGTTAAACATTTTCAAAAATAGAGTTTTAATACTTCAATAACTATCTAGAAAAAAACTTCCAGAATAAACCAACAGAAACCTAAGAAATGGGAAAAAGTATTATTTCTGATAAATTCCTTATCTTCATAGGTGGTAGTCATTAGATATCAGTTTATATTAATAGCTTGAGAAAGTTTGAACCTAAAGATTTAAAATAACTTATTAGCAAAACAAAATATTGGCTTTTCATCCACAGAATTACTAAAAGAAAATTAAACCAAAAACATGCAGATATTATATTAAGAAAGAAAATAAATAAAACAGAGGAAAGGCAGAAAACATGAAATGAGATACAAGAAGTAATAAACATTTGTTATAAAAAGAAATATAATGGGAATATCTCATCTGTTAAAAGGAAAAGACTCATATTGGGTCAAAAAATGAAATCTAACTATAGTGATGTGTCACTTAATGATGTGGATATGCGTTGTGTTGTTAGGCATTTTTCTCCATTGTGCAAACATCATAGTGTGTACTTACATAAACCTAGACAATATAGCCTACTACACACACAGGCTATATGGTATAGCCTATGGCTCCCAGGCTACAAACCTGTATAACATGTTACTATACTGAATACTGTATGCAATTGTAACACAATGGTAAGCATTTGTATATCTAAACATAGAAAAGATACGGTAAAAATACAGTATACTCATATAGTGTACTTACCATAAATGGATCTTGCAGGACTGAAAGGTGATCTGGATAGTGAGTAGTGAGAGAATGTAAAGGCTTAGGACATTACTCTACAGTATTGTAGACTTTATAAACACTGTACATTTAAGCTACACTAAATTTATTTTTAAATGCTTCTTTCTTTTTTTTTAACTTTTGTTTTAGGTTTCAGGGCACTTGTACAGGACTACTATGGAGGTAAGCTTGTGTTGCAGGGGTTTCATTTAAAGATTATTTTGTCACCTAGGTAATAAGCATAGTATCTGATAGGTAATTTTTTTTTTAATCCTCTCCCTGCTCCCACCCTCCACCCTCCAATAGGACCTGGTGTCTGTTGTTCCACTCTTTGTGCCCATGTGTTCTCATTGTTTGGCTCCCACTTATAAGAGAGAACATACAGTACTTGGTTTTCTGTTTCTGCATTGGATTGCTTAGGATAATAGTCTCCAGCTCCATTAATGTTGCTACAAATGTCATCATCTCATTCTTTTTATGGCTGTGTAGTATTCCATGGTATATATGTATCATATTTTTGTATCCAGTCTATCGTTGATGGGTATGTGAGTTGATTCTATGTCTTTGCTTTTGTGAATAATGCTTCAATAAGCATATGTGTGTATGTGTGTTTATGGTAGAAAGAATTATATTCCTTTGAGTATACACCCAATAACGGCATGGATGGGCTGAATGATAATTCTGTTTTAAGTTCTTTGAGAAACTGCCACACTGCTTTCCACAATGGCTGAACTAATTTACACTCCCACCAGCAGTATATAAGCATTTTCTTTTCTCTGCAACCTTGAAAACATCTATTACTTCTTGACTTTTTAATAATGGCCATTCTGACAGATGTGAGAAAACTATAATCTCATTATAGTTTTAATTTGCATTTCTCTAATGCAACATCCAAGCTGAAAACCAAATCAGGAACACAGTCCCATTCACAATTGCCACAAAAAGAATAAAATACCTAGAAATATGCTAACCAGTGTGATTAAATAACTCCACAATGAAAATTATAAAACATTATTCAAAGATAACATAGAGAATTACAAAACATTGTTCAAAGGTATCAGTGATGACACAAACAAATGGAAAAACATTCCATGTTCACCAGCAGGAAGAATCAACATTGTTAAAATGGCCATACTCCTCAAAGCAGTGTACAGATTCAGTGCTATTCCTATCAAACTACCAATGACATTCTTCACAAAATCAGAAAAAAATTATTTTAAAATTTATATGGAATCAAAAATGAGACTGAATAGCCAAGGCAATCCTAAGAAACAAATAACCAAACAACAACAACAACAAAAAACCTGGAAACATCACTTTACCCAACTTCAAACTATACTATATGGCTGCAGTAATCAAAACAGCATGGTACTGATACAAAAACAGACACACAGACCAACAGAACAGAATAAAAAGCCCAGAAATAAGGCCAAACACCTACAACCATCAGATCTTTGACAACGCTGACAAAAACAAGCAATGAGGAAAAAACTCTCTATTCAATAAAGGGTGCTGAGATCACTAGCTAGCCATATGGAGAAGATTGAAACAGGGCACTTTCCTTCCACCATATAAAAAACTCCAACTCAAGATGGATTAAAGACTTAAATGTAAAACCTAAAACTATAAAAACCCTAAAAAAAAAAAAAAAAAAAAAGAAAAGAAAAGAAAAAAAGCAAGGAAATATCATTCTGGACATAAAGATTTCATGACCAAGATGCCAAAAGCAATTGTAACAAAAGCAAAAATTGACAAATGGAAACTAATTAAACTAAAGAACTTCTGCACAGCAAAAGAAACTATCAACAGAGTAAACAGATAACCTACAGAATAAGAGAAAATATTTGCAAACTGTGCATCTGATAAAGGTCTAATATCCAGAATTTATAAGAAACTGAAACAAATTTACAAGCAAAATATAAATAACCCTTAAAAAGTGGGCAAAGGACATGAACAGGGCCTTTCAAAAGAAGATATACATGTGGCCAATAAGCATGTGAAAAAAACTATTTCTTTAATATCAAAGTAACCACAGCTTATTTTAACTTTTTTACTTTACAAATGTTTTCAAACTTTTTAATTATTGTGTAATAACACCTAGCTTAAAACACAAATACATTACATAGCTGTACAAAAATATTTTCTTTCTTTATATCTTTACTCTGTAAACATTTTTCTATTTTTAAACTTTTTTTTTTACTTTTTACTTTACTTTTACTTTTTTTTATTTTTTTTGTTAAAAACTAAGACACACACACATTAACCTAGAACTACACAGTGTCAGGATCATCAATATTAGACTTCTACCTTCGCATCTTGTCCCACTGAAAGGTCTTCAGGGGCAATAACATGCATGGAACTGTCATCTCCTATGAGAACATACCTGGAACAGAATACCTGCTGAAAAGCCTGCCTGAGGCTGCTTTACAGTTAACTTGTTTTTTGTATATGAAAGGAGTATGCTCTAAAATAAACATGAAAAGCATAGTGTACTAAATACATAAACCAGTAACATAGTCGTTTAGCATCAAGTCTTACACAGTGTACATAATTATATGTGCTATACTTTTATATGACTGGCAGCACAGTAGGTTTGTCTATACAAGCATTACCACAAGCACCGGAATCATGTGTTGCACTCTGACATCACCAGGCAATAGGAAATTTTCAGCTCTATTATAATTTACGAGACCACCATTATATATGCAATCAATTGTTAACCAAAATGTCTATTTTGGTTATTTATTTATTTATTGAGACAGAGTCTCACTCTGTCACCCAGGCTGTAGCGCAGTCATGTGATCTCAGCTCACTGCAACCTCCACCTCCCAGTTCAAGTGATTCTCCTGCCTCAGCCTGCCAAATAGCTGGAACTATAGGTGCGTGCCACCACACTTGGCTACTTTTTTGTATTTTTAATAGGGATGGAGTTTTACCATGTTAGCCAGGATGGTCTTGATGTCCTGACCTTGTGATCCGCCTGCCTCAGCCTCCTAAAGTGCTGGGATTACAGGCGTGAGCCACCATGCCCAGCCTGTATATGCTATCTATAGGAGATATATATTCAAAGTGACTATATATATCTATAAGAGACATATATATATAAAGTTACTCAGAAAAGTTAAGATAAATGGTGAAATAAAAATATAATATGCCTATATTAACTGCAAAAAAAGAAAACAAAAAAATAGGTTTCCATACAAACATCAAAGTAGAAATCAAGGAAGAAAACATTAAATATAATAGCCACTTTTATTAAAAAGTGACAATTTACAATAAATTTCATCTGTCAGAAACCTGTGCGCCAAATAACATGCAATCCTATATAAATATATCTTTAAAATTCAAAATAAATTACTGTAGATATGAAGGAATTAACATCACTGTCTCATTTTTAGAAAATTGGGTAGATAAAAATCAATAAAATTATTTTAATAGCTTTATAAATGCCAAATTCATAGAGAGTCCTCTAAATTCAAGTTGCCATGGAATACTTGTGAAAACTAATTATATATTAGGTAGCAATGTAAGTCTCAACAATTTCAAAATGTTGAAATGGTGCAGCCCATATATAACCATATGAAAAAGAAATAGAGATAATCATAAAGAAACCACAAAGAATCTCCAATTAGTTGAAAATTAAGACAGGAAAGGAAAGAAAGGAGGGAGAGAAGGAGGGAGGGAGGGCAAGAAAAAGATAAATGTGCTTAAGTAAGTTTATGTAATCCTAGGATCAAAGAGAAAATAAAAATTCAATTGTAGATTATTGAGATATTAATTATAATGGAACACTATATATGAAAACTTATGAGATGTAATTCTAAGTCAATTATCAGAGAAAAATGCATGAGTTTATTTTGCTTTCCTTACTTAACAGGTCCTTTCCTTTTTTATGACTTCTTCTTTTATTCATTTTGACTGTCTATTCTCTCTTCTGTTTAAGAATATGCCAAGAAAAGTAAAAGGTAGAAAAAAATGTAGGTAAAGTAAGGTTCAAATTACAGAAGAAATTATTTAGCATGGGAAAGAATAGATCAAGTCAATCATTTCAGAAGGCTTCTTCATAAGCCTCCAGGATAGAGATGAAGTAAGACAAAGCTCTATGGTCCAAATATTTATAGCTCTAAAAACTGATTACCCAAAACAAGCCTCGATCTATACATAAGCTCCCCATTTCCTAATGAATGGCTGACTTTGAAAGCAAACAGGAGTTACTTTAATCAAGGTAATAACATTTAACAACCCTCATACAGTACTCACTATGTACCAGGCAATGTTCTAAGCACTTTCTGTGAATTAATTTGATCTTCATGACACACTAGCAATGCACTACCTTGCCTCAGTGTTAACATCTTTTCACGTGATTTGCTACTTAAAGTTTTTATTCTCTGTTCTTCCCACTTCAGTTTAGAAATAAAGTAATCCTTTTCTAATCTGTAAACTACATGATTAGCAGAGAAGCATGTCAAGGGACAGAAGGCCCCTTATTGTTCCTGGACTTGTGTGTCCTCTGTTTTTCTAATATATCTACCACGTGGTCCTGGACCATTCCAGGACTGCTCTTAGCTCCTGTCATCTAAAACTATTAGAACAAACTAAGCCTATTAAAATTGTCATTTTTTAACTTGATGCAATCCAGTGTCTCCTTCCCAACTGATGTTCAGTGATATTTCTCCTACTTATGATGACAGAGAATAAGCATCTGTGCTTAAAATATGTCCAAATATTAGCACTTTTCTTTTTAAATTGTATGCTTATAAAAAACAAAACCAAAGAAATGGAGCCGATGGATGTTAAAAGCAGCATCCAGTTCTGAAACACAATTGAAACTAGCCTAGGAGCAAGTGTAATGATGTTTTGAAATGAATCATGTTTTAATATCTTATAGAAAAAGATTAAAATTAAAAATTAGATGAGTATAGCTTAGCAATCAGAAATCTTCCTGTGAAGTCACCACAAATTCAGCCTGAAAGGCCATTGCAAATTCTCCCAGCTCTCTAAAGATAATTAGTTTCTTTTGAATAATGCTTAAAGGAAAATAGTGTTTCAGCTCTATGAGTGTGTTCATCTACTGGCATTTTTCTCCCCAAGAAGGAAATTCCTCTAAAACTATATAGAACAAACCTACAAAAAGAAAAAAGAACCTAGGCAAATGAACAAATAAGCAATCAAAATGGATTGTTTTATTCTATCTCATTATCTTTTATTATGTCTGGGAAGAGCTATCATGCTTTATTTTTTTACCAGCTAGAATGGAGGGGAGAATGTGCCTAATAGAAGCTGGAAATGCACCTACTCAGGTGCCCAACAAGCTAAGCACATCTTATCAGACAATGGAGTAGATCCAATAGGAAGGACTCTCCTAGATCAGCAGAGGACACGTAGAGACAGAAAAGGGGCATACCTTGCAACAACAGTCATTTTATCATCCTTCACACTCCAGTATCCATTAAGTATCGGTAATGTGTTAGTTACTATGTTTATTTAACATATATCCCTCATTTTAATTCTTATTCCTATTCTGAATAAACTATTTGTCATGTCACATTGCTGGTTATTATTTGTTAAGTCCATTATTAGGAAATGGGTCATTTTTCACCTTTCTCAGAAGGACTGCATCCAATTAGAAACTGTCTCCAGATTGCAGCCAAGGCTTTCTTTTCCTAGAGTAAGAATAGCGAGGAATATGCTGCATTGTCACTATGCTCAGGGCAAAAGTAAACTGAAATAGAACTCAAGTGCACTAAAATGTAAAAGGCACAATATATTTTCCTTAAAAAAGAGAAAGTAATCTTGGATTCAAAGGAGACCACGAAACCACGAAACGTTCTATCTGGAAACTAGAGATCTGTCACAAGCCAGAGACTCTGGCCTACTTGGTCTGTGAAATGAGCTCTGGAAATAAGATATGGTGGGTAGGCTGACCATAATATGGCATTGCACATTAATTTGCACTGTATCTGGTTGACCTTCTTCTACATCAGCGATGTAATATCTTCATGATGCCTGTAATTAATAGCCTTTTTCAAGAAAAATTTTGAATATAACTGAATAATTAAATGTATATGTTGGCATAGGAAGATAAGAATACTATGAAAGAAATTGTGATATGTTCCTAAGATTTTCTTAATAATAGCATTTTGGTTGGAACTTCTGGTTCTGGGCATTAAGTAGTAACAGGCTCTAGAATTACTCTCCTACTATAAACAACTAGATAAAGTGAACAAAAAACAAGTTTCAGATATCGAACAACAAGTAACACAGGACTATGATTTCTGAAAGGAGGAAAACAAATGAGATGAGACCTACAATTGCCCCAGCTTTCAACCTGGGCACAATATCTAAAGCACAGCGTAGAGAGGTGGAACCCAAGCAGAGCCCAGAAGTAGGGCTGAATGGAGGAGACAGAGACTGGAGTTTGGAGAGACTGAGATGGGCAGAATTTGTAAGACAGAGTGCTAAAGAACAGGGAGCTACAGAGAGAAAGGGCACCAGAAATCTGCACATGAGTCTGCTTGAATTGTGGACTGAATACAATCTTCATGTGCATAGGATGAAACTCCACACATCCAGGAAAAATCAACTTCTAGGGAAAGAGTAATTACTGGACATTTGTAAAAATGGGACAATTCCCTGAGATCACATAAGACTGGGAATCTTTCAAATTCCCAATAGTTGAAGTACAGAGACACTGATAAATAGTTAGGGCGTAGTCAAGATCTCAGAAAGCTCACACCATATATTGGGATAAAATTAACCATAGAAAAGGTACTCTGGACATTTATATTAAGGAATTTTTTAAAACTCTTGTTCTAATACGAAAGTCTTCATCTAATCTTCACTTAAGATTACTGTGAAACAAAGTTTAACACTCTTTAAAGAAATATCACAAAATCCAGCATTCAACAACGTAAAATTTACTATGTTTACAATACAATCAGAATTACTAGAATAAACATGAGGAGCAGAAAAATGTGATTTACAATGTGAAAAATATCAGTTAATAGACACATACTCAGAAAGGATAAAGATGATGGAATTTTTTGTTTGTTTGTTTTTTGTTTTTGAGACAGTCTCACTCTGTCACTCAGGCTAGAGTTCAGTGACATGATCTCAGCTCACTGCAATCTCTGCCTTCTAGGTTCAAGCTATCCTCCTGCCTCAACCTCCTGAAAACCTGGGACTATGGGTGTATGCCACCACGCCCAGCTAATTTTTGTATTTTTAGTAGAGATGGGGTTTCACCATTATGGCCAAGCTGGTCTTAAACTCCTGACCTCTAATGATCTGCCCACCTCAGCCTCCCAAAGTGCTGGTATTGCAGGCATGAGTCACCAAGCCCAGCCATAAATATTCTTTTAAGGATCTAAAGTTAAATATGAACATAGGAAGAGAGATGGAGCATATGAAAAAGAACCTGATGAAATTTGTGAGATAAAAAATAGAATATCTAAAATGAGAATTCCATTTTATAGAATTATCATTAAGCTAGACACTGCAAAAAAAAGATTAGTGAACTTGATGACATAACAAAAATCTATCTAAAATGAAACCAAAAAGAGACAAAAAAACAAAAACAAAATAAAACCACAAACCAGGCATTCAGTGATCTGAAGGAAAATATCAAGCAATCTGACATATATGTATCTAAAAATATAATGGCCAAAAAATGTCCTAATTTGTTGAAAACTACAAATACACATATTCAAGAATTTTAGCAAACACCAATCAAAATGAACACACACACACACACACACACAAAAACACACACACATACACACACACACAAACACACACACACATACACACACACGAAGCTGCCAAGGTACAACATAATCAAATTATTGAAAGTCAATAATGAGGAAAAAAATCCCAAAGGCATTACAGATTTAAAAGGCACATTACATGCAATGAAACAAAGTTAAGAATGACTGCATCTCTTTTGTCAAAACCTATGCAAACCAGAAAAAAAATTATCTCAGCTATCTACTGTAGCACAGCAAATAACCCCAAAATTAATGGCTTAAAATCGCAATAATAACATATTAATTCTTACAATTCTTATAGGTCAGGAATTTGGGAGTGGCTCATTTAGGCAGTTCTGTGTAGGTGTCTCTCATGAGTTTTCTTTACTAGGGCAGGAAAACTCACTTTCAAGATATATTACTTCTCATTTCTGACAAGCTGATGCTGAGAAGTTTGTTGTTCCCTCACTGAGCTACCATATGAGACTGCTTGAGCGTCTTCATAACATGGTGACTGGCTGTGTCCAGAATGAGTGTTCTCATCAATGAGAAACTAAAGGGTAAGCTACAATAACTTCATGAAACAGTCTTAGAAGTCATGTAATATAATTTCAATGTGTGGGACAGAACTACACAAAGGCATGAAGACCAGGTAAGGATCATTAGAAGCCATGTCAGAGGCTGGCTACCACAAGAGATTTTTAAGGGCCTGGGGAAAGTTTGTCATCCCATTTTCCCTCACTGCATATGAGGCAAAAATATCTTTCAAAGATAAAGGCAAAAACTAATAATAATAACTTACCAAACAAATCTGAAAGAAGTGTTACCAGTAGACCTGAACTACAAAAGGTATTAAAGTAAGTACTTCTGACATAAGGAAAATTATACCAGATAAAAATTTAAGTCTACCCAAGGTAATAAAGACTGCTAGAAATGATAAATATGTGGGTACATGTAGAATACATTCTTTTTCTCAAGTTTAAATTTATTTGAAAGATAACCACTTAAAACAAAAATAAACATGTTGGGGGTTATAATATCTTTCGATATAAAATGCAGGGAAACAATAGCACAAAGAATAGAAGTAGAAAATGAAAATATATTCTTCTCCGATTCGTATACAATATGTGAAATGACAATATTATATGAAGCTGGACAGTGATAACTTAAAGATGTATATTGTAAATATTAGACTAACCACTAAAAGAAATACATCAGAAAGAGTAAAAGTCAGAAGAAGGAGTATTATCTGAGATTAAAAGGAACATTTTATAATGAATTTATATTTATATATACCAATGGTGGTGTATATGTATATATACCACTGGTATATATATTTATATATACCATTTATATAAAGGTGACTTCGTCAGTGACATGCAGTAATCTTGAACATGTATATATCTAATAACAAAGCTTCAAAACAAATAAAGTTAAGTCTATAGACTATAAAGGAGAAATAAGCCAGGCACAGTGGCTCACGCCTGTAATCCCACCATTTTGGGAGGCAGAGGCAGGTGGATCACCTGAGGTAAGGAGTCCAAGACCAGTCTAGCCAACATAGTGAAACCCTGTCTCTACTAAAAATACAAAAATTAGCCGAGCATGGTGGTAGGTGCCTGTAATCCCAGCTACTTGGGAGGTTGAGACAGGAGAATCGCAAAACTCTGTCTCAAAAAAAGAGAGAAATTGATAAATCCGTAAGTGTAAAGTTTAAAAGATTAACTCTAAAAAGTGTTGGTGAGAATGTGAAGCAACTGGAACTATCATACACTGAGTAATAATAGAATAAGGTAAAATTACTTTGGAAAACTGAAAGATTCTTAAAAACTTAAAGGTATGTGTTAGCCTGTTTGCATCTCTATAAAAAAATACCTGAGGCTGGATAATTTCTAAAGATAAGAGGTTTATTTTTCTCTGCAAGCTGTACAAGCATGGCACTAGCATCTTCCTCTGGTGAGAGCCTTGAAGCTTATAATCATGGCAGAAGGCGAAGGGGAGCCAATGTGTCACATAGAAGAAGCAAGAGAGAAGGGGCAGAGGAGTAGGTGTTAGGATCTTTTAAACAACCATATGTCACATGAACTCAGAGCAAGAACTCACTCATTACTATGAAGACAGCACCAATATATTCACAAGAAATCCACCGCCATGACGCAAACACCTCCCACAAGGCCCCACCTCCAATACTGGGGATCGCATTTCAACATAAGAGTTGAAAGAGACACACATCCCAACCATATTATTCCACCATGGCCCTCAAATCTCATGTCCTTCCCACATTGCCTTCCCAATAGTTGCCCAATGTCTCAACTCATTGCAACATTAACTCAAAAGTCCAAAGTCTCATTTAATACTCAAGGCAAGTTTCTTCCACCAATGAGCCTGTAATCAAGAAAAAGTTCTTTACCTCTAAGATACAATAGTGATACAGGCATTGGATAAACATTTCCATTCCAAAAAAGAGCAATGAGCCAAAAGGAAGGGGCAACAGGTACCGCACAAATCCAAAACCCAGCAGGATAAACATTAAATCTTAAAGCTTCAAAACAATCTTTGTCTACATGCTCTGCATCCTTTACACTGATGCAAGGAGGGGGCTCCCAAGGCCTTGAGTGCCTCTGCCCTTGTGGCTTTTCCAGGCTGAGGTTCCAAGCTGCCAGGAGTCTACCAATCTGGGGTCTGGTGAGTGGTAGCCCCATTCCTACCGTTCCACTAGGCAGGGCCTCAGTGGGGACTTCAACCTATCCCCCCTCAGCACTGCCCTAGCAAGGACCCCTGTGGTGGTTCCACTCTCCCACAGCAAGTTTCTGCCTGTGCTCCAGGTTTTCCCATACATCCTCTGAAATCTAGGTGGAAGCTGCCAAGCTTCCTTCACTCATGCATTCTATGCACCCACAGGCTTAACACCACGTGGAAGCCACCAAGACTTATGGCTTGCACTCTTTGGAGCAGCAGCCCAGGCTATACTTAGAACCCTTTCAGCCATGGCTAGAGCTGGAGCAGCAGGGATACAGGGAGTAACGTCCTGAGGTGGCACTAGGCGGCACCCCAGACCTGACCACAGAAGCTGGGCCTGTAATGAAGGGGCTGTCCTGAAGACTTCTGAAATACCTGGAGGTCTTTTTTTATTTATTGTTTTGAAGATTAACACATGGCTCCCTTTTAGGCATGCGAATCTCTCTAGCAAGTGATTGTTCTGCAGCATGCTTTTTCCTTCTCTACCACATGGCTAAGCTGCTTTTAAGCTCTGCTTTCCTTTTTATTATAAAGTCCAATTTTAAGTCATGTCTTAGCTCCTGTATCTGATCATAGAATGTTAGAAGCAGCCATACCACATCTTACACACTTTGTTGCTTAGAAATTTCTTCTACCAGATACCGTAGCTCATGAGTCTTAAGTTCTACCTTCCGCAAAGCCGAAGGACATGGAAACAATGCAGCAAACTCTTTGTTAGGGCATAACAAGAATGACCTTTACACCAATGATAGTTTCTCATTTCCACCTAAGACTTCATTAGCCTGGTTTTCACTGCCCATAATCAGCATTCTACTCACAACCACTTATTTAACAAGTCCCTAAAAAGTTCCAAACTTTCCCTCATTTTCCTGTATTCTTCTGAGCCATCCAAACTCTTCCAACCTCTACCCATGTCCCAGTTCCAAAGCCACTTCCACATTTTCAAATATCTTTATAGCAACATCCCACTCTCAGTACCAATTTTCTGTTAGTCCATTTTTGTTGCTACAAAGGAATACTTGAGGCTGGGTAAAGAAGAGAAGTTTATTTGACTCACAGTTCTGCAGGCTGTACAAGCATGGCACCAGCATCTTCATTTAGTGAGGATTTCAGGACATTTGCAATCGTGGTGGAAGGCAAGGGGGAGCCAGCGTGTCACATGGCAAAAGAGGGAACAAAAGAGAGGGAGCAAGAGAGGAGGTGCCAGGCTCTTTTAAACAACCAGATCTCACAGGAACTCAGAATGAGAATTCACTCATTACTACAAGGACAGCATGAAGCCATTCCTGAGGGATCTGTCCCCATGATGGAAACACTCCCCACCAAGCCCCACCTCGAACATTGGGGATTACATTTTAATATGAGATTTTGAGCAGACAGACATCCAAACCATATCAAGGTATATCTACCATATATTTTCCATTTTCGGTGAGCACATACCTACCACTTCTAGGTAACTACCCCCAGAGAAATGAAAACATATGTGCATTCCAAGATTTGTATATAAATGTTCATAGTGGCTTTATTCGTAACAGCCAAAATACAAGTGATCCAAGTGCCTACCACCAAGTAAATAGATTAAAAAGTTGTGGCATACTCACACAACAAAATATTGGACTGCAAAAGAAAGATTAATTTCCATAACATTATGCAAAGCAAAGTAAGTCATACCAAAAGCAGAGCACATCCTAAATGATCCCATTAATGAGATGTTAGGGGACAATTCTGGCATTTCTGCATGTCTTCTGAGAAAGGGGCATTGACAGCTTTGTTCAGCCAGGTTTGCAAAGCTGCTCCAAGGCAGGGATCAGATTTGTTTACATCCTTGTGTAATAAAGTTAGAGTCTTCTCTTCTCCTTCCAGAGATATTTCAGGGTTGTAAAGATAATGCTCAACCTGAATCAAGGGACAAATTTGTTTCCTGACAGAGATGATCAAGATATTATCTCTCTCCACAAGGAAGCATGAACAGGTTTGCCAGTAGCCCCTTTATAATATTAGAGATTTCCTAGGCTTACTGTTCTCATGTGTCATAGATCCATGATGTGCACAGCATTAACCTGGGCCCACCTCCACATCACCCCATGTGTCTTGAACGTTAAAGAGAATCAGTAAGATCACAAAGCTTATATTGCCTACTGTGCTGTAATAAACTGTCTAAATCTATTTGGGCTCATGTCTGCTCACTGACCAAGACTATGGCAGAAGAGCAAGCTGAACAAGTACTTGAAGTAGTCACTGTTCCTAGGAACTGCTTGATTGCTTAACATATAAAACTCTAGAGAAGACCAATCTAATCTATAGTGATTCATAGTAGATTGATGGTTGCTTGGGACTGGGTGTGGGGACGACTGACTGGAAAAGACCTGAAGGAAACCTTTTCGAGGTGGGGCTACATTTGTCAAGGCTCATCTTACTATATACTTAAAATGTGCGACTTATATGCAGTGTATGTATCAATAAAATTTATTTTCAAACAATTTTGGTCTCCATCATATGACTAGTATATGTCTGAGACACTGTGTGAATGATAAATAAAAATAATACCCATGTCCAAGGTAATATTCCATTATGAAAAGAGTATTCAACTAAAGTTGATTTGTCACCTTGGATAAGTCAGGTAATCTCACTCTATCCAAATTATTTGGAAAGGTGAAGTGAAGGCTACATACTTCTTAAGTTTTGACTAAGTGAAAAAGCTGAGATTTAACACACCCATACTGAGTTTTTTGAAAAGGGTTGGTTTCATTTTAAAATTTATAGGCCAGGTGCAGTGGTTCACACTTATAATCCAAGGTCTTTGGGAAGCTGAAGTGAGAGGGCTGCTTGAGCCCAGGAATTCAAGAGCAGCCTGGGCAACAAAGCAAGACCCCATTTCACACACATCAAAAAAACAACTAGCCAGGCACAGTGGTGCATGCCTGGAATCTCAGCTACTCAGGAGACTAAGGTAGGAGGATCACTTGAGTCCAGGAGTCTGAGCCTGCACTGAGCCATGATTGCGCCACAGCATTCCAGCCTGGGTGACAGAGCAAGTCCCTGCCTCAAAAAATTAAAATTTTTTTTTCTTTTTTTTTTTTTTTTTGATACAGAGTTTCACTGTTGTTGCCAAGGCTGGAGTGTAATGGCATGATCTCAGCTCACTGCAACCTCTGCCTCCCGGGTTCAAGCGATACTCCTACCTCAGCCTTCAGAGTAACTGGGATTACAGGAGCCCACCACTACACCCAGCTAATTTTTTGTATTTTTAATAGAGACAGGGTTTCACCATATTGACCAGGCTGGTCTCCAACTCCCGACCTCAGGTGATCCACCTGCCTCAGCCTCCCAAAGTGCTGGGATTATAGGCATGAACCACTGCACCTGGCCTAAAAAATAAAAAAATTATAGTTGCTGCGTATACTTTGAATTATGAGTTTACTTTCACATAAAGGTGTTTCTGCTAGAATGTATCTGAAAAATCTCACTTAAAAAGCTGGAAAAAAAATAAATTTGGGACGAACAACTCAAAATCTATGCAACGTTCTATCTAAGCAATAACAAAACAGTATCAATCCTAACAGAAAACACTACTCCACCAAAGAGACACTATAATCCTGAAAAATAAAGAAATGCTACAATAAATATAGGAATATCCCCAAAAGATGAAGTTTTGATGATGAAAGGGGTGAAGGATTGAGCCTTCTGTTTTATAAGAGACAAGGTAAAATGATGAAAGATCAGTAAGAACCACACCATAAGTACTTCTAAGATACAGCATGTGTCTAAACTAGAGAGGAGTATAACAGGATAAATGGACAATCTGTATGGCTCTGGATTCCCCCACAGTTCACTGTATTCAGCTCCATGAGAGTGTTTTGCCTTCAATGCAATCTTGGTTACAGTTAACATGCTGGGAAAGCCTACATTATCAAACAATGTAACTTCCATTTTATACTGACACCATCCTCCAATTTACCATTTCAGTGTAAGGAAATTTGGTTTACAGAAATGTGCACATTAGTAGCAGAACAGACTGTTCTTTTCTTTAATATTTGAGATCCAAAGTCAATTTCTTAAGAAAATCTTCGGCCGGGCGTGGTGGCTCACGCCTATAATCCCAGCACTTTGGGATGCCGAGGTGGGTGGATCACGAGGTCAAGAGATCGAGACCATCCTGATCAACATGGTGAAACCCCGTCTCTAC
>NW_022436956.1:24988629-25020170 GCF_009761245.1 Sapajus apella | reverse complement strand
AAGCCGAGGTGGGTGGATCACGAGGTCAAGAGATCGAGACCATCCTGATCAACATGGTGAAACCCCGTCTCTACTAAAAATACAAAAAATTAGCTGGGCATGGTGGCGCGTGCCTGTAATCCCAGCTACTCAGGAGGCTGAGGCAGGAGAATTGCCTGAACCCAGGAGGCGGAGGTTGCGGTGAGCCGAGATCGCGCCATTGCACTCCAGCCTGGGTAACAAGAGCGAAACTCTGTCACAAAAAAAATAAATAAATAAAAAGAAAAACAAGAAAATCTTCCCTTACATCTTGCCCCAGAGTTGGGCAGGCCCCACCAGACATACAACCTCACAGCTGTCTGTACTTTCCCTTTATAATATATACCACAGTTTATAGTCTTATGAATTATTTTCTTATTGTCTGACTCCCCCGTGGACTCTAAGAGGTATTTTCACTCACCACCATATGCCCAAATACTGGCATAGTACCTAGGCACATAGTAGGTGCCCAAGAAATATTGATTAATTAGAATAATTATTTAATTTAATGTTATTATGCCATTAAAGTATACCTTTAATTGCTGTGCTATGGCTTTTATAAAATTAAAATTTACAATAACATTATTTTTCCTTTTGCTACTGCTTTATTTTTAAAATAAGTGACAGGAAGGTTGTTTTGGGGACAGATCCATTCTGTTGGTGACAGGGACAAAGAACAGTAGGAGAAAAGAAGATGGGGAAGAAAGATAATAGTTTGGTGAATTGGAAAAAAAAAAAAATCTCACTGTGGCTACCAGATCTCTATTAGTATGAAAGGTTACTAAGTGAACTTTTTTAATCAATATAGTACCTCCTTTACTTCACCTGTTCAACCTATCTTGAGAAATAAATTTAAAACATCATTGAAAATAACATTACTGTGATTATTTGCTTCTACAAATTTCATTCAGTGATTTGCCATCTCCTTTACTTCCCATTGTGAATGGCCTCACAAGGTAACTTGTATCACATTGATTAGGCAACAGCACACACACAACTTTACAGTGAGTAGGGGGGAAGAAATCAATCATTCTGTATATATCCCCTCCAGAATACAATGCCATCACTCTTTCCCCAAAATTCTACATATTAATCAGGTTGAAATTATCATCAAAATCATAAACTAAGGCCTAGAGAAATTAAATATTTTCTTGCCCATGGTCATACAATAAATTTACGGAAGAGCTGAGGTTAGAATTCAGATGTCTAACTCTCAGTTTAGTGATATTAAATGAGTTTTAGGATTCTTGTCTTCCCTTTGTAGGGATTTCTAAATGTCTTCCTTCTTTTTCTTCTTTTTAAAATCGGGCTTTGCTTTCTGAAGGTCTGCTGTAAATCATGACAGCCCATGTCATATCATGACAGATATGGAAATAAAATGCTTTGATTTTGCTGTATTTCAGTTTGCCAGTAATTCCATCTGTGCACAAAAAGTGAAACACAGAAAACGCACACACAAATAAACACACCAAAAAAATAGGAATTACATTCAGAAAACCAAAAAGATGTTTTGAGCATATAATTTACAGCAACAACAAACCTAAGGCAAAGTGAGTCTTCTACATCCAAAACCTTCCACTACTATTATTATGACCTTGTCAAATAGTGATATTTTTGGCTCTGCATCCCCACCCAAATCTCCTCTTGAATTTTAATAATCCCCACGTGTCAAGGACGGGACCCATTAGGAGATAACTGAATCATGGAGGTGGTTGCCCCATGCTGTTCTCATAATAGTGAGTTCTCAAGAGATCTGGTGGTTTTATAAGAGGCTTTTCCCATTTTACTTGGCACTTCTCCTTCTTGTTGCCATTTGAAGAAGGACATGTTTTCTTCCCGTCCTACCATGATTGTAAGTCTCCTGAGGCCTCCCCAGCCCTGCAGAACTGTGACTCAATTAAACCTCTTTCCTTTATAAATTACCCAGCCCTGGACAGTTCTTTACAGCAGCAGGAGAACAGACTGATACAACTAGGGATCATTTTTATTGCCCTCAGATGTGGCTTAAGGTTTGGCAACTTGTCCTAAGTGTTTTGCCAGACACTTGACAAATTGGATCCAAGGAACCACTACCAGTTCAGGTGGGCTCCAATGTAAAGTTCCACATTGAAAGTCCCAAAGTAACATAAACTCAGAACCACAATTTAAGGACCCCTCTCTCAAGCAAGCTGGATGGATCCTCAGACCCAGAGTAACCTAGAACCTTCTTTTCAGAGATGTGTGCTCCAATGTGTCCTTGCAATAGGGTGATGGAAAGCAAAGAATGCATTTTAAAGGAAAGAACTTACTCAGGAGGCATGGTCTGTGGTGGTGACAAGCACAAGCCTTGGAGACACAAATTGCTTGTATTCAGATTCCCACTCTGCTTCCCACTGGCTTCTGTCCTTGGGCAAGTTATTTAACATCTCTGAGTTTTAACAATGTCCCCTATTCAAGTAGCAGGTGCACTAAAAGCCCAGACTTCACCACTATGCAATATATGCATGTAACACAACTGCACTTATACTCCTAAACCTATTTTTAAAAAAGAAACCACAGCTATAAAATGAATGTATTGATAGCACTTATAGCAAGTACTTACATCACAGAGTAGTGGTAAGGATTAAATTAATTGACATTTGTACAGCACTTAGAGTAAAACCTGGGACCTCTCAGTACTATATACGCGTTTGCTAATAAATAAAATAATCTCCTTGGTAGCATTTGGGGGACTTTTTTTTTCTAAGACGGAGTTTCACTCTTGTTGCCCAGGCTGGAGTACAATGGGGCAGTCTTGGCTCACTGCAACCTCTGCCTCCTGAGTTCAAGGGATTCTCCTTCCTCAGCCTCCTGAATAGCTGGGATTACTTGCCACCATGCCTGGTTAATTGTTTATATTTTTTAATAGAGACAAGGTTTCACTATGTTGGCCAGGCTGGTCTTAAACTTCAGACCACAGGTGATCCACCCAACTTGACCTCCCAAAGTGCTGGGATTACAGGCATAAGCCACCTTGCCCAGCCCAGGGGACTTCTTTTAAGGAAGTTCTTTCTCCATAGTTCGTAAAGTGCCACACATGAGTCTGTTTTCTCCCACTTGTAAGACAGTTTGGAAACAGTGCTCCCTTGTTCTACCTCGACGTGTACATAAGTGGAAGCCTAACAGTTAAAGCTGAGAAGTTTTCACTTTGCAGTTAGCCCCTGGAGCCAATGCTAATCTCTTAAGGAAAAATGAAATAAAGAAAAATACTACACAGAAATAACAAAAACTGTACGCAAGACATAACTTAAGAACTTGATCGCGGCACTGACATTAATTAGCAATCAGGGCATTTGCTGGTGTCTCTCCGTCTCTCAAATATACTTTCAATAGGCCAAATGCAGTGGCTTATGCCTGTAATCCCAGCATTTTGGGAGGCCGAGGTGGGTGGATTGTTTGAGGCTAGGAGTTTGAGACAAGCCTGGCCAATATGGTGAAATCCCATCTCTACTAAAATTACAAAAATTAGCCAGGCCTACTTGTGCATGCCTGTAATCCTAGCTATGTGGGGATAATGAGGCATGAGAATTGCTTGAACTCAGGAGGCAGAAGTTTCAATGAGCCAAGACCACGCCACTACACTCTAGCCTGGGTGACAGAGTAGGACTCTGTCTCAAAAAAAAAAAAAAAAAGATATATGTTTTCAATAAAAAGTAAGTTGTTAATTGTTGTTTCACAGACAACTGAGCTAATTCAAAGAGAGCAAACAGAACGTTCCTACAAGCCAGGTCAAAGGGGATTGACACATAGTGAACATTTAATGGATAAATTATAATAGCAAATATATATTTTGCATAAACCCTGTGTCAAGCATTTTTCTAAGTGCTCTACAGTAATTCTATAAAATTATTACTGATTTTGTCTCCACTTGAAAGAGAAGGAGTTTACACAGTGAGCAACTGTTGGAGCTGGGATTCAGACTCGGATTATCTAGCTCCAGAGTCTGTGCACTGAGCAATTAGGCCATGCATGAATTTAAGACACAACTCAGAAGGACAAAAGTGGCAGCCAAGAGAGTGTGCTGCTTGGGTCTTCATTCAGCTGCAAGGAGTTCAGTAGCTTCAGCCTTTATCTGTGCCTTCAGGATCTGCAGATTTTGAACTGAGGCCATGTCCTTCTTAGGCAGTCTCCCACCAATGATTTCATGAGGAAGGTACTAGGGCCTGCTAAAAGCAGGACTTCTCTAACAGGAGCCTTCACTCTGGAGCTCCCTGTTGGCTTGGCAGAGACCATCAGAGCTGCACAGTGGCCGCAGGGTCTCCCCACACTCCATCTTCCCTTTCCTTCCACAGGAGACAGATCAGCACTGCAGTCTGAAGGCTTCTCCCGCTCAGTCCTGCTTCCCCGCCCTTTTTGCTTTCACAGGTATCACCCCCTCCCTCAAGAAACTCCTTGCACTGCCATCTACTTCTCAGAGGAAGTATCTGATATTACCAAATAAATATCTGGCTGAGATCTCACCAATACGAAAAGAATATGAAACTTTAGTTAAAAAATTGGAACTGCAGGAGATGAGTCCAGACATGTTAGAGAGAGTTGCCTGGCTAGATGTATGTCAAGGGCAAGCTGGACACTTAGCTGCCTCGCTGTAGCATTAAACCTTTTGCCTCACGTTGCCACTCTGTTGACAAAATTTTCATCTTCACTCACGTACTGATTTTAATCTTATGCTAGAATACCTGCTTTCCTTTTGTCATTTTCAACACAGTAAGAGGATGAAATCTGGCTTCATTGTAAAATGAATACTGACATTTTGGTAGATGCAAATGCTTCCTACTTCCCCAGTTTTATCTGGAAGAGAATACAAAGCCTCTTGATACATGCAACTCCACAACTGAGCTGACTTCTTCCCATTTAAAAGGCAGACAAAGCCAGATGTGGTGGCTAATGCCTATAATCCTAGCACTTTGAGAGGCTGAGGCAGGTGGATCGCTTGAGCCCAGAAGTTTGAGACCAGCTTGGGCAACATGGTGAAACCCCATCTCTACTAAAAATATAAACTGAAGTGGGAGTGAGGAAGGAGACCCAGGCATCTAGGATTCCCTCCCGCTCTGTAATCCACTGTGCATCTCAATAGAAGAGAGAGCAGGCCAGTTGATGCCTCCTGAATCTTCCCCGAAAATAACACGCTTGGTCTTGGGGAAACTCTCTGGAAGACAGTATTGTTTATTAAAACAGGATCAAACCAGAAACCTTTTCACATGTGAGTCCTAAAACTGTAAACTAGAGCCCTTTCAGATGTGATTCCTGAAAGTGTAAACAGAGACCTTTTCACGTGTGAGTCTTAAAACTGTAAACAGGAACCCTTTCATATGTGATTCCTAAAGCTGTAAACCAAGACCCTTTTCATATGTGATTTCTAAAGCTATAAACCTAAGATTCTTCCACGTGCAACATCTAAAGTATAAGCCTATATAAAGGCAGAATCTTCCTTTGTTAGATGAGCTGGGCTTTGGATAAATTATGCCCAGGGTCCCGGCTGAATAAACTCTTTCCTACTGTATTCAGTGTTCAGGAAATCTGTTTCCCGCGGACGTTCCTGCTACAGGAGGATCACCTGAGCCTGGGGAGGTTGAGGCTGCAGTGAGCCATGATTTTTCCACTGTACTCTAGCCTGGGGGACAGAGTGACACCTTGTCTCAAAACAAATAAAAAACAAAAGGCAGACAAGTGGGCTTTTCACTAATTTTTTACGTTCAGGCAAAATTAGATGCTTTCTTAACTGACTTCCTCAGTAAAAATTATAAAATCATATGGTAGGAAGGAGAGAAAGATGAAAACAAATCCAGGTTTCTCTACATGGATTTAGCCTCCTGGAGATAAAGTAAGACAACACATTATAATCAAGTCAAAAGGCAAGAGATTGCTTATAATTCTTTAAATTTTATGAATAAGTATTGTAGAAACCATCAGGGAGCTATATTGTAGAAGTATTTATATAGTACATAAGCACACCACTATATACAACAGTTGCATTTGTTAGGGCTATTTGTTTATAAGCAATAGAGAGCAACTCTAACCATGTTAAGCAAAATAACTGTATCAGGAGGATGTGAGATTCACAGAAGCAATGAAAGGGAGAACCAGGAACAACAATGGCTTGTAGCAAGAACAGTACAATCAAGGAGCCCTGCTAGGATGGGATGGAAATCCAGTGATTTTCAACATCATTGTTCTGCTGCTCAATATTTGAATTCCAAGGAGGGAACAGCAGCTTGGTTTAACTTGTATCATTTCCAGCCCTTGGGGAGAAGTAAACAGGATCCCTGATTATAGTTCCAACAGACAATACCCAGTGGGAAAGAGAAAATTCCTTAAAAGGAAGTCAAGAAGGAAGGAAGGAAGGAAGGAAGGAAGGAAGGAAGGAAGGAAGGAAGGAAGGAAGGAAGGAAGGAAGGAGGGAAGGGAGGGAAGGAGGAAGGGAGGGAGGGAGGGAAAAATGAATGTTAAATAGCCAGATAACTTCAGCTATTTAATAGGTTAGGTCACATTTCATTTTTTTTTTTTTTGAGATGGAGTCTTGTTCTGTCACCTAGGCTAGAGTGCAGTGTCTCGATCTCAGCTTATTGCAACCTCTTCCTCCAGGGTTCAAATGATTCTCCTGCCTCAGCCTTCCAAATAACTGGGACTACAGGTGTGCACCACCACACCTGGATAATTTTTATATTTTTAGTAGAGACTGGGTTTTGCAGTGTTGGTCAGGCTGGTCCCGAACCCCCAACCTCAGTTGACTACCTGCCTCAGCCTCCCAAAGTGCTGGGATTACAGGTATGAACCACTGCACCCAGCCTCCCAATTATTACCAGTGAGGAAATTCAGTACGATGCATATGATTTCTCCATGTGCCTCTATCTGCCCCTCTTGAGGCTGATCAGCCTTTGATAGAAGGCATACAACTGGAATAAAATGTTTCTTAGTATTATTGAATCAGTTTTTTGAAAGAGATATAGATAAACCAGAGTAACTTTTGAAAAGGGGACCAGTATGGTGAAAGAATCTAAACATCATATTATCTAAAGAAAAGTTGAAGAAACTAAGAATATGTAATCAGAAGGAAAAAGTCTCAGAAGGTACAAAAAGTATAGTTAGCTGCATTCACATGGTTGTGATGTGTTGATGACTTTAGAGTTACCATCTTTTCAAATTATAGATTTGGAACCTATGGGATTCAGAACCAATGGACAGATTCAGAAAAGAATGACAGAAGGTTGGCTCTGCCTTCACTGGGTATCAAATGCTGAATTGATTTCTGTTGGGAAGAAATAAAACAACATGGAAATTGAATAGTATTAGGAAATTGTATCAAAAGAGAATTGAGCTAGTTATGACAATGGCAACAATAATGGCTTTATTTTGAACATATACAATATACTACGCACAATGTCATACTTTTTAAATATCACTGCTTCTCAAACTTTCTCATTCTAGGATCCTTAATGAAAGAAGAAAGAGAATAATTACTTCCAGATCCCTGGAGACAAAAGAATTCATGGCAATAGTGAGATTGTTGGGAGTTCTTATATTTTACATTAAAAAATAATGGCATTTTAAAATTCTGCTTCATAACACAGTAGTGTTTATTTTAGGTTTTATATTTACCTATCTCTTGAGACAGACAGATAATATAGATTGGATATAGATATAGATTCTTAAAAAACATAGATAGGGTCTCAC
Organism: Sapajus apella; assembly: GCF_009761245.1. Taxonomy (NCBI): domain Eukaryota; kingdom Metazoa; phylum Chordata; class Mammalia; order Primates; family Cebidae; genus Sapajus; species Sapajus apella. The sequence continues at coordinate 25,012,460 of NW_022436956.1, read as the reverse complement.
TCTGTTGCCCAGGTTGGAGTACAGTGGCACGATTGTGATTCACTGAAGCCTCAAATTCCTGGACTCAAGCTATTTTTCCACCTCAGCTTCCTGAGTAGCTGGGAGGATGGGTGACACAAACCTCCACACCTGGCTAATTTTTAAATTTTTTTGTAGAGATAGTTTCTTGCTTTGTTGCCCAGGCTGGTCTCAAACTCCTGGCTTTAAGCAATCCTCCAGCCTCAGCCTCTCAAAGTACTTGGATTACAGAAGTTAGTATCATTTCCAACCCTTGGGGAGGAGTAAACAGGACCCCTGATTATAGTCAGGTATGGTGGCATGCACCTGTAGTCACAGCTATTAAGGAAGCTGAGGTGGGAGGATCACTTGAGCCCAGGAGTTTGAGGCTTCAGTGAACCATGATTGTGCCATGGCATTCCATAAATAAATAAATATAAATATATATGCATATATATTTTTGTAATTATATATTACATTTTGTAACATATATAAATATATGTTTATATTTACATAAAATTTTTGAAACTCTGGGACCTGACCTTCAAGAGCTGTATTTATCATATAGCTTGGGGGGCCTCTTGGGACACCATTGCATAACTGTGTGGGTGTACATACTCAGTCCCTAAATGATGGTCAAGTATTTAGGAAGAAGGTGTTTTTAATATAGTTAGAACTCTTTGAAGACTTAATAAGCTATCTAAGGAAACTGGTACAAAGAGTGACTACTAGGCTACCAAGGATGATTTCAAATCTAAGTGGATTTCAATCTACTCCTTCAATTTCCCCCCAGAGGCAATCTCCACCTCTATCTCTCAGAATCACCTCAACTCCTAGGATGTGAGGTGTGAATATCCAGCTGGTATAGGGTAGGGCAAAAGGTAGCAAAAGGTTAAGAACAGGTAGATGCTTTAAATAGCCTACCAAATGGACAACCCAACAGATAGAAGAAATTAACTAGTTTGCTGCTGAATTAAATAAGCTCTAAGTCCCATTCCTCCTATTCTTATGGTAGACACTAATATATTCAATGTACTTTTGTCAGTGAAACTGGCAAAAATATGGCACTTATTAAATTACTCAGTTTTGAGCTGGAAGAAATCTTAAGGCTAATTTAGTCCAGCCTCCTTCATTTTACAGTTGAAAGAACTGAATCTCTACAAAGTTAAATTCCTTGCCCAAGATAACACAGATTTAGAGCTGGGCTGGACCCTTTTATTCCCAATTGAACATTCTTCTTACAGTGACAAGGCAAGCTATAATGGAAGGAGAAACTTTAAAATGGTACGCACAGGCACATCACTTTCCTGGCCTTGTGACCTTGCACAAGTTCCTAATCCCTTCTGAGTTCCAGTTTCCTCATCTGTAGAGTGGGAATGATCATAATCTTCAGTGGATTTTTCCAGGGACTTAAAGAAGTAATGCTTGCAAAGCAGCTAGCACAATGCCCAGCATATGGAATTTGCCTACAAAAATACTTTTGTTCTCCAATTTCCAGCCTTTTTTGTTGGTTTGTTTGCCAGGTCCTCCTGCTGATACTGCACCCACAGTATTAGGAATAAGAGTGAACTTTTCCCTCCTCTTTATAAACTATACAATAAAGAAAGGGGGAGGGGTAATACAGTGAAATATTAACAGTTATGGAACTGGATGAGAGAAATCTGGGAGATCTTTGTACTTGCAAATGTTTGGCTTAAGCTTGAAACTATTCCAAAATGAATTCTTTTTCCATGGAAAAATAAAATGCACACCTCCGCATGTTGTTTTCTTCCATTCCAAAGCCCAGTTGCATAGCAACTGGACTGAGGGTTTTAACCCCCACATGTAATGTAAACTACGTATTAGTAAGCCCAGCCTTCCAATCCTCTGTTCTAGAGGAAGTCGGGCTTGTGATTCCTCTTTCATTTGTTGAACACATAACACAAAGAGGAACTGTTCTCAGGCTCAAGTCACGGGCTGGAACTCAGAAGTGCTTTGGTTTCAATGATGAATGCATGGTCACCCCATGTTTAACCACTGATTGAGAGGAGGTCACATGCTAAATCAGAAAAGTCCCAATGAAAGGAAAAGTAATTGAGAATCTTTTGTACCCAAAATAGTACAAAGAGGTTCAAGCTGAGAAGGAACTCAAATTAGTTTTCCTTTCACAGTGATTTAATGCTATATTTTTCAACATGATTTGGAAGACACCTATACCAACAACTGTTACTATAGGCACATTCTTCTTTATCTGATAAAGCAACAAGATCCTGGTCAAACCATAAGCTTAGTAAACAGAAATGGCCACTACCTGCATTGTCTTTAACGACACCGAAAGCCCTTCATGTTTTGAGGTGTAAATAATCCGTAGACAGTTTCTACAGGAAAAGAGGAATAATAATAACATTATTTTAACAAGGATCTTTTCAGATCAGAGTAGAAATGCTAGGATAAATCCAAAGCAACATCCCCTCCCCTAAATCTCAGCATATGACTCATTCTTTCACTCACTTATTTAGTATTTATTGAGTTCCTCTTCATTGCCACTTATACTAGGTGGTGATTAGGAGATATTACAGAGAATAAACCAGATGTGGTCTCTGCTCTCACTGACTTTACAACCTAGTGGGGAAGACAAGCATGAACCAGCAAATCGTAATGAGGGGTATGAGTTTTCAGGCAGATGATGTGGGGAAACACGCAGGAGAGACACTCAGCTCACTCTAGAAGGGCAGGGGGGCTTCCCAGAGGAAGTTACATCAAAGCTGAGATCCAACGTTCAAGTCAGAAGTAATCAGCCAAGAATGTTTCCCAAGCAGAAGAATGACATGTGTAATTATCTGGAGATTAGAAATTCAAAATGGCTGAGGTGTGGAGTCCAGGAAGGTTCAGGTAAGAAGGAAAAATGAAACCAGGAGGCAGGTTTCACGTAGCACGTGTTGAACATTAACCAGCACATACTCCCTGTCCTCCAAGAGCCGACTTCAAGGGAAGACCTTTACCACAAAGTACGCAGGGCTGTTTCCCTGGCCTTTTCTCTGAGACCCAATCTTCCCTTTGGAGATAAGATGGCCTGGATAAAGCAGACTTTGGACAAACACGTTTTGTAGGCCTGTTTTCTTTGGTGTCTTCTCTCTCCCTTATTCCAGTCCCTTTCTTCAATTTTGGTGTCGTAGCAGAAATAATTAACATTTGTGTGCCTGGTACTCTTCCATGGACTTTCTGGATGTTATTTAACCAGCTCTCAAAATAACCTAAGGGATTTTATTATTATTCCTATTTTATAGTAAGGAAACTTGGGCTTGTGTACTAACTTTCCCAAGGTCATAGTAGTAATAAATGACAGCATTGATATAAGAACTCAGTGTTACCTGAGTTCAAAGCTCATACTCCTCATCATCTTGGTATCCAAGCTCAAGGCATGTAGTTTGTATCCCATTCCCTGCAAAGCCTTTCTCTCAGTTATCTATCAGCTAGTTAATTAAATGAAGTCATTATGGGCTGGGCACACGAAAGATACTCAAAGTGTTGACGACTGCAGTATCAACTGATAGAGTTAGCTACATTAACCATGGTGTTTAAATAGAGACCTCTTTAAGGCTACAAATACCATCAGGGCTGAAAGCCATGAAACTCTTCCTATGAAAAGATGAGTGGCATTGACATATGGAGTTGTAACCATGGCAGCCCCTTAAGTCACACCATGGAAACAACTGACTGCCTTCCTGCTTGTTGCTATACTACTTGCTCTTAGGTGATGCATCTGAGGTCTTAACAGAAACTCATTCTACGCCACCCCTTTCTTCCCTGGTCTCATGAATCAGAGTGTTACACAGAGGAGAAAAATTAGGCCCCTTCCTAAACTGCACCTATAATAGCAGCTAGAGACGTAGGAATTTCCACTGCAGTCAAAAGGGAAATTTAGAGCACTTTCATGCCAAAAGTGTTCTGCCTACTCTGCAATCCATGGTGCATGTCTATTTTTTAAATCAACAACATGACCAGCTGTGTGTTCTTGGGGGGAAAAAAAAAATTCACCTTTTGGAAACTATTTTTTTTTCTATTTTTTTGAAGCTTCAGGAAAATTATCTCTAAAGGTCACTCCAGGTAAACAACTCTAGGAAACAAACTGCATCTAAGGCTTTTCTCAGGTGGTGTCTTAATGCATCTAGATACTGTGTGAAGTTGAAAGGGACTTGAGGGACCTTCTAAGCTAACCCTGCTATACTTCTCCACTGGTCTTTGCTTTCCTTATCTCTAGCACAAAAAATACTCAAAAGTTTGCTGTTGTTGAGTGGTCCCCTAATCTGATGTGAGAATCCCATATAATATTATCTCTCATAGTGGCCACTGTCCATTGCGTGTTCATTACACACCTCAAAGGCTGAGAAGCTAATTCTGGAGACAACTCATTTACTTTTCTGGCATCTATAACTGCTATTTGCTTGCCTTTATAGTGAGCCAAAATCCATTTCCTGTCATTGTACTCTTCAGAGAAAAACACTCTGGGCCACATGAGCAGTAGACAAAGGACAAAGCTGCATGGGCTTTAATAACCCATAAATTGATGAGGGTCCTTAAAGGTCATCGTTGAGCTTCCTTTTCATTAGATATGTAAAAAAAAATAATCTATGCGAGGAGAAAAGACAAAAATACTGACCTGGTGAACAAAAGGAAATGCGGTGAAAGCGAACCAGGCCTCCCTGTGAACAGGGAGCACGTTCATGCTTTTTTATAAATAAAGGATGAGAGGGGCCCAATCCACACTATAAATGACCCATGGGTTCTTCTAGTCATGAAAGAGAGAATGTGAGGAACTCAGATGAATCACTTTCTTAATTCAGGCTACTAGGCAGACCTGACAGTGAAAAATGTGTCCCAGGAGTAAGGGTCGTGCCTATTAGAACAAGTGTAGTGTCATTTCAAACACAACTTCCCTGCACTCTGATAAATGCCTTGCTGGGCTGCTCAGTCTCTAGAGAAAGCGTCCCATTCACTGCCTCACACCCTGGGAGAAGGAGTAGAGGCCACGTCTGAAAAGACAAGTTGTTAACTGAAGTGCAATTGAGAGGGGCCACCTGCCAAGGGTCAAGGGTGAGGTTTAGGGGCATTCTCCTGCGGATCCCTTTTTGTCTTATGAGGGAATAAAATAATTTGGGTTGTACAGAAGGAATGAAGTTTCATGGAGGGAAGAGAGTAAGACTTTCTGATTGGCTGCAACCTTAAGCAAGACCCTTAACCTCTCTGCAGTTTAGTGTGCCAGTGTCTGACCAAAAGGTAGAAGTGTGCCACACAGGCCTTCTGTTGGAATCTCGGATTTACTTATATTATTTCCTCTGCTATGGAGGCTCTGATTCCCAAATTCTAAGAAGGAAATATGTAAACTTCCCTACCCCAATCATTTCCCCTAGCAAATGGCCATGGGAATGGTCAACACTGCTGAGGAGCAGCTGGGAACCCCACATTTGCTGCAGTCCCATTCTAGGGTCTTTCATTGTTCTGAGCCAAAACCTTATCCAGAGCTACCAAGGAGTGACTTTTTTTCAGAGATTATGAGTCGCTCACAAGGTACCCACTCCCCGCTCCCTAGGGCCCTCAGCGCTTCCTAAACAAGCCCAACGTCATGGCTCATGTTCTCCATATTTTAGGGTGACTTTACCCAGAGTCTATACTGAACCTAACATGAACACCTAATAAAGAGTTCCCAGGAGGCTTAGAAGCAGAGCATGGATCAGTGTACTATGGGGTCTGAACGTGTCCACTGAGCAAGCCACTTAGCTTATTAGAGTGAGGGTGGGCAGACACTGCCACTAACCATCCTAAATCTCAAATCAAATACTTTTCATGATACCTTTCTTAACTTCAATCATGCCAGCAGGGACCAAAAGTAATATTTGGGTAAAATAAGACAACTGTTTTGTTTGTGGCCAATGGTCCCATCTTTTCCCCTATCATCCTTGATGTGATTCACCAGGAAAACATCAAAAGGACTTCCCCTCACACCCACAGCAGCCTAAATGGTCTATGAGTGGGACTCGCAAGGACCTTGCTCCTGTCTGGATTGATGATGCTAGGCAGACTGCATACATGGTGTTCATCTGTCACTAAAAATTGGCTGGACTCTCAGTGATATTAGCATGGCATTTTAGCTTTTATAAACCTATTTTGATCATTGTCAAATCTTCCAACTATATTAGATCTTAGGATTTGCATTTAGAGCCAGAGAATGAACAATGTTCATAAGACACTTTTCAACTTTATATGCTATAATGTTGTGAATGTGACTATGATAAGTTTTAAAAAACCTTCCTGCAATACAGGCCTCAGAAAGAAACCACTTCTTTCCTTACTGAATTTTTGTATTCACATTAGGGCTTATACATCCCATGGTCTATAGTTCTGTCTCATTGCCAGTAAAACTATCGATGACAACTCACTGTTTGCCCTAAGCACCTTAAAATGTTGTTATTAGAATGTTATTAAAAATGTGTTAATTACAGTAACAGAAAACAATTCCTTCCTTGTGGCTTTCATGAACTATACAAATTATGTTTTGTTTAATTTTTCTGGTTTTTCAAGTAAGTTCAACTATGTGCTATACCGCTAAACTTACTTAATAATGTATTAAGTCTAATTCTGTAAAGACATTATTATTCAACATTCTTGGCCAAGTATTCCAAAGGCCCTGATGTATTGCAAAGTATACCCTTAAAGGAGTTATTATTTTTTCCATTTTTGTGTATACTTTTCCCATCAACCCACACTTCACCTGCTTTTTTCTTACTTTTCCATTCATTCTCTCATCTTTGATTCATGCTCTATTTTGTACCTTTCTGTTCCTTTTCCAATATTCTTATCTTTTCTTTGTTTCCGATAGCTTCAGCTCCATTCCATTCATCAGCATTTTTGTATTCTTCCTCACTGACATCTGCTGCTATGGGTTTCTGTTTTTGTTCTCCGGATTCAATGCGCTGCTCTCCTTCCATTTTCTTCCCTCTGTCCTCTGTGCCTGCGAGCTTCTTTGTCTTTTTGTACTGCTGATGGGACTCTGGACAGGCTTTGAGAAGGCTGTAAGGAGTTGGCATTCTAGCCACAGCTAATGATGATCTAACAGCTCTTTAAGCAGCAGGCAACTTGCAATATTCAAGCAAGAAAGAAAAGCATAGAGAGCACACTCAGCCGCAAACTTTTCAGAAATGTCAGTGTTCTACAAATGCAATGGGGGCTGACTCTATTTAATGTTCAAATTGGCTTGCCTCACTCAACGAATAGATCTTATACTCAGCCTCTGGGAGTGAGTGCTGACGACCTTTTCCCTTCTAATGGAAATCAGATTTTGTTTGTGCTGTGGTGTTTTGTTCCTGTTTGCTTGTATGTATCTATTTACCAAGAAAGTAATTTCACTTCTTTGTGTTTTGCTTTGCCCAACTGACTTGCTGGGAGGTTTTCTGGTGCTTATTTCATCTCCCATAGTGTAGACAATGCTTTATCCCTGCCTGGGTGGCACCACCATGGATGGGGGTGGGCCAGAAATGGGGGTCACACAGTATGGCAACATGGTCTCTTGGGGCATTTCCCAAGCTGTATTACCCTATCAATCAGCATGTGTTTCTGAGCACTTTATAGTTCTCTCTTAGATTTTGAAGGTGATAGATTTATTAAGCATGTTCACTGCCCTCCTGGAGGCAGCAAGCTAGCTGCGGAGATAAAACTAAGGCACACCGAAGAGATCAAGTCCCCAAGCAAAGCGCCATGTGTGATTAAGTGCCACAGTGAGGGAGACGGATTGGAAGAGCAGCTGGGATTGAGATAAAGGCAAAATCAGTGTTGACTGGGACAAATAGGAAGAACCCCTGCTTTGATGTGGGCCAAGAATGTGGGTAGCATTAGACAGAGAGCCCAGAAGGTGCAGAGGGTTCTGGGCCACAATTGTGATGCTTGTCACTCTACATATTGGCCTGCCCCAGGTCTCTGTCCTTGGGCCTTTTTTTTTTGAGACAGAGTCTCACTCTATCACCAGGTTGGAGTGCAGTCGTGCGACCTCAGCTCACTGCAACCTCCACCTTCGGGGCTCAAGCAATTCTCCTGCCTCAGCCTCCCAAGTAGCTAGGACTACAGGCGCATGCCACCACGCCCAGCTAATTTTTTTGTATTTTTAGTAGAGATGGGGTTTCACCATGTTGGCCAGGATGGTCTCCATCTCTTGACCTCATGATCTGCCTGCCTCAGCTGTCCTTGGACCTTTTTTCTACCCCATCCAAATTCTTTCCCATGGCTTTAGTACTACTATCTAATAGGTCAGTGATTCTCAAATTTATGACTCAAGCCAGGATCTCTCTGAGTTCCAGACTTGCGCGTCTGTTGTTTACTTGATCTTTCCAATTGGCCATGACATAAGCATTTTCAACTTAACATGACCAAAATAAAATTTTTTTTCCTCTCCAAAATCCACTCCTCTCAAAGTCTTTCTCATCTAATTAAATGACACCACAAGTCACCAATTGCTTAGCCTAAGAATCTAGGGATCATTCTTGATTCCTTTTCTTTTGAGACAGAGTCTCTGTCACCCAGGTTAGAGTGCAGTGGCACCATCTCAGCTCATTGAAACTTCCACCTCCCAAATTCAAGCGATTCTCCTGCTTCAGCCTCCCAAGTAGCTGGGATTATAGGCACACGACACCACAGATGGCTAATTTTTGTATTTTTCATAGAGACTTGGGCGGGGCACAGTGGTTCACATCTGTAATCCCAGCACTTTGGGAGGCTGAGGCAGGCGGATTGCCTGGGGTCAGGAGTTCGAGGCCAGTCTGGCCAACATGGTGAAACCCCGTCTTTACTAAAAATATAAAAGTTATCCAGGGGTGGTGATAGTCACCTGTAATCCCAGCTACTCAGGAGGCTGAGGCAGGAGGATTGCTTGAACCAGGAGGCAGAGGTTGCAGTGAGCCAAGATTGCGCCATTGCACTCCAGCCTGGGCAACAAGAGTGAGATTTCATCTCAAAAAAAAAAAGTGGTAGTAGAGACGGGGTTTAGCCATATTGGCCAGGCTGCTTTTCAACTCCTGACCTCAGTGGTTCACCCACCTTGGCCTCCCAAAGTGCTGGGATTACAGGCCTGAGCCACCATGCCTGGCCCATTCTTGATTCTCCTTGTTCCTTTACACCCACATTCAGTTAGGAAGTTCTGCTGTTCAACTCTAACACATGGCATACATCCTGTCAGTCCCTACCGTCTCCATTGCTATAACTCTAATCCAAGTGACCATTTTCTCTTGTAAACTTCTATGATGTCCTCCCAGCCTGACTTCACTGTTGTCCCTCTATGGTCCATTACCCACACAGTAGTCAGACCATCTTTCTAAGGTGAAAATCAGGGCATTTGTTCTCTGGGTGAAAGTTCTTCAGCGGCTTTTCATTCCAATAGAATAAAATCCAACCCCTTACCATGGCCCTGCATGATCTAACTCCTGCTTCCGTAGCTGATCTCATCTCTCCCCACGCAGCTCCAGACACACAGGCCTTCTTTTACTCCTTCAAACATCCCAAGTTCACTCTAGCCCTGGCCTTTGCACCAGCTGTTGCCTCTTCCTGAAACGCATGTGACTCCCATCTCTTTATTTTCTTAAGTTGGAATATCTCCTTTATAAAAAAAAGAAAAAAAAAATCCTGACCATCCTAAAGAAATCCCTTCCTCACTCTCTATCCAGTTGCTGAGCTTTATTTTCTTCTCCAGATTTATCTAAAATTGGCCGGCATGGTGGCTTATACGTGTAATCCCAGCACTTTGGGAGGCCGAGGCAGGTTGATCACCTGAGGTCAGGAGTTCAAGACAAGCCTGGTCAATATGTAGAAACCTTGTCTCTACTAAAATTACAAAAATTAGCCAACTGTGGTGGCATGCACCTGTAGTCCCAGCTACTTGGGAGGCTGAAGCAGGAGAATCACTTGAACCCAGGAGGTAGAGGTTGCAGCGAGCCAAGTCATGCCATTGCACTCCAACCTGGGCAACAAAGCAAAATTCCATCTCAAGAAAAAAAAAAAAAAGACTTATCTACAATTACTCTAGATATTTACTTACATTTCCTTGTTTTTGAGTTTGCTCTCTGTCACTTCCCTGAGTATGGGCTCCATGAGTACAAGTATTGCACTGTTTCTCCAGTGCTTAGAATGATGCTAACAAGTACTCAATAAATGATTGTTTAATGAAGCAAGCTGATGTGGAATGAGACCCTATAGGGATGGGGGGGGTGGGGGAATACAGTTTGAATGGGAGTTTACAAGTTTGGCAGGAGAACAGAACTTAGGGATGAGGTGGAGATCAGAGGATACATCTCATGCATAGACACTGTTCTCATCTTCTCATCTAGATAATTTGGGTTTTAGACTTTGAAGAAGCCCTCCTAGAGAAGAAATCAAATAACAATGTATATGCCAGTATTTCTGTGCATACTGAGGGCACGTGGCAGAGTATCCCATCAGCAGGAGAAGGTTACTGTTAACAGCAGTTTGACAGGAAGATGATTGGAGCCTAAAGCAGAAGCGCCTCCTGTGTGCCAGGTCTTTTCCCTAAGCACTTTGCATTTATTAGTTTATTTCATCCTTAAACAATTTTACCCTAAGATAGGTATTATTGATAAGAAAAATCAAGGCTCAGAAAGGATATTTTGGCAGCATGTAACTAAGCAATTCATTTCACCTCATGCAGTGGTTTGTAACCTGGCTGCCCATTAGAAATCACCTAGGAGCTTCTGAATATCTTGATGCCCAGAAACCATTTCAGTCCAAATTCATCAGACTCTCTGATAGTAGAATATAAGTGTCAATTGTTTGCAAAGCTTCCCAGTGATTGCAGTGAGCAGTCAACCTTCAGAACCACTGATCTAATGGGTTTAATGACCACTGATGATTCTTGCTTGATCCATGCCTCAATTTTTTTTTATTACAGGTTGAAAATTGGTGATATGCTAACCCTGTAATTCTTTCTCCCTGTATTAAAAAAAGAGCTTTCCCTCATCAGTTGAGTTACCTGACTATTCTGAAATACAATTCTACTGAAATGGTGGGACAAATTCTCAATTCTTTTCTCAAACACATCTTATTCCATGTGAGAAACTCACATGGTTACACTACTCAGATGTCAAAGAGGCTAATAGGAGGGGACTCACCAGGATTCTGACTCTCAAAACCCTCATTTAAAAAATGTCTTGTGTATAATCTTTGATACCCTGTTTGATTAACTGGGCTGATTTTCTGTTTGGTCTCTGAATTTGTTTCCTATGGCCACTGGAACAAATTAACACAAACTTGGAGGCTTAAACAGCAGAACATTTCTCTTCTCACGGTTCTGGAAGCAGGAAGCCTGAAATCCATTTTAGTGGACTGAATTCCAGGTGTCAGCAGTCCATGCTTCCTCCAACTTCTAGAAGAGGGCCTTTCAGCTTCTGGTGCCTGCTGGCATTCCTTGACTTGCGGTTGCGCCCATCCAGTCTCTGTCTCTGTGGTCGCATTGTTCTTCTGGGTGTGTCAAATCTCCCTCTACCTCTCTCTTATAAAACACATGTGATTGCATTTAGAGCAAATCTGGGATAATTTAAAATTATCTCTTCATCTCAAAATATTTAGCTTAATCATGTCTGCAAAGAGCCTTTATTTTTTTCCTGTTAGGTAAGAGGTTCCAGAGATTAGGAGGCGGATCTCCTTGGGGAGCCGTTTTCCAACCTATCATAGTGTGACGGTTAATTTTATGCTGACACACTTTCCTGGGCCACAGGAGGCTGAGATTTGGTCAAACATTATTCTGGGTATTTCTATGAGGGGGGTTTTGGAAGAGATTAACATTTAAGTTGGTAGACTGGGTAAAGCAGATTGCCCTACATAATGTGGGTGGGCTTTTTGCAATCAGTCGAAGGTCTGAATAGAACAAATGGCTGGCTCTCTTCCCTAAGAGCATTTTCCTACCTGATGGCCTTCAAACTGGAATACCTTCCTGCTCCCTACCAGCCTTCAGACTCCAACTGGGACATGAGCTCCAAAGATTTTGAACTTGCCAGCCTCCATAATCACATTAGCCAATTCCTTAATATAAATTTCTCTGTATGTACACATCCTATTGGTTCTTTTCTCTGGAGAACCTCGACTAGTATACACAGTCTCAGGAGAAGACCAGCCTTATGAAAACTCAGTCAAGATGTGGTTTTCCTATTTTCACTCTTTCCCTCCTCCTAAATCCTATCACTATTACTTCTTCTACTAAATCCTATCAGAGGAGAAAAATATACATGTTTGATTATCCCTTATCCAAAATGCATTTCAGAGCACTTCACATTTTGGATTTTTTTAGATTTTTGAATATTTGCATATACATAATGAGATATCCTGGGGATGTGACCCAAGTTTAACCACAAAATTCACTAGTATTTACCTTATACACATAAACTGAAGGTAGTTTTATACAATATTTTAAATAATTTTGCGCATGAAACAAAGTTTGTGTACACTGAAACATCAGAAAGCAAAGGTGCCATTATCTCACACCAATGTTCAAAAAGTTTCAGGTTTTGGTGCATTTTGTATTTCAAATTTTTAGATTAGGGAAGCTCTGTGTGTGTGTCTGTGTGTGTGTGTGTGTGTGTGTGTGTGTGTGTACACATGTGCATGCATGTGCATGCAACCTAGCAATCACCTATTAGAATAATATTAGAAATGCCCATCTCCCTACAGGTATTAATAACTCAGTCTCCTCAGCTTCTCCTTCTCTGTCATTTCACTTCTCTTCGGATTACAAAAACCTAAAAATTATCTTTGTTCTCACTCTTCTCATTCTATCTTCTTTTACTTTATATATATTATCTTCTATTCCTCAACTTTACGATAGTTAAACATTTTTCGTTACCTGTTAATATTTGCTCCATAATCTCGGAATGTGTTTCCATAGCTTCCCATGCCACTTAATAAAGTTAGACAATGCTAGATTTCAACAGAAGAAAGAATGTGTATCCCACTTCATTCCAGACCTGTGGGCTTTTGTTTTTGTTTCTATTTGTCTTTGTTTTTTTACAGGACAGTTTAACCTTGTCTTTCTACAGCTTGGTGAGGCTCGTCAGATCTCAATTGGTTCCACACTCTTTTCCCCTACTTGAGTTCTCAAATAGCTCTATTTAACATCAATATTTCTTTCTGTGTTCATGGCAGGTGGTAATTCATTTGTAAATGTTCACTTGGCCTTGAATGTCTTTCACAGTATTCTGTCACTATCCGAGAAAAGGAAAGTGCAGTGCAGAGGCACCAGCCAGCATGCCAAAAAACAATTATATCCTTATGCTGGGCATCCTTTCCAAGAAACTTCACACCAGGTTGTGTGGTTTTTTTTTAATCTCTTGCTTTCCAATTTCTCAGGGAGGTAGATAAGTGTCCTCACATTTTACAGGGAAACAAGATGGTACTTGATATTAAATTGTGGCAATCAAGTCACTGCATTATAGGAACTTGAGTTTTCTAGTTCTGTTTATTTGTAATAGCTAAAATACTTCCTACCATGTCAAATAAAATGTATTTTCTATTAACATCCATATACTTCTCATCCACCCAATACTCCTACTATGTGATGCTCTGTTGCTGGATGTCAATTATTTGGAAAACTTTAAAAATTGGTTATGCTGATAATTTAATTTTCCAGTAACTCAAAAGAAAATCATTTTTATTCTCAATCTTTATTATTAAATAACCTTTCTCAGCTGGGTGTGCTAGCACACACCTGTAATCCCAGCACTTTGGGGGGCTGAGGTGGGCAGATCACCTGAGGTCAGATCACACACCTGTAATCCCAGCACTTTGAAAGGCTGAGGTGGGCAGATCACCTGGGGAGTTCGAGACCAGCCTGGCCAACATGGCAAAACCACATCTCAACTAAAATACAAAAATAAGCTGGATGTGGTGGCGGGCACCTGTAATCCCAGCTACTTGGGAGGCTGAGGCAGGAGAATCACTTGAACCTGGGAGGCTGAGGTTGCAGTGAGCCAAGATTGCTCCATTGCACTGCAACCTGGGTGACAGAGCGAGACTCCCTGTCAAATAAATTAATAACCTTTCTAAAATGTGAGTCCATTCCTCAGTCTCAGTAAGCATGGAATAGAAGATGTAATTGACTCTAGTACTAGGTAACTGGGGACCTTGCAATATGGTGGGATGAAAATTCTTCAAAAAAAAAAAAAATTATAACCAGGGCAAAGATTCTTCATTTGAGGTTCAGATAGAGCTCCATGGTTTATGAACTATCTGAAGTTGTATATAAAATATTGTACATTTTTCTGTGGGAAAATTGATAATTTTCATGAAATTTTCAAAGGAGCTGAGATGAAAATAGAACACCTTTTTAGAATATGCAATGTATGTAGAACATGATACTAATTATAAAAGTTGTTTTAACTACCAAAAAAACACCTACATAATCCTTGTTCATGGCTCTACATAATTATAGTAAAGTATAAATCCTGCTTAGAGTTGATAAACTCCAAATCCAGAACAGGGCTGACCTCTGTGCCTAGTTTGCTGAGGCTGCCATAAGAAAATACTAAAGACTGTGTGGTTTAAGCAGCACAAATTTATTTTCTTACAGTTCTGGAGGCTGGAAAGTTCAAGGTCAAGGTTTCTGCTGATACAATTCCTGGTGAGGGCTCTCTCCCTGGCTTGCAGATGGTCACCTTCTCACTGTATTCTCACATGGCAAAGAGAGCTCTGGTGTTCCTTTCTCTTCTTACAGGGCAACCAGACCTCTCAGATTACGGCCCTATCCTTATGACCTCATTTAATCTGAATTTCCTCCTTTCACCTCCAAAGATAGTCACATTGGTGGTTAGGCTTCCACCTATGAATTTATGGGGGGGGGCGGGGAACACTGTTCAGACCATAGCACTCTGAGAAAGGGAAATGAAAAAGGAATGGGATTGGAAGACACATGGAAAGCTTTGAGACTATATACAATGTTTTTCCTTTAAAAAAATAAATACTTGAAGCAAGTGTGGCAAAATGTTGAAATCTAACAGGGTAAGGATATATGAGTTTTTGTTACATAATTCTCTATGCTGAAGGTATTTTTAAAAACAAGGAACAAGCAAGCACGAACTTGTTTAGATTTTACTAGAGTGTGAGCTGCACATGGGCAAGGATTTGTTTCCTACTATATCCCCATTCCTTAAAGCAATGCCTGGTCCAGAATTAGCATTCATTATATATTTGTTGAACTGAATGAAAAGCAATGGATAGGAAATTAACTTGTATCATTCCTGAGCCAAAAATATTCAACAACCTTAAGGTAATGTTGTGTTCACTGTCTAGAATTTCTTTCCATAGATGAATGTTAAAAATCACATTAACATACAGGAAATAAGGGCCTAAGTTTCAAAATTATAATAATAGTGAACCTAGTTATGAATGCAATATCTAAATTTAGCATATAATTAATGTGTCAGAGGTTTTAGATTAAACTTCACTTTTTAAAATATTATTAATGCCAATTACATTCCCTTCTAAGGAAATACGACTTCCCCGCAGCCCTGCTAAGGGATGGCAGCAATGATAACTAACATAGTGCCTGTTTCTCCCTGACTGTAACTGATAGAATCAATATGGGTACCTGAGCTTAGAGTACCTCATCTTTTGGCTGGCCAGCAACCTATGAACTAGGCAAACTGTTTCAAAAGGATAAGCTGAGCCAATCAGATTCTTCTCCAGTAAAAGACATTTAAGGGAAACTGACAGATGGAGCAATTGACAGCAAAGGCAGAAACTGAAAATTAAAAACTGTCATAAAGTACAGAAAGTTGAGGCAATCACAGTGGACCAGGTAAAGGCCAAAGTTATGAGAAATATGAGGAGTTTGCAGATTAAAATGCAGATGAAGGCAAATGATAAGCAGAGGAGCATAGAACAGACACAGAAAAAGAGATGTTGAGAGAGATGGAACGAGAAAGGAAAGCTGAGATCATTCCTAAATTAGCCTAACTAAAAATCATCTCATCAACATCCTTATTTTATAAGCATAAAAACTGATAAGTTTGGTGACTTGCCCACGGTCAAGAGTGATGGGGAAAGGACATTTGCTTCAACTTTTTAACCTTACTTCATGCTTCTCAAGCTCTCTAATGACTCCAGTGCCAAGGGGAGTGAGGAGGGCTCAGAGGGCACAGTCTAAAGAAGGTTACCATCAGTACAGAATTCCTCTGAAGCTGCAGTCTATTCCACAGCACCTCTGCTTTATACATGATGATATTTAACGGCATGGTATATGAAAGTGCATCACATTTGATCTTGCGGCTCTCTACTCTGCCCAGCACACCGCATATCCTCCCAGTTTGAGAAGAATGCTCTATCACAGTCCAGGACCCTCTTTATTCCCACATCTGGAAGTTTCAGGTGGAATTATTTGAATGTGACCTCTCTCCAAGCATGTAATAGATATTCATTTGGACAATATCAGATAGACAGACTTCAGGCAGACTCTTACCTATGTAGTTATCACCTATACCTATGAGTCCCTAAAGCCTCCAGCCTTCTGGAGTCAGTCTTCCCTTTAACAGCTTGTTTCAGCAGTCTGACCCATTATCATTCCACATGCTGTGAGATGTCCAGTGTCCTCCCCAGGAGGTGGTACCTATGTTGTCATTGGCCCCTTTCACCTCAGTGAGCTGTTCCTACAAAATTCTGAATCTGCAAGTCAAACATTAAGTTCACCCACATAAGACAGCTGCATTGCTGCAATGTCCAGCAAACAACTGCAGTGCCAGACACCTTTGTTCTTAAAAGTTTCCAGATCACCTCTGGAATCTTGTTCATATCTTATCCTGCTACTTGCCCCCAGGGGCCTCACCCCTTCCCTGAGGAGGTCTCTAATCAAATTTTAAACTCTTCTCTCTTTCTTGAACAGAGCACCTCAGATCTCGTTTGGTTCTGCTCTTCCTTCTAGTCCCATGTCCTGAGAGCATCAGCTCCCATTGCCGAACAGGGCCATTTACGCATTTTGCAGAAAGCAAGTTAAGGGAAGTTCACAATATTACATTGGAGGGTCAGGGTAGGCCTCACTGAAAATGTAAGATTTCAACAAAGACCTGAAGGAGATGGGGCAGCTGGCTAACCAGTTCTTGGAGAAAGAACATTCACAGAGAGAGAAGCAAAAGTCCTCCAGCAGGAGGGGAACTAGGGTGGACAAGAAGAGAGAGTAGAGAAGTAGACAGGAAAGACAAAGTGGGTATGATCCGGTTACAATATGCTTGTTGTATGGATTAATGGGAACCATGCTGGGGTTTTGAGCCAGAGAAGTGACATGATCTGACTTTGGTTCAAAGGACTCTGCCTGAGCAGCTTGAGAAGGCATCCCTGTGTGGGGTCAGCCTGGCATGGGATGTCAGAGCCCAAGCAGGGAAAGGACATCATCCTAGGCAGGAACAACCTGGTGAAGGGAGTCAGAACCCTGAGCAAGAGAAATGATGTCTGTGTAGAGGAGGGATTGTAACCAAAAAGAACCAGCATGCCTTGGAGAAATGCCTGATTTCAAGGCTCACACAGGGAAAGTACAGGATGAGCCTAGAACATCTCACTGTGCCAGAAGCCAGAAAGTGTTCAAAGAATGATAGGGACAGGGCAAAAGGACACAGACAGCAGCTTTAAAGGGTTCCCTCTAGCCATTCAAGCATCAAAATCATGATAGCAATGAGTAAAGTAAGAAGAAAATAAGTAACATTAGAAACATTAAGTGAAAAGTGGAATAAAAGAAACCTTGAGTCCATACACATTTAAATAAATACAAGGATAAATTAAAGTATGATGAGGAATGAAATAGTTACATAGCTTCCAAGTACCTTCATGCAAAACATTTATTAATTACAAAAAAGAAAATAGTAACTTTATAGTGGAGAAAATAGACAGAAACCAAGACATCAAATTGAACCTCATCAGGAATAGAACAAATCAAAGTTTTGTGCCACCTTATAGGATATAACAAGAAAACCATGGCTAACTTCTGTAATGTTTCACCACTGAAGCATAATCTGGATCTATTTATGAGGAAATATGAGACAGATCCATATTGGGAAACATTTTACAAAATAACTGGTCTGTGATATTCAAAAGCATCAAGGTCTTAAAAGTCAAGGAAAGATCGGTCTAAAAAGACGTGACAACTTCGTGCAACACGGAATGCAGAGTTGATCCTTTTGTTATAAAAGGAATTATTGGACCACACTGGTGAAACCTGAATGTAGCTTGAGGAGTGAGTAATGGAGATGCATCGTTGTTCGTTTCCTGATTTTAATGTTGTATGGTGGTTACACCGGACAATGTCCTTGTTGGTAGGAAATACACACTAAAGCATTCAGGAGGAGAGGAGGGATGAGAATCAGGTCAGCAATTTATGCCCAAATGGTTCTGGAAACATAAGTTATTTGTTCTGAACTTGCAACTTTTTCTGGAACTTTGTATGTATTTCACAGTAAAATGATAAAAGAAAACTCAAGGCTGCAGTATTGAGACTAGCAATTGGGATAGAGGGGGACTATTTAAGAGGCTATGATAGCCTCCCAAAGGTGAGAGATGAGAGTGGTTTAAAACAGACAGTAGCTCTGGCAGGGGCAGGAAGGAGACCTGATCATGGATACACAGCATAGCGAAGATGCTACATGATTTTCTGATGGATTCGATGAGAGATATGAAAGAAAGAAAGGCATTCAAGGATTCCAGTGTTTTGGGCCTGAGCAACTAGAAAGATGGATTTAACAACATCAATGATACAGAAAAGGTTGCAGTTCTACCCCCTACCTCCTTCCATTCCTCCACCCTTGCTTTCCTTCTGTGTCCTGACTGAAAATCACAGAGGGCCTTGACCATTCTGTGACCCAGCCAGCTGCAAGTTTTTCCCAGCAGGTTTGAGCCCAATCCAAGGCTTGAACATTCCCAGGTGCTGATAAAGTTTTCTAGGCTGTCACCCAAAACACCGAAAGAAACTGGCCCCAACTGAGTCAAATCCCTTAAACCCTCATAGAAACTCCATGCCCTGAGCTCCTCGCAGCAACATACCCATGTAGAACGCCCCTTTCACTCCCTTTCCACACCAAGGATTGCTGCAGCACTCTGTGTAAGTTTCCCCAGTAAATGCTTTGAACCAGTCACCTGGCCTTTAGTGCTTCTTTCTTTAGAAACCTAACCACAGCTCCATCTCCAGATGGTTTGAGAGACTTTCTCTTAGGAATTCCCCTGCCCCTACTTCTGGGATGTTTCTAGCAACATATTTGGCAGTATAAAACCTTACGGAACAGTACAACAGACTGAAAGCAGGGGATGGATGGGAAGATCAAGAGTTTGGTTTTCAATCTATTGAGTTCAATATGTCTATTGGACATCCAAGTAGATAAATCAAGTAGGCCTTTGGTTACACACGTACAGAGTTCAGACAAGAGGGATTTGGGATGAGATATAAATTTGAGAATAGTCACTACATAGATGGCATGTAAGTTGGAAAGCTAGATAAAATCATCAAGGGTATGAGTATACATAGAAGAGAAAAGAGGGCCATATCCAGGGATCCCAATTTATATATATAATCTCCAAACATTTATTACCTTAAAGAAATACAACAGTCAGGTGTGGTGGCACGCCTGTGATCCCAGCACTTTGGGAGTCCGAGGCAGGCAGATCACTTGAGGTCAGGAGTTTGAGACCAGCCTGGCCAACACAGTGAAACCCCGTCTCTACCAAAAATATAAATAATTAGCTGGTGTGGTACCATGTGCCTGTAATCCCGGCTACTCGGGAGGCTGAGGCAGAAGAATCACTTGAACCTGGGAGGCAAAGGTTGCAGTGAGCCAAGATCGTGCCACTGGACATCAGCCTGGGTGACAGAGTGAGACTCTGTCTCAAAAAAAAAAAAAAAAAAGAAAGAAAAAGAACTATATCAGCTTTATTCATAATTGCCAAAATTTCAAAGCAACCAAGATGTCCTTCAGTGAATAACTGGAAAATCCACTATAGTACATCCATACAATGAAATACCGTTCAGCACTAAAAAGAATTGAGCTATCATATAATGAAAAGACACGGAAGAAACTTAAATGCATGTTGCTGAGAGAAAGAAAGCAATCTGAAAAAGCTATATACTATGTGATTCCAACTATATGACATTCTGGAAAAGGCAAAACTATGGAGACAGTAAAAAGATCAGTGCTTGCCAGAGGTTAATGGAGAGAGACAGATGAATAGGTGGAGCATAGAGGATTTTTAGGGGACTGAAATACTCTGAATGGCACTGAAACAGTGGATACATGTCATTATACATTTATCCAACCCACAGGATGTACAATACCGAGAGCAACCCTGATTGTAACCATGGTGTCTGGGTGATGATGATGATGTGTCGATGTAGGTTCATTAGTTGTAACAAAGGTAACTCTGGTAGGGGATGCTGATACTGGGGAAGGCTTTGTATGTGTGGAGCGTGAAGTATATAGGAACTCTCTGTACTTTCCATTTTCAATTTTCCTGGGAACCTCAAATTATTCTTTAAAAACAGACTTTTTTAAAAAGGGAAATGTATAATAATATTTAAAAGTTTGTCTCTGATTTACCACATCAAAATTTTAGTTCTGATAAGCTGAACAATCTTATACAAAAATTTTTTTTAAATATCATCTCCTAAAGATACCTAAAGAAAAAGAGAGGAAGATTAGTTATGCTGATTATAGCTTTTGTTTTAAAATTAAATTCATCTTTTTAAAATGCCACTTGTTTTTAATAAAATGACCAGTGACTTGTATTGGCCTGAACAGTTCTGGATTTTACCTTCTTTTCTCAGTGGGTATCTGTCTTAGATTCTATCCCAAATTATTGTCTTAAGGACCCTACCAAAGCTTCCTAACTCTAGGACATAAATGTCAATCTCATCTCATGAGTGGGGATCTGAAGTCAGAAACAGAAAGAAAGGAAGGGAACAGTTTTGCAGATTTTCATGTAGTAGATATAGTAGGCTGTAGTAGACAAGAAATCAATATTTGTTAAGAGAATGTAGACATATAATTGATACTAATTGATGATTGAAAGAATGAATGTGTTTATTAATTTGCAAAGTGATTGGAATGCTCAGCTTATACCAAGGACTTCTTTTCTTATTAAATTTTATATTTGGAGGTTGTACCCCTTTGGGCTTATTTAACTTCCTACATAAAAGAACATTTTGCCTTCAATATTTATCCAACATTTTAAATATCTTAAATATCCTTAAACCGATTCTGATTTCCCATCTCCCCATCACTGTCAATAATGTCATCTTTTTGTTCTCACAGCATGATATGCATAGAGCCGCTCTATGTCACCTCACAGTGTAGCAACTCCACATTAAGCTCAAGAGACACTTGAGCCATTACGGACAAAACTGTGGACTCCCTTGCTCCCCAAACAGTACAATCTATGGCATAATTCATCAGGAAGTCCCAAGCCATTAGTTAAAATGTAGAAATTTAGAGAAAGGGGGTGTTTACTTTCAAAAAGAAATCTTGATGATTCTTCCTGACTTCAGCTTTTCCTCTGTCCGCTTACTTTCTCTGCGCCTCCACTCCAGCCAGAGTTTGCCACCATCTGCCTGCTAGCCTCCTGCTTTTTTCATCTGCCACATTCCATACTGTACTTTGCCCACTGGGACTTTCTACACTGGTAAGGAAGCAAAAGTAGAACCCAAGGCAAAATGCACTGAACAGGCCAAACACATTTCATACGGATAAGAGGTATAATCCAAACTATAAAACTCTTATAAGAAAACATAGTGGGGAAAGCTTCATGACATTAAATTAAGAAAGATAGAAAGATAGAAAGATGAAAGAAAAAGAAAGAAAGAAAGAAAGAAAGAAAGAAAGAAAGAAAGAAAGAAAGAAAGAAAGAAAGAAAGAAAGAAAGAAAGAAAGAAAGAAAGGAGGGAGGGAGGGAGGGAGGGAGGGAGGGAGGGAGGGAGGGAGGGAAGGAAGGAAGGAAGAAAGAAGAAAGAAAGAGAGAAAGAAAGAAAGAGCCGAGAGAAAGAGAGAGAGAGAGAGAAAGAAAGAAAGAAAGGAAGGAAGGAAGGAAGGAAGGAAGGAAGGAAGGAAGGAAGGAAGAAAAAAAGAAAGAAAGAAAGAAAGAAAGAAGGAAAGACAAGAAAAGAAAAATAGATAACTGGACTCTATCAAAATTGAAAACTTTTGGCCAGGAGTGGTGGCTCACGCCTGTAATCTCAGCACTTTGGGAGGCTGAGGTATACAGACTTTGGGAGGCTTGAGACCAGAAGTTTGAGACCAGCCTGGGAAACATGGTAAAACTCTGTCGCTACTAAAAATACAAAAATTAGCCACGTGTGGTGGTGGATGCCTGTGGCCCCAGCTACTCCAGAGTTCAAGGCAGCACCTTACCCTGGGAGACAGAGTTTGCAATGAGGCAAGATTGCACCATTGCACTCCAACCTGGGCGACAAGAGTGAAAAATTCCATCTCAAAAAATAATAATAATTGAAAACTTTTGTGCATTAAAGGACACTAACAACAGAGTGAAAAGGCAACACACAGAATGAGAGAAAACCATACCTGATAAAGGATTAATATCTGGGATACATTTAAAATCCTGTAACTCAAGAACAACAACAAAAAAAAAAATCTGATTAAAAAATGGGTCAAGGACATGAACAGACATTTACTGAAGGATATACAAATGGCCAAACAAGCACATGAAGAGCTGTTCAACATCACTATGCATTGGGGAAATGCAAATCAAACCACAGTGGAATACCGCATCATACCCTTAGAATGGCTAGTATAAAAACAAAATAAAAACTAACAAGTGTTGGTAAGGATGTGGAGAAATTGCTGTATGTTGCTGGAAGGAATGTAAAATGATGCAGCCACTATGAAAAATGGAATGGAAGTTCCCAAAAAATTAAATGTAAAATTATATAATCCAGCAATTCCACTTCGTGTGTACATACCCAAAGAGATATTTGTTCACCATTTGTTCATAGTAGCATTATTCACAATAACTAAAAGATGGAAACAACACAAGTGTCCATCAATAAGTGAATAGATAAACAAAATGTACTATATACATTTAGTGGAATATTATGCAGCCTTTTGGAACACAATTCTGAGACATGCTACAACATGGGTGAACCTCAAAGGCATTATGCTTAAGTGAAAGAAGCCAGTCACAAAAGGACAAGTATTGTGTAATTCTACTTATTGGAGTACTGAGAGTAGTCAAATTCATAGAGACAGAAAGTAGAATAGTGGTTGCCTTGGGCTGGATGAGGGGTGGAATGAGGAGTCAGTGTTTAATGGGTGCAGAGTTTCAGCTGAGGAAGATGGAAAGACTTTGGAGATGGATGGCAGTAACAGTTGCACAGCAATGTGAACCTAGTTAATGCCACAAAACTTAATACTTAAAAGTGGTTAATACATTTTGTTATATATATTTGCCACAATATGAAACATAATCTGGCTAGGCATGGTGGCTCATGCCTGTAATCCCAGCACTTTGGGAGGCCAAGGCAGGATGACCAGCCTGGCCAACATAGTGAAACCCCATCTCTACTAAAAGTACAAAAATTAGCCAGGTGTGGTGGCACATGCCTATAATCCCAGCTACTCAGGAGGCTGAGGCAGAGGCGGCTGAACCTGGGAGGCAGAGGTTGCAGTGAGCCAAGATCATGCCTCTGCACTCCAACCTGGGTGACAGAGCAAGACTCAGTCACAAAAAAAAAAGAAAGAAAGAAAGAAATAGAGAAAGAGAGAGAGAAAAACACAGAAAGAAAGAAAAGAAAGAAAGAAAGAAAGAAAGAAAGAAAGAAAGAAAGAAAGAAA
>NW_022436956.1:24823987-24988619 GCF_009761245.1 Sapajus apella | reverse complement strand
AAAGAAAGAAAGAAAGAAAGAAAGAAAGAAAGAAAGAAAGAAAGAAAGAAAGAAAAGAGAGAGAAAGAAAGAAAGAAAAGAAAAAATATAAGCTAACTTGAAAACATAATGTAAGACATGCCAGTCACGAATTTTATTAATCTCAAAACATAAAACAAAATATAAAAAACAAAGTTATAAAAAATACAAGAAAGGAAAGTCCTAGCCAATGTAATAAAGCAAGAAAATAAGGTAAAATGCTTAGTGTTGGAAAGGGAGAAGCAAAACTATTGTTATTTATAGACAGTCTGATTATTAAAATCTTATTGAATCTACTAAAAACAAACACTAGAATTAATAAGTGAAATTAAAATTCTTAGAGGATATAAAAAATATAATTGTCCTATTTGCCAACAGCAAACAACTAGAAATAAAGCTTTTTACAAATACCATTAAAAATATCAAATCCCTAGAAAGGCATTCAGTAAAAAAATATATAAGATTTATCCAGGTGCAGTGGTGCACACATCTGAAATCCCAAGCTCCTAGAAGGCTAAAGCAGAGGACTGCTTGATCACAGGAGTTTCAGGTCAGCCGAGACAACACAATAAGACCTCTCTCTCTCTCTCTCTCTCTCTCTCTCTCTCTCTCTCTCTCTCTCTCTCCCCCCCCTCTCTCTATCTCCATTTCTCCTCTCTCCCTCCCTCTCTGTTTCTCCTGCTCTCTCTTTCTCTGATTTCTAACTGAAAGCTGCAAAACATTGCTAATGAAGAACAA
Organism: Sapajus apella; assembly: GCF_009761245.1. Taxonomy (NCBI): domain Eukaryota; kingdom Metazoa; phylum Chordata; class Mammalia; order Primates; family Cebidae; genus Sapajus; species Sapajus apella. The sequence continues at coordinate 24,987,863 of NW_022436956.1, read as the reverse complement.
ATAAATGTTTATAGACAACTCTTTGAAAGCTGAATGTTAAGATGTCCATTATTTTTTAATTGATACACAAATTCAGTACAACACCTATTAAAATTACAGTAAATTTTTTTGTAAAAATTGACAATATGAGTCTAAAATTTTTATAGAAATGCAAAGGAACCAGAAACAACTTGGAGAAATTACCTCTTAATTTTAAGATTTACTATAAAAGCTACAATAGGCTGGGCACTGTGGCTCATCCCTGTAATGCCAGCACTTTGGGAGGCCCAGGAACATGGATCACTTGAGGTCAAGAATTCAAGACCAGTCAGGCCAATGTGGTAAAACCCCATCTCTACTAAAAATACAAAAAATTAGCTGGACATGATGGTGTGCACCTGTAATCTCAACTACTCAGGAGGCTAAGGCAGGAGAAACCCTTGAACCCAGGAGGTGGAGACTGCAGTAAGCCCAGATAGCTCCACTGCACTCCAGGCAATATAGAGAGATTCCATTTAAAAAAAAAAAAAAAAAAGCTACAATAATTCAGAGTTTGGTATACTTATACGGATAGATAAATAAATCAGTAGAACAGAAAAGAGAGTTCAGTAGTAGATACGCTTAATTGATTTTTGAACCAGGCACCAAGTTAATTCAATGGGTCATTTGGGTTTTTTGTTTGTTTCCAATGGGTAATTTTTTTGTAACACATGCTTCTAGAAGAGTAGAATATTTGTGTAGGAAAAAAATGAACCTTGATCGCATTTTACTCTACATACAAAAATTAATTTAAATGGATCATAAACCTAACCATAAAAACCAGGACTATAAAATTTCTAGAAGAAAACATAGAAAAATATCTTTATGACCTTAGGAGTCCACCAACATTTCTTGAAAAGGACACAAAAGGCATTAATAAAATATTAATAAACTGGATTTCACCAAAAATTTAAAATTCTACTTTTTAAAAGATACCATTTACAATATAAACAGGCAAGTACATATAGGAAAAAAATATATTCACAGTATATGTATGATAAAGAATATATTTGTATTCGGGACATTAAAATATCTCCTAAAAATTAATAATAGAAAGACACCCAATTTTAGAAACAGGAAAAAGATTTAAACAGTCACTTCATGAAAGAAGATACATGAATGGTCAATAAGCTCACAAAAAGTTGTTTAATGACATCAGGGAAATGCTAATTAAAACTAAAATGATACAGTATTTCATTCACACTAGTATGGCTTAATCAAAGGCTGACTAAACCAAATATTGACTAAGATGAGGAGAAGCTAGAACTGTCAGACACTGTTGGTGGGCATATAACATGGTACAACCTCATTGGAAAAGTCTTTGGCAGTTATTTATAAAGGTAAACATATATTTACGTATGAACTTGTAATTCTGCTTCTACATATTTGCCAAAGAGAAGTGAAACACATATTCACAAAAAAAGGAAAACTTACGTAAGAATACTTATGAAAACTGGCCAGGTGCAATGGCTCATGTCTGTAATCCCAGTACTTTGGGAGTCCAAAGCAGGCAGATCACTTCAGGTCAGAAGTCTGAGACGAGCCTGGCCAACATGGTGAAACCCCATCTCTACTAAAAATACAAAAACTAGCCAGGCATGGTGATGCTCACTTGTAGTCCCAGCTAGCTGGGAGGTTGAGGCAGGAGAATCACTTGAACCTGGGAGGTGGAGGTTGCAGTGAGCTGAGATCATGCCACTGTGCTCCAGACTGGGTGACAGAGTTAGACCCTATCACAAATTAAAAAAAAAAAAAAAACTTTATTTACAGCAAAAAGAACAAAGCGGAAGGCATAACACTACCTGACTTCAAACTATACTACAAGGCTACTGTAATCAAAACAGCATGGTACTAGAACCAAAACAGAGATGTAGACCAATGGAACAGAACAGAGACCTCAGAGGCAATGCCACACATCTACAACCATCTGATCTTTGACAAACCTGACAAAAACAAGAAATGGGGAAAGGATTCCCTGTTTAATAAAAGGTATTGGGAAAACTGGCTAGCCATGTGCAGAAAGCAGAAACTGGACCCCTTATTTTCACCTGACACAAAAATTAACTCCAGATGGATCAAAGATTTAAACATAAGACCTAACACCATAAAAACCCTAGATGAAAACCTAGGCAATACCATTCAGGACATAGGCATAGGCAAAGACTTCATGACTAAAACACCATAAGCATTGGCAACAAAAGCCAAAATAGACAAATGGGATCTAATTAAATTTAAGAGCTTCTGCACAGCGAAAGAAACAATCATTAGAGTGAACCAGCAACCAACAGAATGGGAAAACATTTTTGCAAGCTACCCATCTGACAAAGAGCTAATATCCAGAATGTACAAAGAAGTATAGCAGATTTACAAGAAAAAAACAACCCCATCCGAAAGTGGGCAAAGGATATGAACAGACACTTTTCAAAAGAAGACATTTATACAACCAACAAACATACAAAAAAATGCTCATCATCACTGGTCATTAGAGAAATGCAAATCAAAACCACATTGAGATACCATCTCATGCCAGTTAGAATGGCGATCATTTAAAAAATCTGGAGACAACAGATGCTGGAGAGGACATGGAGAAATAGAAACATTTTCACACTGTTGGTGGGAATGTAAATTAGTTCAACCATGGTGGATGACAGTTTGGTGATTCCTCAAGTATCTAGAAATAGAAATACCATTTGACCCAGCAATCCCATTACTGGGTATATACCCAAAAAATTATAAATCATTCTATTACAAAGACACAAGCACACATATGTTCGTTGTGGCACTGTTTACAATAACAAAGACCTGGAACCAACCCAAATGCCCATCAATGATAAACTGGATAAAGAAAATGTAGCACATATACACCATGGAATACTATGCAGCCATAAAAAAGATGAGTTTATGTCCTTCATAGGGACATGGATGAATCTGGAAACCATCATTCTCAGCAAACTAACACAAGAACAGAAAACCAAACACCACATTTTCTCACTCATAGGCAGGTGTTGAACAATGAGAACACATGGACACGGGGAGGGGAACATCATACACTGGGGTCTGTTGGGGGGTGGAGGGCTAGGGGAGGGATAGCTGGGGGTGGGGAGGCTGAGGAGGGATAACACTGGAAGAAATACCTGAGGTAGGTGACAGGGAGATGGAGGCAGCAAACCACCATGGCAGGTGTGCACCTATGCACTAATCCTGTAAGATCTGCACATGTACTACAGAACTTAAAGTACAATTTTAAAAAAAATTTATTTATAATAAGCAAATACTAGAAACAATCTCGAATGTCAATCAATGTGAAAATGTATAAACAAATTATGGTGTATTTATACAATGGAATATTATTCGGAAATAAAAAGGAACAACTGCTGATACAACATGTATGAATCTTGCAGATACCATGCTGACTGAAAAAACCAGACACAACAAATATATACTATGTGGTTCCATTTAAATGAAATCCAAAATCAGGAAAAATTAATTAATGGGGATGGAAATCAAAAAGTGATTGCCTCTGGAAAGAGGAGGAATTAATTGAAAAAGGGTATGGGAGAATTTATTTTATTTTAATTTATTTTGAGACAGGTTCTGGCTCTGTTGCCCAGCCCAGGCTGGAATGCAGTGGCACAATCAAGTTCACTGTAATCTCAACCTGGGGTATGAAAGAATTGTCTAGAGTCATGTTAATATTCTATATTGTATTTGAAGTGGTGGTAAATTGAGTAAATCCAATTGTCAGAACTCAAAAAACCAAACATTTGATAAAGGTTTAACATCTAAAATATATAAAGAACTCAAATAACTCAATAGCAAGAAAACAAATAATCCGATTTAAAAATGGGCATCAAGTTCAACAGAGCTGAAAGGGGAAAAAAAGCACAAGAATCTGAGTACACATTTCTCAAAAGAAGACATACAAATGGCCAAAAGGCATATGAGAAAATGCTCAGCATCCCTAATCATCAAGGAAATAAAGATTAAATCCACAGTGAGGCCAGTTGTATTGGCTTAGATCCATAATCCCAGCATTTTGGGAGGCCAAGGCAGCAGTATTGTTCGAGCCCAAGAGTTGAAGACCATCCTGGGCAACATGGCAAAACCCCATCTCTACAAAAAATACAAAAGATTAGCTGGGCATGGTGGTACATACCTACTCCCAGCTACTTGGGAAATTGAGGTGGGAGGATCACCCGAACCCAGGAAGTCGAGGCTGCAGTGAGCCATGATTGCACAACTGCATTCCAGCCTTGGCAGCAAAGCAAGATGCTATCTCAAAAAAAGTAAAATAACATAAAAATACTTTGAAACTATATTAATTACATTAGTGTGATATGGATATAGAAATATGCAAATAAAATAATTTTAAAATCCAGAAACAGACCCATATATAAATAAGAATTTGGCTTACTTAATAAAGATCGCATTTATAATCAGTTGGGAAAAATGTACTTACTTAAATAGTATTAGCACAAATATCGACTTGAGGAAAATAAAACCAGACCTTTACTTCACATTATATACAAAAAATAATGGCAGATGTACTAAAGAGCTAAAGTAAAAAACAAATTTAAAAATAAGAATAAAATACAAAAATAAAATTGTAATCTTAAAAATGTAAAGCCCTTTTTAAATTATGAAACTCCAGAAATCAAAATTGAAAAGATTGGTTGATTTAATTAAATAAGAATTTAAAACTTCTTGGTGAGTATATATTCTGTAAATTAAAAAGGAATACTGGTACAAAACATAAAACAAATAGAGTGTTAATACTCAATCTATATACAAATTAAAGGTTATAAAAATATAACTGACAGGAGACGTAACTGGACAAAAAAGAAAAAAACCTATCAAAAGTTGTCTAACTTCACTGACAATCGAGGGGGAAATAGTGTCTTGATATTATATTTCTCCAACCAGGTTAATAAGAGTTTAAAAGGTTTATAATACCTAAAATAAGCAAAGATGCAGGAAAATAAGCAGTGTTAATGAATAAATGGGTAAATTCTTTTTGAAAGGCAATTTGATAGTACTTAAAATTTCAAATCCACATACCTCTGGCTCAGGTATGCCATTTCTAGGAATCTGTTTTATAGAAATTTTATCTCCATGCACAAATAAATATGTATTAGAATCTTCATTATAGCATTGGCTAAAGCCTTTAAAAATAGAGCAATATAATAAGGGAATTAATAAGCAAATGTTTAAACCATGAAACAATCATATGGAAAGTCATGGAACTATTACCAGAAGGAAGTAGACCAAATTTTCTGACATAACAAAAATTTTACATTCATAGTACCATTTGAAAAACAGTGCATACACAATGAGCTTATTTACACATTTTGAATATATGTGTATATTGTGTAAATGTTCAGAAAAATAGTGGAAGGATACACTTCAAACATTTCGCAGAGGTTACCTCTGGGAATGGTAGTGGGAGCGAGTAAAAATAAAGACACCATTTAACATTTTGTTCCATGTATTTTCTATTGTCTGAACTTTAGGCTGTACCTCTTATCTGATTGGACTATGTGGAATTACTGCTGTAAAGCAAAAAGTATCTGAGACAAGTCTTAATCAATTTAGAAGTTTCTCTTGCCAAGGTTAAGGACATGCTTATGACACAGCCTTGGGAGGTCCTGATGGCCTGTGCCCAATGTTGTTGGGCTACAACTTGGTTTAGTACATTCAGGGAGACATAAGACATCAATCAATACATGTAAGATGTACATTGGTTTGGTTCAGAAAGACAGTACAACTGGACACGGGGGCATCCATATCATAGATGGATTCAAAGATTTTCTGACTGGCAGTTGGTTGAGTTATTTTCTAAAGACCTGGAATCAATAGAAAGGAACGTCTGGGTTATGATAAGGGGTTGGGGAGACCAAAACTTTATCATGTAGATAAAGCCTCCAGGTAGCAGGCTTAAGAGAGAATAGATTGCAAATATTTCTTATCAGACTTAAAAGTCTGTTGTATCAGTCCAGAGAGCTCTGTGTTGATGCTAATGCTGGTGAGCTGGTTCTGAATTCCAAAAGGGAGCAGGGTGTAATGAGGCACGTCTGACTCTCCCTTTTCATCGCAGCCCGAACTAGTTAACTTTGGAATGCTCTTGGCCAAGAGGAGGGAGTCCATTCAGATGGTTGGGAGGCTTAGAATTTTATTTTTAGTTTACATTGCGTATTCAACTATTTTAACCTATAAAAACAGCAATTTCATAAGACTCAATACATGCTTTGTAATTTAAATAAATAGATAAGAAAAGAAAAAAGAATCTATACACTGCCTTGGGATGGAGTTAAATGAGCAGCATTTTCAGGACTCTAAGGGTTTATGAGAGGCTGTCCAAAAGGAGGGCAGCATGCAGTCGTTTCTCATCTAAAACGGCTGCCCATCCAGCATGCGTCTTTCTGCTTTCTGCTCTTCTGGAGTTGTATAATCCTCTCAGTTTAGAGAGACAGAGCCTTCTGCATTTTCCTTAATCCTCAGGCCCTGGCTATTGACTGTGACAGTCAATAGCTCTTTGGACACATCATGACAATTTTGCATGCTAGAAATAAAAATTCCCACTTTATAAGAGCAATGAGAAATGTGATCATCACTATTTCTACACCTCCATTAGTAATTTTCTAAAAATAATCTCGAATTCTAACAAATTACAGTAAAAACAATTACCTAGGCATCTTTTTCTTTTTGCCATTACCAAAAACCCCATTAAAAATCGTATTTAAATAGACTGCACCTTTTCCTATAACCCCTGCAAATGATTTTAAATCAATCCATGTATTTTCCTTAGTTGAACATACAGCTGTTAAAAGCTTCATTTATTTTATTTCTTTTAATAAGCTATGCTAGGCCGGGTACGGTGGCTCACGCTTGTAATCCCAGCACTTTGGGAGGCCGAGGTGGGTGGATCACGAGGTCAGGAGTTCAAGACCAGCCTGATCAATATGGTGAAACCCCATCTCTATCAAAAAATAATAATTAATAAATAAATAAGCTATGCTTTCTTATGACCTTTGCACTGATTTACTAAGAATATCGGTGCAATAGTCTTAGTTAAAAAAAAAAAAAAAAAAAAAACTCTTCAGCTAGGCGCAGTGGCTCATGCCTGTAATCCTAGCACTTTGGGAGGCCGAGGCGGGTGGATCACCTGAGGTCAGTAGTTCAAGACCAGCCTGACCACCTGGAGAAACCCCGTCTCTACTAAAAATACAAAAATTAGCCAGGTCTGGTGGCACATGCCTGCAATCCCAGCTACTCAGGAGGCTGAGGCAGGAGAATTGCTTGAACCCAAGAGGTGGAAGTTGCAGTGAGCTGAGATGGTATCATTGCACTCCAGCCTGGGCAACAAGAGTGAGCTCTGTCTCAAAAAAGAAAAAAAAACTCTTCCAGTCTATTGAAAGATGGCAGGTATAAAAATTCACATTTAAAAATTTCAACAAAGTAAATTTGAACAAGGTCTGTAGGTTAGGAAATAGTATTAGATTGATGTTAGTTTCCTGACTTTGACAATTTCACTGTGTAAGACTATGTTCTTGTTTTTAGAAAATACACCCTGAAATATTTAGAAGTAAAGGATCATTATATGGCAACATTCAAACATATCAGAAAAAATGATTTGCATACATATATAGAAAGAGAATTACGAAATGAGTGATAAAGTAAATATTGTAATATGTTAACATCTGGTAAATGTGGGTGACAGGTCAACAGAAATTGTTACACTGCTTTGCAACTTTAAGTCTGAAATTATTTAGAATGAAAATTAAAAAAAAAAAAAAATTCTCCCAACTACTCAGAAGGCCAAGGTAGAGGATCACATGAGACCACAGACTGAGACCAGACTGGGCAACATAGCAAGACCCTGTCTCTACAAAAAAGTTTTTTAATTAAGTGGGGGTGGTGGCATGCACCTGTACTCCTAGCTAATCAGAAGGCTGAAGTGGGAGGATCACTTGAGACTAGGAGTTCAAGGCTGCAGTGAGCCATGATCATGCCACTGTACTCCAGCCTGGGCAACACAGCAAGACCCTGTCTCTAGAAATACATATATTTCCCCTAAAGTGATTCATAAATTAAATAACTAACAAATGCTACTGCCCCTGAGTGTCCCTATAGCAGGTAGCAGGCCAGGCCTTCACAAGGACCATTTCTAATTCCATTTCTTCTGAAGTAATATTATCCCTGTGCTACTGAGTGTGTGATGACCTCAGCCAGGAGTTCAGCGGTGCTCCCCTGTGCCTACATCCAGCCCCATCCATTAGCTTCAGGGAATATTTTAAGCCTTCCCCTTCTCTTGAAGCCTCCTTCCTCCCTCATCCCCTGCAACACCCTTATTCCCTCAACACATTAATTCATGCTTTTGTTCATTATTTAATTATTTCCTTTCTCTTCTAGTATTCTGAATCTTTTCCTCTGAACTGACTTGCCTCAGGCCGTACACACGGTAAAGGCATTCACATCCTACTTTAAAAGTCCCCTTAACTCTATTCTACCCTCTTATCTTCCTTTCATAAGCAGATTTTTGGGGGGAGAAAAAAAAAAAAAAACTGTATCACCAGCCCACTTCCCATTCAAACCAGTGAAGAGAAAGGATCTATGTCTATATCCTACTATGTGGTTTTTTGTTTTTTTTTTTTTTTTTGGCCAATTTTTTTGTATAGACTTCTAGTGAGCAGAGAAAAAATGAAATAAGAAAAAGATAGGGATGGTATCTATAGGAAAGAAAATACAGACTTTCTCCCTGGTATACAAAAAAACACAATGAATAAAATAAACCAATAAAATAAATAGATCACTGAATATCTATGTACAAAGCACTCTTTTCAGTATTAGCTACTGGATTTTTAAGAAAAGGTCCTTATTCATAATATGTTTCTGGCCAAAAATATAAATCCCACCACCAGAAACAAAATAAATTCTAAGGACAAAAATTCTTAAAGTAGAACAATGTCAAGCAATCTTCCAGTTTTTAGGTCAGATAAGATGCTGGCAACAAAGAATTAGGAATAAAAACTGCTGCCAGGTGAATCCAAGATCTAGTTATTTTATTATCAAAGGATTGTCAAGTAACATCTCCATTCAAAGAAGGCTTAAAACACAGGAGAGTTTGGGGCTTTACTTATTCATTCGGGCTCATAGTGTCCTGTGGATTAGGCAGGATACCCAGCAGAACCACAATTTCCAATTGAATGACCCTGTCCCAGTTGCCACCTCCCTCCCGGAGGGGATTGTAATTCACTTCCTCACCATTTTCTGGAGCCAAGGCACCACCTCCTGCATCTGAACACTTAGCCACTATGTGAAGACAACTTAAGAGTTGCACGAACAGGGGAACATTCAGTATTGTTGAATGAAAGGATAAATAGTTGAATTGTATCTCTAGTGTCCAGCACATAGATGAAATTTTATGAATATTTCTTGAATGAATAAGTAAACTCACCACCCAACAGTCAGAATTCAGGGCAGAATTCCTGGCCCTGCAGTTGTAACTCCAATCCTTCTCCACTCTAGACTCACACTCCCCTTCTTCCCCAGGCGCACCCCATCTTTTGGAAATATTTGAGGACTCGACTGGAGGTGAAGACCATAAATTCATCTAGGACAGTTTCAGAGCCAAATATAGGTAAAAGCAAAGAGCTTGGATTGCCAACTCAGAGGTGTTGGTGGGAGATAACTGGCTCAGTGCCATGAAACGATACTGAACAATTTCTCTTAGTTTTCAATTTCCATCATGATCATCCAACAAGTCATTATAGAAAAATTATTGTGAGCCAGACAGTATCCTAGTCATTGGATACAGAGCAATGAACATGCCAACGAAGGTCCCTGAACTTAGGGGTTTTCATGTTCTTTCATTCAGAGGACAAGTATTAACTGAGAAGCCAGGCCCTTTACCGAGCACTGGGTATACATTCCCACCTCCATGCAATTTACATTCTAGTGGAGGAAAACCAGAAAGTAATTAAACAAATGAATAACACATATAATATATTGGAAGATGACAAATCTTAGAGGGGGTAAGAGGGGACTGAAGCAAGGAAAGGAGATAGGGAGTACAAATAGGGGATGCAATTTTAATAATGTGGTCAAGGTACTGAAGGAGGAAGTGGTATTAAAGCAAAGTTCTGCAGGAAGGTGAGGGCATAGGAAAATTGGGGAAAGAGCATTCCAGAGAGAAGAAAGCATATTGAGAAATGTTAAGTTGTTGAATATTGAGAAATGCTGGGTGTATGATAGAATATATTGTTTGCTAGGAAGAACGATGGCAAGGAAAAATCTAGCTTTCCCCCCGCCCCAGGTAGAAACCTACTTGGGGTATTCTAGAGTGACGGTACAATATATAAATATCATACACCAGTTAAAACAATTCTTCTAGCGCAGGACATCTGACTCTGCCCCTGTGGCTTCCTCATGGAGAATACTTTTTAGTTTGTCTGTAATCAAGGGTAAGCAGGCACCAGCTGCCTACTTGGTATATTTTTGTGTTATGAGAAAATATCAAACATCTGTTTGTTAATAATAATCACCTGTTCAGAGAGAATAAATACATGGGTCAGAGTCTGCTCAAGGCCCTCAGCCCAGAATGCTGTCAGCCCCTGAGGTTCTTAGCTCGGAAGGCTGCTGGCCCCCCGGATAGACCCACTTGGCTGTTCTATCTGGGTGTCTGCTTCTCAGTTTCTTCAGCACTGCCTGGGTGGGGGTCTCAATGGCCTAGCTGGACCTGGTAAAAGCAGATGTAAAATCCCTGAGTTGGGAACACTCCTGGCATGTTCAAGAAGCAGCAAGGAGTCCAGTCTGGCTGAAGCAGAGCAAATGAGGGGGAAAGGAAATCACGTTGGGCCTTCCTGGCCATTGTTAAGACTTAGCCCTTTGCGCCGACTGAGATAGGAAGCCATCAGAAGATTGCTAACAGAAGAATAATGTGATGTGACCCGGTTTTTAACAGAACCACTCTGGCTGCTGGGGGTAAAAAAAAGAGTATAGAATGGCAGAAAAGTGGTGCAGTTGTTGTGGGGTTTTAAAGATTGCAGAAATATCAGCATGCTTGTTTGCTAACGGTTACACTCAAGTGGAAAGGGGAAAATTGGTGCTGTAAGAAAAACAAAGGATGATTTCTGGAGACATGTTCTTGAGGAGGCAAGAGGGAAATGGCTCTAGTATCCAAGTGGTGGAGCTAAGAACACAAAGGATTAACCAATAGATCTGGAGGAAGGCAGAATTTATGGGAAAATAAGCAGGTAAATATGATGGTGGGAGCTTCTGGTATTTCTTTAACATCTGCCTCAATACCGCAGTGAAGCAGGAAGCAAGACCATCAGCAGAGAGTGAAGATGGAGCAGTGGTCCATTTCAAATTTTCACCACAAATTTGAGGAGAAAACGATCACTCATACATGAATGCATCTTTAAATAATCTTTTGAAAAATGCACAAAACTGTACATGTATTACTAAACTCTTGGCTATAGATTTGGTTCCAGAAAAAAAAAAAAGACCAGAAAACATTTTTACACATACAGCATATGGAAAGCCATCTGAAGACAACAACATGTACAAACGAAGTGATGTGATTTGGCATGTTTCCATGAAGAAATAAAAACTAAGTAATTTCCCTAAATTCTATTGAGATTTGAATCAGGCAAATACCTCTTTATTACTGGAAGTCATCTGAATCAGGTCATTGCATTAAGAGTGAAATACTGGCGTATAAAGCATGTGTCCAGTCGACATGTGTCAACCAATGTGAAACACTAATGAAGGGAACATCATTGTAGGGTCTGTCTCACGCCCACACTGAATCCAGTCACCAACTGCCTTTCTAACTGATTTATATGTTCTCAAACTTTGGGAATTGGAATTCTCAAGACATTTTTTTTTTTTTTGAGACGGAGTTTCGCTCTTGTTACCCAGGCTGGAGTGCAATGGCGCGATCTCGGCTCACCGCAACCTCCGTCTCCTGGGTTCAGGCAATTCTCCTGCCTCAGCCTCCTGAGTAGCTGGGATTACAGGCACGTGCCACCATGCTCAGCTAACTTTTTGTATTTTTAGTAGAGATGGGGTTTCACCATGTTGACCAGGATGGTCTCGATCTCTTGACCTCGTGATCCACCCGCCTCGGCCTCCCAAAGTGCTGGGATTACAGGCTTGAGCCACCGCGCCCGGCCGTCTCAAGATATTTTTAACCCTCTCTTCTCCAGCAACAGCTCGGCCCACACTTCTACTACAGGAAAACATGCTTAGATTACAATCATTTCCACTACAAGATTTTACCAACTGAATAAGACAATTTGAGGGTATAATATGTAAAGAGTTATGATACTAGCCGGGCCAACATGGTGAAATCTTGTCTTTACTAAAAATACAAAAATTAGCCAGATGTGGTGGCTTGCACCTGCACTCTCAGCTACTCAGGAGGCTGAGGCAGGAGAATCACTTGAACCTGGAAGGCAGAGGTTGCAGTGAGGCAAGATCATGCCACTGCACTCCAGCCTGGGTGATGGAGCAAGATTCTGTCTGAAAAAAAAAAAGCGTTAAGGTGAATTAAAACCCCAAACATATTAATCTATTTGCTGTTTTTTAGCTTGAAATATTTTAAAGCATTATGCCCTTCCTTGGTGTCTTGGAAGCCTGTCCTCCAGACCCAGCGTTGATAACACTGTCCAGCATCCTATGGATGGTTGTTGGTGTGCCAGTTCAGGCTTTGGAGAGCTAGTGACGAGGATAAGTAGACACTCCAGACCCACACACACAGAGCACTTAACCAAGCAGGGCATGGGGGAAGCCAGTGGTGTAACAGGCAGGAAGAGGCCACAGTTCTTGTTCTCAGCCTTTAGCTCTCTATGGACTTACCTGTCTTCATCTTGGAAGCCTAGCACGTTTCACCCCAGATGGAGATGCTAAGCTTTAGAATTTTTATCTGTTATCCATTTGTACCTCCCCTTTTAACTCAGCGAATTTTCACTTTTTTAATATTTTGAGAAAATAAATAGTTTAATTGCATTATTCTTATTATGTGGTTTTACATAAGTAGTTAAATACGTTAATTGGGTATGATGGTTTTATTTTAATGATATTTAACCTATCTTGTCCTTCCTATTTGTAACATTGTGCCATGTTTAGTCATATTTAAAAGACTGTATTTTTACTTAATTTTCTAGTGACTTAATTCTCTTAACTACTTTCTATGACAGCTATGTTTGTTTTGTCTTCTTTTCCCTTATCTAGCTGTAGTGCTGCTTCTGCTTTGTTAGCATTGCCTAGCAGCTCCCTTATTTCTTCCCGTTTTAACAGCTCCACACTCTCAAACTCTCAGCTAAACCCCTCAAGCCAGACAATTCAGGAGATTTAACAACCACAACCTCTTCCTTGGACAATACATTTCCTATTCTAGCTGCACATACCTGCCCATAGGGAATGGTATTTATGTCTCACGCTGTGCTCAGTGGTATCCTTCTGCTAGACGTTCTGTGATCTAGATCCATGGTCTCTCCTGTATAAAATTAATGCATGGGATCAAGATCTGTGGAGAATCACTGTACAATGGGGGGGAGGGCGGCACGAGGTTTCTTTCATATTGTCCCCAAGCTGATTCTAGTGGGGGGGGCGGTAGTCCCAATGTAACATCTCTCCAAAAAAGGAACTACCTTAAAGACCCCACAAAACCTGAAGGTTTGTTGTTGTTGTTTTGGGGACGGAGTCTCACTTGTTGCCCAGGCTGGAGTGCGATGGCACGATCTGGGCTCATTGCAGCCTCTGCCTCCTGGGTTCAAGTGATTCTCCTGCCTCAGCCTCCTGAGTAGCTGGGCTTACAGGCACTTGCCACCATGCCCAGCTAATTTTTGTATTTTTAGTAGAGACAAGGTTTTGCCATGTTGTCCAGGCAGGTCTTGAACTCCTGACCTCAAGAGATCTACCGATCTCAGCCTCCCAAAGTGCTGGGATTACAGGTGTGAGCCACTGTACCTGGCCAAAACCAGAAGGTTTTTAAAAAACATAAACTCCCTCAATTTGCTTATAACTGATATGATTAATCTGTTTCCCAAATTTGCTATAAAATTTTTTTGCTTGAGTAGGTAACTCACATGCCTTAGTTTCAAGAAGTGAGCTATGCCAGGAATTATCCCCAAGAAGGGTGTGCTTGGTTTGGTTTTTTCAGCTAGATAGATGATTGATAAATAAAAACATAGATAATACATTATTAATTGATGTATAGATGATTGACAGATGGTAGGTAAATAAATAGATGATCTATTGATTACATTCAGCTGTACTTTTGCTGGATCCCTTGAAGACCAGAATCTTATTAAGCAGCCGCAGTGTGCTGTGAACCTCAAAGCCTCACAAGAATACGTAAGCTTCCCCAATCCAACTAAAAAGATCGTGCTTTCACAAAGAAGGCCACTTGGTTCAGAGAGGGGCTGAGGCCAGACACCTGCACTCCTCTGCTTTGTTCCCTCAAAGAAAACAGGATGCCATTTTGGTTAAAGTTGAATCTCTAAAAAACAAACTGATAAATGATCAGAGCCTAGGCCATGTCCATGATTCCCCTAAACTAAGAGAAATTTCACAAGTTAATTTTTCTACTTACATTTCCTGAAGAATGTGTTTAAATAAGAATCAGCCCCCTCAGCCGGGCATGGTGGCTTATGCCAGTGCTCCCAGCACTTTGAGAGGATGAATCCAGTGGATCGCTTGAGCCCAGGAGGTTGACACCAGCCTGATCAACACAGTGAGACCCCAGTTCCACAAAACTTTTAAACATTATCTCAGTGTGGTGATGTGTGCCTGCAGCTACTTAGGAGGCTGAGGTGGAAGGACTACTTGAACCCCGGAGGCCGAGGCTGCAGTGAGTTTTGATGGCGCCACTGCACTCTAGCCTGGGTGACAGAGCAAGACCCTGTCTCAAAAATAAATACCTCTCTCTCTCTCTCCACCTTCCTGCTTCCTATTCATCGATTCTTTATCAATGTTATTTCCTTTCCTGTTTAGAGTTCAGCCTGTTTCTTACCAACACATATTTAATAGCTTCAACCTCCTGTACTTCCCTGCCATGGTTGTGCATTCTTCTCAGCTAGCTCGCTTGGGGCACAGAGACTCCTATGTGCCTGCTGACCTTCTGCTTGTCTTAAAGGCCTGCAGGGTCTTCATCTCAAAGTGTTAAGTCACACCCTGCTTTATGTACCTCAGCACAGATGAACCACGGCTAGCTGGTTCTGACTCCCATACTCAACCAGCAGTGAAAGACAAATTCAGCCCTGGGCTTCATGAGGTTTACCCTCAGGCCCAGGAGCACTTCTCCAGGGGGCATGGCTCCTCACAGGCCCAGGAGGTTCCCAGGAGCATTCCATCAGGTAATAGATATTTTTCTCTAGAATGTGATAGGACAGCATCCTACAACTAAGCATATTTTTGCATGCTTTACGATATTATGCTGGCTGAGTGCAGTAGCTCATGCCTGTAATCCCAGCACTTTGGGAGGCTGAGGCGGGCAGATCACGAGGTCAAGAGATCAAGACCATCCTGGCCAACATGGTGAAACCCCATCTCTACTAAAAAATACAAAAATTAGCTGGGCGTAGTGGCACACACCTGCAGTCCCAGCTACTTGGGAGGCTGAGGCAGGAGAATTGCTAGAACCCAAGAGGCGGAGATTGCAGTGAGCCGAGATTGCACCACTGCATTCCAGCCTGGCACCTGGCAACAGAGCAAGACTGTCTCAAAAAAAAATAAAAATAAAATAAGATATTATGCTACTGAGAAATCCATATTTAGAAAACAGGTTCTCCTGTTTCCAATCATTAAAGCCTTCATAATTTTCTTAGAGACAAAAATGAGCGAAAAGAGGGAATTAGCCTATCTAATTTAAAGCCATGTGGAAGGGACTAGAGGCTGCTGCCACCCCCTCACAACCACCTCCTGGGAAGTTACTCTAAAACCTGCAGTTCCCAGTCCCTTACCTTGCTTTGCTGCTTGCGATTGTTTTGCTCTCCTGAGGCTATGTCATCTATGAATCAACAAAGAGTAGCTGCAAGATGATAGCTGAGGAAGGAATGCCCAGACAAAATCTTCAGGATGAATGAAAATGTGTAACTCCTCTGGATTTAATTCTCTGTCAGTACAGTTCTTTTCTTCATGCTTATCTAACATCTATGTGGATTTTAAAAGAAAATTCATAACACACAAGTCCCCCCACCCTCTAAAACAAAACCTCCCAGGATCATATCATAACACCTCATTATGCCCACCTGATTCATATCTGTAATAAGGTGAACATGGTGTGCCTCCCCTGAAAGGATGTACACTGACTGTTCAGGTGCTTGGCCTCTGATAAATGTGGTATTCATCTTTGAAGACTGCAATGTCAAGATTAGCAATGGTCTTGCCAAAGTTTTTCCTGAGACAGTGAGATAAGTTGTACCAAAAGGATTGTTTACACACGGCATGGGCCACTTTTCTACGGAGTTATTTTGACCTAAATGAAAAATCTGCTGTCAAATCTATACATTTCACCAAATACTGCTGAGTGACAGCCTAGCCTCTGGAATGAGGCTAGTGTAAATTTCACTTATTTCTCAATTTTACAGATTAATGTTTTAGACTTTCTAATAGCTAGCCCTGGCTTACTTATTACTATTCTTGGGATGAATATTTTAGTCAATGTTGAAAACAACCATTTAAATTTCCTATAATATATAAAGAGTCCTTCCAAACAAGTTGGTTGAATAAATAAAAACTAGTAGAAAAAATAAGCAAAAGATACGAATAAACAGCCCAAAGAAAAAGCAAATCTAAATGCCCAAGAACTATGTAAAAATATGTTCAAATTTACTCAGGAAAATTCAAAGTAGGATAACCAGGAGGTATTACTTTATCCCCATCAAACTGCAGAACCTAAAAAAAACTGTAACACTTGCATTTGGGGAGATAAAAGGGACAATACTAAAATATATGAAAGGTGAAATTTGAAACTTGTTACAGCCTTTAAGGAAAGCCATCAGGCAACATCTATGAAAATTAAACTATATATACTCATCAACTCCCCAATCCCACTCCCAGAAATCTACCCTAGGTTAGGCACACGGCATAACTACTACACTACAAAAACTTGCAGAAATCTACCCTATGGAAATAAAAGTGCCACAATGTCAGGACACATATAAGAGACAGGGACTGAAAAGAAAGTTAAAGTCCATTAGTTGGCCGGAATTAATTGTGATATGCCGACAGAATACCACATAGTCATTACAAAGGATAAACTAAAGCAATAGAAGATCTGGAAGAACTTCAGGAGCTATTGTTGAAGGAGAAAAGCCAGATACCAGAAAAAGCATGCATAATATAATCTATTCTCATTTTTAAAAATAATTTTTAAAAATCTTTATGTGATGGATAGATAGAAATAATAGGCCTAGGCTAGGTGCAGTGGCTCACATCTGTAATCTTAACACTTTGGGAGGCCTATGTGGGCAGATCACCTGAGGTCAGGAGTTCAAGACCAGCTTGGCCAACATGGTGAAACCTCATCTCTACTAAAAATACAAAAATTACCCAGATGTGGTGGCAAGTACCTATAATCTCAGCTACTCAGGAGGCTGAGGCAGGAGAATCACTTGAACCTGGGAGGTGGGGGTTGCAGTGAGCTGAGATCACATCTGCACTCTAGCCTGGGGGATAGAGCAAGACTCTATGTGAAAAAAAAAAAAAAAAAGGGACTCATTGGTCTGGGCGCAGTGGCTCACACCTGTAATCCCAGTACTTTGGAAGGCCGAGTCAGGTGGATCACTTTAGGTCAGAAGTTCAAGATCAGCACAACCAACATGGTGAAACCCTGTCTCTACTAAAAATACAAAAAATTAGCCAAGTATGGTGGCACACGCCTGTAATTCCAGGTACTTGGGAGGCTAAGGCAGGAGATCACGCCACTGCACTACAGCCTGGGCAAACAAAGTGAAACTCCATCTCAGAAAAAAAAATAAAATAAAAAAGGATTCCCTAGACATTAATGGATAATTTGAAATGGTCAAGGAACAGAAATGTTATATGAAAGTCTGGGAGGGGTGGGATGATGGGTGTCCATGATAAAAACAAAATATATGATGTGATCTTGTTGATAAAAAATTTATATATAAATTAATATATATGTTTAATATATAAACATGTATTTAATGTATAACAGATATTTTAAATGGGTGTGTGTATGTATACTTTTATATATACTCCTAAAAATGTACATTAAAATAATAATCAACAAAAGGTAAATTATGGTTATCACAGGGTAGTGGAATTTTAGGTGAACTTGACATTCTTTTTTTATTTATATATGTAGCTTTAACTATTTAAGATAAGCATATGCTACTTATGTTTTATATACATTTACTTACATATTATAAGTAAACTTAGATGTATTGAGAAATATATTTTATATTATCTAATTTATATTTTATATAAAATAAAGCTATTTAATTCTGAAAAAGACAACAACAAAATAAATAAATAGGCCAATGAATGTTGTAAAGGAAAAAAGTCCCTTCTGCATAGCCCTTATAGTAGGGGTTCCAAATTTATTTTTACAAATAATTGCACTATTAAAACTAAGAACTTATTAAACTAAAATGTAGAAAATGTCCCTTTTAAAAAAATATATATTATTATTAATTTTTTTGAGATAGAGTTTTGCTCTTGTGCCCCAGGCTGGAGTACAATGCATGATCTCGGCTCACTGCAACCTGCACTTCCTAGGTTCAAGAGATTCTCCTGCCTCAGCCTCCTGAGTAGCTAGGATTACAGGCACCCGCCACCATGCCCGGCTAATTTTGTATTTTTAGTAGGTATGGGGTTTCACCATGTTGGTCAGGCTGGTCTTGAACTCCTGACTTCAGGTTATCCACCGCCTCAGCCTCCAAAAGTGCTGAGATTACAGGCGTGAGCCACCTTGCCCTGTTGTTTTTTTTTTTAATTAAATAGAGATGGGGTCTCACTATGTTGCCCAGGCTGGTCTTGAACCTCTGGGCTCAAGCAATTCATCGACCTCAGCCTCCCAAAGTGCTGGGATTACAGACGTGAGCCCCTGTGCCCAGCCAGTGACTGTTTTTGTAAGAATCTTTTTTTAACTGGAAGAGCTTCTAAATCCCTTTTCCAATTGCCCTGGTTAGCTCCTATTAATAGATGTTAACCGCCTCATCCTTGTAGCAGGTGTTTGATGAAGACTGTTAGGAAGCAAGAATGAGCCCGGCTTAGTTGACAAGGGAAAAGGGAACACACAGTGTTACACTAAGCTGACCTTGAGGCACCATGATCAACCTCCCAGCCACTTGCCCCAAGCCCTCTTACTAGAGGAATTAAAGGCGAAGAACACATAAGATGGCAGGAGGTTAGGGCAAGGGAATTAACAAGTGAGGCAAACACCAGAATAGAGCAGTGGCTGGGTTCTTAAATAAACAAACTTGAGTTTTCTCAAACGTGTCTTTCTATGCAACCTGAAAGAATCAAACTAACACATGTGCCCACTTGAGAATAATTGTATTTAATTTTTTAAAACAATTTCATCAGATAAATGTAATAAATCAAGGTAGGAATCTCTATGCCTAGCTTGTATAATTAATTATAAAGAGATGTTTATTGTACAGTTTTCCACTGTACAGCTTTCAGAAAAGATTTTGGAAGAACAAATAAAATTAATATCTAAAAACTCTATTTCTTGGCAGGGTGCTCATCCCTATAATCCCAGCATATTGGGAAGCCAAGGCAGGAGGATCACCTGAGGTCAGGAGTTCAAGACCAGCCTTGCCGACATGGTGAAATTTTGTCTCTACTAAAAATACAAAAATATTAACCAGGTGTGATCATGCGCACCTGTAATCCCAGCTATTTGGGAGGCTGGGGCAGAAGAATCACTTGAACCTGGGAGGTGGAGGTTGCAGTGAGCTGAGATAGCATCGCTGCACTACAGCCTGGGCGACAAGAGCAAAACTGTCTCTAAATAAATAAATACTCTATTTCTTACAGTTTTTGCTTTTTGAGTCACTTGGTATGCTTTGAGTTCCTTAAGTTTCACATACTCTAAGTTATTCTCTGCCTGGATCTGGCTACCAGTCTTGTAATTCATGTGAACACACTCCAGACACAAATAAAGTTTAAGGTAACTATCCTTTGTCAGAGACCATTTAGTTCCTACCTCTGACTGTGTTACTCCTGTGAAAAGCAAAAAGTTCCTTTTCAAAGTTTCCCTTTTTGTTAAAGAATAAATAATGTGTTAGAAATAATAGTTTCTTTTAAAAACTAACCTCCTTCGAGCTTCCTTGCTTTTTACTAATAACTTTTTGTTAAGCCCTATGTAGCTGTTAAATATAGTAAGGGAATAAGTACATTCTATGTCCTTGTACTTTAACAAGTTATTTGTTCTGGCCTATAGCCTGCTCAGACATGTCCAAACATGCCCAGGGATTTCCCAGCTTATAGCCTATGCCTCTTCCTTATTTGGAAATGTTATTATTCTCCTAGTTTCCCATAAACAACCCCCTTCCTTACTTTGTTCTCCATGGCACATTTACCTATTTAGGAAAGTTTTAAGTTTTTAGCCAATGGGGATCAGTCTAGATTGTGCAGTCCAGCTCCAGCCAATGGAGATAGGACATTGCAGTAAGGATCCAATGCATCAGAAAAAACTTCTGCTTTGCTTTGTTCAATGTACTTTCATGGCAATCAGACTTCTGAGAAGCATCCTTTCTGCAGAAAGTAAAATCTCCTTGCTGAGAAAAGTTCTTTGAGCACTTGGTTGTTCTTTTCAGCACCAAGGAAGAAGCATTTGCTTCCAACCCTCCTTTCATTAAAAAAAATTAGAAAACAGGGGCTGGGTACAGTGGCTCATGCCTGTAATCCAAGCATTTTGAAAGACCAGGACAGGCAGATCACCTGAGGCTAGGAATTCGAGACCAGCCTGACCAACATGGAGAAACCCCATCTCTACTAAAAATACAAAATTAACCAGGTGTGGCGACACATGCTTGTAATCCTAGCTACTTATGTGGCTGAGGCAAGAAAATCACTTGAACCTGGGAGGTGGAAGTTGCAGTGAGCCAAGATCGTGCCATTGCAGTCCAGCCTGAGCAACAAGAACAAAACTCCATCTCAAAAAAAAAAAAAAAATTAGAAAAGAAAAATGTAAGACTGAGAAGTGAACACTTGCTTGAGAACAATGTTATATTGTTTACCTTCTTGTTTTCCCTAAAGATCTCCTCAAGAAGATGTGGATAGCAACTTAGTGCAACCACCCTAAGATCAGGGCAGGATGACAAGAATTCAAGCTGAGCGACATAGAAGGGGAATAGAAGAAATCAGTGTAGCTACCCACATTACCCTGCAATGTTAGGGTGTCCCCCTTAGAAGGGAGGTCAGCACCCCATTATCTGGAAAAGAGTGACAAGAACCAAGAAGTGAGGCCAGTGAGTAGTAGGAGAAGGACAGAGGACAAAGCCAATTTGTCTGGGGATTAAGTGCCTGGGCTTTATTCCCAAGGGTCCTAATTCAGCACAAGGAAGGGAACAACTGTGTGGGGCAGCATGACGTGCTCAGAAGCTGCTGCAGACTGTTTCCTGCAAAAGAGGAACATTATACCTCAGCCAGTCATCACCAGGATGTTGTAGGAGAGGGATCTCTGCCTGGCTAATGCTTGGAGTCCTCACACACATTTGATCACATTCAGATAATCACATGTCTCATTTCAGGACATGTGTGAATCAAGCACTGGCTGGAGAAGAAAATGCTCTCATGCCTGGATTGTGGAACCAGGCAATGCTTCACTGGAGCAACTCCAGCAGGGAGAAAGTAGTGCGGGCATCTTGTTACAACTGTTTACGACTTGTAATGCCCTGTCATTTCCCTTTCCTTCTAGGGGCGGGAAGTGGCTCTGGGCCAAGCTGCATGAGCTCAGTGTAGCCTCTGGTTATTTATGTTCACACGAAACCGGGATAGACACAAGTGGTCTCCTGACAAGTCAGATGACAACCTCCAGTGCTATGCATTCCAGTCCCACTTTTAATTTATATGTTCATAATTTGAAATTGGTGTAGTTGACCTAAGGATGTCCTCTGCCACAGACAGTAATGAGATAAGTATTCTCCTACATTATATTCATATGGTTTTCTTATGAACCAGGGCATGAGCTCCATAACAATTGGTCCTTGAGTCTATTGCCAGAGAGTCTCCATATAAGTTATGTTAAAGCTAAAAGTATTTGTCTTTGATAGTCTCCAAAACTAAACTTAAAGTTTAACCTAAAGTAACTACTTACTGTAAATTAATTTGATTTGTTATCTAGAAGTACATTTTTCTGCTAATTTGTCCTGGAAAATAGCCCAGAAAAGCAATCCCAAAGCTCTGAAACCTGTCTCTTCCTCTCCATCAACTCTGCCACCCTCTGGTTTTTAATGCTTCTTGACTGGACTGTTGCAACAGCATTTACGAGTCTCTGTGCTTCCGATCTGTCTCCTGCCAGCTACTTCCGGTGAACCCATTCAGCTCACATGAGAATATGCAGCTGTACACCAGGAACACAGAACAGGCCACCACGGGAGCTGGCTTTCAACCCTGGAGTTTACTCAGGCCACCTCTTGTGCCCATGTATGCCAATCTGATACGCTTTGGTCTTGCCTCTTCTAGGTCACTGACTCTAGTGCTGATGGTTCCCCATGGACATTCTACCCCAGTTCAACCTCATCATCTCTCCCAGGCACAATCCTGGTAGTCGCCTAGTTCTAGCATTCTACTCATAGCAGTTGGGTCTGGGAGACTTGTGATCCTGCCACACCAGTCCCTCAGTGCCCAGTGATGGACCAGGGGAAGACCACTATTCTATCTATCTACTCCATTCTCTAAGTTGAATCTAGATTCAATCTAGTTTCAAATCTAATCAGCCTCTAAATTGAAGCTAGGTTCACCTTTCTTACATGAAGTGCTTATACTGTCTCTCCCCTGCTTAAACTTTTTGATTGGCTCCTATGGTCTTCAAGGTAAAGTCTAAACTTCCTACTGGCAAATATAGCAGTTAAAGTCATTCATGATATTGCTCCAAACACCCTCTCCAGGTGACTCACAACTCCCCCATTACCAGAATGCATGACTTTCACCTTCACCATTACAGTATACTAGCATTTCCTCTGATGTACCATGATTTCCTACCTCTGATATGCCCCCTTTCTGGAATGCTCTTTCTTGTATTATTTACCAAATAAATTCTAACTCAGTCTTCAAAATTAAATATAAATATTTTCTTCTCCAGAAAACTTTCTTTTCTCTCTGGATTTTTCTATTGAAATTCCAGGCTTTATACAGCTCAGTTAGCCCCCAATATTGGTCTTCCTGGGCCATAGCCCCTGCAGACATTATGTGCCCATCAAGGAGCTGAACAGCAAGGTGATGAAAATCGAAGTTTTACTCATTTGCAATCCCCTGCTAAGGGGCAGATTCTGCCAGAGACTACTGACTTTTGACGATGTTCTAATTCCCCTGACATGATCTTTGCCTACCTCTTCACACAGTCTGTTCCTTGTGCGCTCTACTTCATCAGTTCTTAACTATCCCAGTTCCCTGATCACACTGTCTTTCAATTTTCTATGACTTTGCAAATGCTGTTCCCTCTTACCCTTACTTTGCCAGCTTATCTGGCATACTTCCATCCATCATTCAAATTATCGCTTAGGACACCTTCTCCTAGACGCCTGCTGGCATCTCCTCTATTCTTCTTTTCTTCCTTCCCCAAAGTAATCCCTCCCTCTTCTGTACTGGAGTGGTGGGATACTAGCATGATTTCTAAATTCAAATTAACCTGAGTTCATCTCCCAGATGCACCGCTTAGTCACTATGTGGTCTTGAACAATGTAAATAATCTTTCTGGGTCTCAGTTTTCTGATATGCAAAAGTTTCCTGATAGACAATAATACTATCTAGCCCATAAGATTGTTCAGATTAAATTGCATAAAGAATACACAGTACTTAGAACAGATTCAGACACATAGGAAGTAATTTTACCATTGGTCATATGACGCTGGGTTACAGTTATTTATTTAGGTTCACTCTACCCCATTAGAATGGCAGCTGCTTAAGAGTAACAACCATATTTTATTCATCTCAGAGCCCAGTGTACAGTAAATGCGGGATCTGAACTGAACCTAATAATGGTATAAAATATGTATATCATAATTCATTACAATTCAGTGCAATTTAAATGCAGGGAATTTTAAATAACAACGCATAGGGACAGCTGTACTACCTGCAATTACAGATCATCTTCCTGCGGCCTTTTAAAAACTTCCTGTTTCTATATGGCTTAATATCAGTCATTCAAGTTATCTATCAAATGCCTGCTATGCGCCAAAGCAGTGGAAATACCTTAGTGAATGTTGGCAGCCCAATGAGAATGGGCTAATACAGCTGGTTTACTTGTTCATTTCTTTTCTAGGGCCCACACCTCTAGAAAAGAAAAAAAACAGTTGTATTAGCCCATTTTTGCATTTCTATAAAGAAACGCCTGGGACTGGGTAATTTATAAAGAAAAGAGATTTAATTGGCCCACAGTTCCACAGGCTGTACAGGAAGCATGGCAATATCTCCTTCTGAGGAGGCCTCAGGGAGCTTTCACTCATGGCAGAAGGCAAGGTGGGAGCAGGTGTTTTACATGGCAGGAGCAGGACTGAGAGATAAGGGGGAGAGGGAGATGATACACTCTTTTTTTTTTTGAGATGGAGTCTGGCTCTTGTCATCCAGCCTGGAGTGCGGTGGCACAATCTCGGCTCGCTGCAACCTCCACCTCCCCAGTTCAAGGGATTATCCTGCCTCAGCCTACTGAATAGCTGGGATTACAGGTGCATGCCACCATGCCCAGCTAATTTAGTAGAGATAAGATTTCACCTTGTTGGCCAGGATAGTCTCGCTCTCATGACCTCATGATCTGCCTGCCTCGGCCTCCCAAAGTGCTGGGATTGTAGGCATGAGCCACCACACCTGCCCTACACACTTTTAAACAACCACATCTCATGGTAACTCACTCACTCACTATCGTGAGAACAGCGCCAAGGGAATACTGCTAAACTATTCATAAGGACCCACCTCCTGTGATCCAATCACCTCCCACCAGGCCCCACCTCCAACATTGGAGATTACAATTGAACATGAGATTGGGGTGGGGACACAGATCCAAACTATGGCTGCTGTAAATGTCCAATGGTTCCACCTGGCCCGCTCCCTAGACAGAGCCGATTTATCAAGACAAGGGAACTCTAATGTCAAAAGAGTAATTCACGCAGAGCCAGCTGTGCGAGAGACCAGAGTTTTATTATTTCTAAAATCAGTCTCCCTAACTATTTGGGGATCAGAGTTTTTAAGAATAGTTTGGCGAATATGGGCTCAGATAGTGTGGAGTGCTGATTGGTTGGGTTGAAGATGAAATCACAGGGGATTGAAGTGAGTTCTTGCTGACTTCTGCTTCTGGGTGGGATTGCAGAACTGGTTGAGCCAGATTATTTGCAGGTCTGGGTGGTGTCATCTGCTGCAGAATGCAGGGTCTGCAAAATATCTCAAGCACTGATCTTACGTTTTGCAACAGGGATATTATTCCCAGAAGCAATTTGGGGAAGTTCAGACTCTTGCAGCCAGAGGCTGCATAGCCCCTAAACTGTAATTTCTAATCTTGTAGCCAATTTGTTAGTCTTATAAACACACACTAATCCCTAGGCAAGATGAGGTTTTCGGGAAAGGGCTATTATCAATTTTGTTTCAGAGTTTAAACTATAAACTAAATTCCTTCCCAAGGCTAGCTCGGCCTACGCCTAGGAATGAACAAGGACAGCTTAGACATCAGCAGCAAGATGGAGTCGGTTAGGTCTGATCTCTTTCACTGTCAAAATTTCCTCAGTTATGATTTTTGCAAAGGTGTTTTCATTACCAGCTTATACCATAAAGTCCTGCTGGGAGTCACAGCGGAATAACAGGCAAAATGCCATTGGAAAACTTCTGAGAAGCAACTAACCAAAGAAAATTCTCTGGAGTCAAAGAAAGGAAATCCTGCTGGAATTAGGAGACCAGAGTCTTTTCAAAGTGTACCCTTTACCCATTTACTCACTAAGTGATCAACCTGATTCCCAGAGGCACCCCTTGTCCAAAGACATCCTGTGCTAACTTGCTCTTGCATTGCTATAAAGAAATACCTCAGACTAGGTAATTTATAAAGAAAGTAATTTAATTAGCTCACACTTCTGTAGGCTGTAAAGGAAGGATGCATCTGCTCAGCTTCTGGGGAGGCCTAAGGGAACTTTTACTCTAGATGAAGGTGAAGCCAGAGGAGGCATTTAACATGGCAAAGACAGGAACAAGAGAGAAAGTGAGGGGGGAGGTGCAACACATTTTTTAAAAACCAGATCGCTAAGAACTCCCGCACTACTGAGAGGACCGCACCAAGTCATCAGGGATCCACCCACATGACCCAAACACCTCCCACCAGGCCCCATCTTCAACAGTAAGGATTATACTTCAACATGAGATGTATGGGGACACATATTCAAACTATAGCACGCACTTCTGTTACTATGAAGGACAGTTTCTGAACAGCAATGCCTTAGGGTCTTGGGCACCACTAACTTCCTTACAGCATTGCTCCCTGAAGGGTAGTCAGCCCTTAGAAGCTGAGATAGATCAAAGCAAATAGATTATAAAAACCATAGGATGCCTGGGGCCATGCTAACTAGAGCCTCCGAGGCCTCCAAGAATTGACTGCAGTAGTAAATCTTCCTGTCTTATCCAACCACATGTCTCTTCTTAGAAGGATCTAGGTTTTTTTTTCAAATCACCCATTAAAATTATTCTTCCATAAATTATTTTTATTATGGTCTAAAAGGCTTTAAATTCAGTTTGCATGTAACCCACGCTTTCCAAAGAAAACATTCTAAGGTAATCTCTAAGTTCTTTCATTAATTTATTAGACATCTACTAAGGTGCCATGCTCATTATCACTAACCCAAGGGTTTTCATATCTTGACTTTTCAAACTGTCTCCAATCTTAATTATCACACACGAAGTTTTTCCACACCTGTAGGTTTATTTATATAGTGAAGTAATTTGGGGAAGGGTGTAAATACACAGAAGAATGTGAAAGTTAACAGAGCCCCTTATCAGACTTTTAAATGGCTTCTAGACATAGCTCAACTGATTCCATTCTGGAATTTCCAAACTGTCTAGCAGGGGTCCCTTCCTTTATCTGAGCATCACACTAGGGCATGTTCAGGGCAGTTCTCTTTAACTCATTCTTGTTTTCCTTTCCATGTGAACTACAGTACTTTGCTCTTGCTATCACTAACAGAATATAATTCCAGGTATTGAATTTGAATTCATTGGAAAAGGTTAAGGGCTCTGATTGTCTGGCAGAACTGAGTTTGAATTTAAACTCTGCCACTAACTAGCTCTGTGACCTTGGGTAATTTACTTCACATCTCTAGACCTAGTTTCCTCATCTGAATAGAGTTGTTATAAAGATTTCATGAGATAACATATGTGAAAAGCATAGATCATTTTAATAACCAAGAATCTTTCTGTTTTACATGTATTAACTCATTTATCCCTTACAAGATGACCATCTCATGGGACTCTTAGGGATATACATCATGTCACTATTTTCCAGGGACTTCACATCTCCCCTACATGGTACATTCTGTACCTCTGAGTCACAAAGATGAAGGCCAGCTTTCTTACCAAGGCCAGCCTTGAGGTGCTTGTTGCTCCAGGCATACAGCCCTCAAACCCTTCCGAATGAAGCTTTCAACATGCTCCACGCAGCTGTTTCCCTGAGATAGGCAGCCTGCAGCTCTTTGCACTAGCTGCAAACGTGTCTCTGCATTTTAGTCCAACAGAGCTGGCTTTGCTGACATCAAGGACGTGGTGCAAAGCACAGCTCTTTAGTTTCCAAATGAATGAAAATGACATATTGAAAGCAGTGCTGGCCGCGGTATCTAGCTGGAAAACAATAATGACTCACAGGAAGGACAAAGACTGAGTAAGCACCAACGAAAGGCCACTCATCCCTTCATTAACATCACTTGGGAAAATATGGTCTCACTATGGAACAACCAAAAACACATGGACAAAAATCTCCTGGGCTTTTGAGCATAGTCTAATTCCCATCTGGCTTATTAATTTCCTAACTTCTAAATTAATTTCAGTAGGAGTTGGAAGAGAATAAACAGTGGCCATAAGTATTAGAAATTTTACATGTGGCATGCATCTGCATCACTAATAGCATTGCTAATCAATTGTGAAATGACAATTAGACAGCTTTGATAAGAGTGTTTCTTATTAGTCTACATGTTAGACCACAAAAATACTCCACCAGCAACAAAAAGAGATTGAATCTTCTTTACTACAGCTGTATATTGTCAGAGGTCTGGACAGAAATCTAAAAAATAAATAAGAATAAATAAAATATTTATTGTGATACTCCTTCCTTGTTTAATATATTAACATGATAATACATGTTTTAATGCTATGTAATTTTGGCATATCTTAAATATAAAAATGTCCAATTGATTCATTTTCCAATTGATTCATTATTTTATGGCCAATTATTCAATATACTAACAATTATATTTGTGCAATCAAAAACATATCTTGATTTTTAATGCTAGTAAATGTTAAGATTTTGAACTAAAAATACTATTTACACAATATTCCTGAGAAAAAGTGTCTTATAACACATAGGCCTTTTTTCCAATTGATTCATTATTTTATGGCTAATTATTCAATATATTAACAATTATATTTGTGCAACCAAAAACATGTCTTGAATTTTAATGCTAGTAAATGTTAAGATTTTGAACTAAAAATACTATTTACATAATGTTCCTGAGAAAAAATATTCAGGTAAAAGGCTCTGGTGAATCACTTTCTCGGGGACCTTGCAGGAATTGCCAACAAGAATTAAGAGCCATAAAGTAAATGTCTAAAATATTAGAGGCTGTGTCTCAAAGCATCTTGTATTAATGAAATCAGGGGCTTATTAACCAAAATCAAGCATTCTTAGAAGACAACCTTGTCTATATTTTTAATGTTTTTGGCTCTCCAGCATCTAAGCCCCTTAGCTATGCATGAGAAACCTCATGAGGCAGAGCCCACCTCCCGCTCTAGAAGCTGAACATTCTAGGTACTAGCTTGCCAAGCCTCTCTTGCAGCTACGATGCTAGCATGTGGCTTTGAGTCATCTGATTAGATGCATTCCCCTCACATTTTGAACCCAGAGCTCGTGACCAAAGAAGGAGGAACCACAAGGAGTCCATTCTGGCAAGGGTAATAGCAGGGACAGAAGTTATATTCATTTTGCAGAAGCAGCAGGCATAGCAATTCTAGCGGCCACCTCTAGTGCCAGCATCAGGCTGGAAGTAAGACAAGCTGTGGTGTCCGTGCCTATTGGCAGAGGCATTGACATCTTCCTGGGATACTTCTGTCACATAATGTTGGTCATAGTGCCAGTCTCCACAGCCTCCAAGCCCAGTTCTCTACCACTTCTGTCAGGCATACCAATATTCTTTAATAAATTCTACCACATGAGAGGAGGATCCTGATTCTTTCATTGTTTTTACTTTAAAAAATATTGGATTTTTCTTTAAAAAAGTAAATATTTATAAATGTTCAATATTTAATTTTAAAAATATTTCCTCCAGCTATATATTATAGCTTGGGAAATGAGGCAGTTTCTCAAGCAAGCCAAGGTAATGCATATGCTAATCAGTTAAGAGAGAAAAGGACACAGAAACACAAGTTTTGCAATGGCAAGGCAATTGTCAGCCTTGTCAGAGCAAAAAACATGTGCTGCCAGTTTGGAGTATCCTCACTTTAAGTCCCAGAATGTACTTTCCAGGAGGTAATGACTATGTAGTAATATTCAATGTGCATCATTTAACTCTTTTCTCTTAACCCTGCAGTCCTCATACCACACTGTAGCTTCCAGCCTGTTCTTTCTCCACAGCTGACTGACCCACTGAAGAGATGTGGCTTTGGGAGAAATTCTCACTCACTGAGAACATCTTGGAAATCCTAGGTCAGGCCAGGGGCAGTGGCTCACACCTGTAATCCCAGCACTTTGGAGGCCGAGGTAGGCAAATCACCTGAAGTCAGGAGTTTGAGACCAGCCTGGCCAAGATGGTGAAACCCCATCTCTACTAAAAATACAAAAACTAGCTGGGTGTGGCGGTGTGTGCCTGTAATTCCAGCTACTTGGGAGGCTGAGGCAGTAGAATCTTGAAGCCAGGAGGCAGAGGTTGCAGTGAGCCAAGACTGCACCATTACACTCCAGCCTGAGTCACAAAGCAAGACTCCATCTCAAAAAAAAAAAAAAAAAAGAGAGAGAGAGAGACATAGAAAGAAAGAAAGAAAAGAAAAGAAAAGAAATCCTAGGTCAATCTTCTGGCCCCGTTGAACTTTCTCTCATTTTGTTAATTCTCTTTCCACTTTCTTGTCAGAATTCTTTAGTACAATTTTGCTTCTTTAAAGAAGATCCTTAACAATGTATTGTACACAGTATTTGAAAATTGCTAAGAGAGCAGATTTCAAACGTCTCACCACAAAATAATAAGTAGGTGAGATAATATATATGCTAATTAGTTTGATATAGTCATTCCAAAATATATACAAATATCAAAATATCACATTGTATACCATAAGTATATATATATATAATGATTACCAATAAAAATAATTACTTTTTTTTAAAAAAGGAGAGTCTTGGCTAGTCTACTGCATTTCAACCTAATTCTTAGGAAATAAAATCATAGCAGTGACTTGTGCATATGTAGATGGTTCTGGCTGGAGATGGCCAAATATTATCTCTCACTAATATTAAGGAATTTCTTCTTCCTATAATTCTGAAAGAAAAGAAAATCATCTGAGAAAATTATATCCATCTCATTCCCAGAGAGCAGTGCCACTAACAAAGAATTTTTTTTTTTTTTTTTTTGGGACAGAGTCTCACTCTATCACCCAGGCTAGAGTGCAGTGGTGTGATCTTGGCTCACTGCAACCTCCACCTCCTGGGTTCAAGGGATTCTCTTGCCTCAGCCTCCAGAGTAGCTGGGACTATAGGCACAAGCTATAGTGCCTGACTAATTTTTTTGTATTTTCAGTACAGACGGGGTTTCACCATGTTAGCCAGGACGGTCTTCATCTCCTGACCTTGTGATCCACCTGCCTCAGCCTCCCATAGTGCTGGGATTACAGGCATGAGCTACCATGCCTGGCCTAACAAAGTATCTTAACAAAGGTCTTTTAGCAATTAACTTAATAATTTCATTTTAAAATGTTTCTCTTACTAAGTGAGAAGATTACTCAGGACCTGGGTGATTCAGGGTGGTTGTGTTTTATATAGCGCTTTCCAAATCAAACATCTGTAACATTTTGAACATATCTTTTTTTGGAGATGGAATCTTGCTCTGTCACCCAGGTTGGGAGTTCAGTGGCATAATCTCGGTTCACTGAAATCTCCACCTCCAAGGTTCAAGCAATTTTTCTGCCTCAGCCTCCCAGGTAGCTGAGATTACAGGCACCTGCCACCACGCCCTGCTAATTTTTGTATTTTTAGTAGAGACAGGGGTTTCACCATGTTGGCCAGGCTGGTTTTGAACTCTCGACCTCAGGTGATCCGCCCACCTCATCCTCCCAAAGTGCTGGGAGCCACTGCACCCGACTGCATTTTGAACATATCTACTTATTGAAGGAGAAGCCAAGCATTAAAGACATTCACTAACTTATTCACAGCACACAGCTGGTCCCAAGTGGAACTGCATGGTTGGGACTCAAAACCAGGCCTTAAACTTCAAACCTCATTCTTTTCCTCAATGCCGGCCGCCTCCAGAGCCGAGAGCCATTTCTAAGGGAAACTGTTCCATCTAGAGCCCAAAGGGCAGCCCTAGCCGACCATTGTGGTTTTGTTATACCCGTCTCTGGTCTCCATGGTTTGAACAGGATTGGGTAATTGACCCCAAAAGAAGCCAGTCCACAGATTGGTAAGCAGCCTGTGAGATGGCCTGGCACAAAAACTTTTGACTCAACAGAGGTGATCTGAGTCAACCAGATTCTAGCTGAGTCTTGTTGCTTCTAACCAAGAGACTCCAGTTGACTCAATCTTTCTGGAGATAATTGTATACACTATTCTGATTAACTGATTGCGTAGAATAACCTTGTTCAACTTTCTATTTCACCACTCTTGTGAAAACATGTCCTAACAGAACAAGATATAACATGTTTGGAAGTTCCCAGTCTGCTTAACTTCGGATAGACATTTTTCTTTTAGAAATATTTGTTCCTTCAATTCCTTGGCCCCACACAGTCTGGGTCCTCTATTTCTTGGTGCCTTCTTCCTCTATGTTCTAGGTAATGTGCTGAGTGCTTTACATAAATTATTTTATTGAAGGCTCACAACAACCCATAAGGTAAACATTATCCCCATTTTACAGATGGAGAGAGTGAGGCACAGGGAGAGAGTGTTGGTTTGGATCAGGATTGTGGTAGAGAAGGGAAGAGGGCAGATTACAGATATATTTTGAAAGCAGAATCAACATGGCCTGGTTGCTGAATTAGATATGGAAGTGAGGGAAGGAAAGAATCAAGGATGATGCTTAAGTACCAGGGTGAATTGTGCTGCCATTTGTCCAGCCTACAGGTCATCTCTAACTGGATATTCCAGAATCATCTCAAGGTCAACATGTCTAAAACTGAATTCATCATTTTTTCCAAAAGATCTTCTCCTTTTGCAAATATTTTCTTCTTCAAAGAATTTCATCCTCGCTGCTATTAGTGGCAGGTACTTTACAGGAAGGGATACCAATGAGAGAAACAATAAAAAATTTTCCTAGAATTTCAAATTGTTTTCTCCCAACTTTTTCATTTGTTTCCTAGGCTTTGAGCTCCCTCATTTAATCATAAGCTTGTCAGAAACAGAGCTTGTGTCTGTAATAGACCTAACGTTTATTGGGTATTTTCTAAAGGTCAGGGTTTGTGCTAAGCGCTTTGGCTGCATCACCCTCATAACTCTCCTAGCAGTCTCGTGAGGCATGGTGGTTAAGAGTAAGGTTAGACTGCTTGGGTTCAAATCCTTTCTCTGTCGTGTGATTTGGGGCAAGTTATTCAACTTTTCTGTGCCTTGGTTATCACGTGGTACTCTGAGAGTATAGAGGAAAAACATCTAACCCAGATAGATGAGATCAAAGAAGGCTTTCTAGAATGGAATGAAATGCTGAGCTAAATCTTTATTTGCAGAGCTATTAGGGGAAAGATGTTGCAGGCAGAGGGAACAGCTGACGTGAAGGCCAGGAAGTAAAGTGAAACATGGAGCTTTTGATAACTGCCAGTGCAATTTATCAAGTGCAGAAAAAGGGAGATGAACGTAAATGTTTACAAGCACCAGGCAAGTAAGATAAATAAGTGCGTCTGGTCAGGGGTAAGACAATGGGAAGACATGGGTTCCCAAGGCAAACTACTGAGTCCAGCACTCACCTGAAGGGGCCACCTCTACTGAGGTAACACTCTCCTCACTCACCAAGCTCCAGTACACTGCTTATAGTATCTGGAGCCTCCTTAACTTGCTATATGTTCCACCTAGAACTTGCTTTGCAAGGCTGGCTCCTGAACATCATTTCAGCTCAAATGGCATTTGAAAGATGCCTTCTCTGATTACCACCCACATGCCAGCTCCAGACCTGCCAGTACTCCACTCTAGCTTATTGCGTCTGAGCACTTAGTATTATGTGAAATTATTTTGTTCATTTGTTTATGTGTACATTTTGGGTCTTTGTTTAATTGTATGTTGGGTATATAATATAAGCTCTATTGGAACAGGAAAGTTTTCCAACACCTATAACAATATCTGACACACAGGAGCTCAACAAAGCCCATTTATTAATTTTGAATAAGCAAGTGATGGTTTTATTGTATACTTACTCCATTCCACGTTCTATGGACTACAGTAATAAATCTGGCAATCATCAGAACATAGGCAGTAGCTAACAACACAGAAATGTGTGAGAAAACCCAGGACATGTGTGTGGAGCCAAAAGATAACAGATCAAGAGAAATTCATTGTAGGCCAAAAAACATAAAGAAAAACCCCAAAGAGACTGATCAGGATAGTAAGGGGAGGATCCAGGGAAGAAGTGGTATCACAGAAGCCAAAGAAAAACAGAATCCACAGTGTTAAGTCAAGGCTGTATGAGATAATCTGCTTCTGACTGATTATCATGTATAACAGACACCTAGATATCTAAAGATTTCACCCATTGCTGTTTCTCACTGTGCCCATTTAGGGATCTCTCTGAAGAAAGTCTCACCTATATATTTACCATCTGTCTGAGTTTCCTGGGATATATCCCAATAGGGATGCATGTCTGTTCTCTTTTTACCTTATTCAAATAAGCTTTCCTACATTTTCACCTTTGGTAAACAAATTTCCATTCATATATCACTACTCTGCCTCTCCTATAAAATTATTCATTAACAAAACAGAATCTACCATACTTATATTCTGATCCTTATCCTGTTCCCCAGCCATCAAAACCTTGGTAGTATCATGAGTCTGTAGCTTTCAGCCTGTGTTAAGTGAGGGTTGAAGCATCCTATCTGGCCCCCTTCTTAGCGAAAACAAATATAAATTTATACATATATATATATGTTTTTTAGAACTTACAATCACCTAATATATGTGCTAAAAAAAAAAAAAGTCAGAGTTCAGAAAATGGGTAATGACCAGAATTCAGACAGAGGGAAGATACGTGTCATATTCTAATAGGGTGTTGAGGGAAGGTTTCTATAATAAGGTGACATTTGAGCAGCAATCCAAAGGACATAAGGGAGCAAGCCTTGTAGATTTGCGGAGGGTAGGTGGGGAATGCTCCAGAGAGAGAGACAAAAGGAATAATAAGGTCAGTGTGTCTAGTGGAGAATAAGCCAAGGAGACAGCCCTAAAAGATGAAGGGTTAGCAGGATAGACTCAAGAAAGCAGCACCTGCCTTCAACTGAGGAATTCTCCAAGTCTGCCTAGGAAGTAGTAGTGCATCCAGATAGTGTCTGGAATGCAGCAGGTGCTCAGTAAACATTCATTCAATGAAAGAATCCCCAAGATGGAGAATTATTTTGAGGACAAGTTGTCGGGATCCCAGGTGACTAAGTTCACCCTTAACTCAGGCAAGTTTAGCACTTGATCATATTTAGTGTTTTCTCTAGATCTCTTTTCCACCAGATTATCTCTTACTTGCTAGAAAATGTTAAATTTATTTAAGATATGGGCCGTGTTCTTTATTTTTATGATTCTGAGTCCAGTGCCAGTACTCAACAAACAGTTGTTTGACTGAATAAAATAAAATAAAAAGTAGTAGAATATAGGCATAGCATGAAGAGAATGAAAGAAGAGGTGGTTGGTTATCTCTGGGTGAGGGTATTAGAGATCATTTGCATTTTTGAAGCTTTATGTTCCTTAAAAATTTTCTATAATGAGCATATTTTTGTTACAATTCAAAATAATATATTAGAATACTAAAATGTACCAGATGTTAAAGGCAGTGAAATCCATCTCCATTAACCTTGTTCAAGGTTCGTACAGAGGAAGCATCTGAGCCTCAATTTGTTGGCTATATGTATAAAAGAGTCTTAGAAAATGCCAGCTCTCGTTTTTGTACACAGAGAACCGACCATTAAGACAATACAAGTAACTATATAGACACTATCCTACCAGCACTCTAAAATGCTCTTGCAAACATATGTTTCATCAAAGTAAACCACAAAAAGCAGTGGCAGTACATTTCATCAGAACAGTGTCTTCTCGTAAACAAGCTGTCCTTGCCAAGGCTTACTGAACATTTAACTGCCTCTTGTA
Source organism: Sapajus apella (assembly GCF_009761245.1). Taxonomy (NCBI): domain Eukaryota; kingdom Metazoa; phylum Chordata; class Mammalia; order Primates; family Cebidae; genus Sapajus; species Sapajus apella. The sequence goes on along the minus strand of NW_022436956.1, from coordinate 24,951,940 downwards.
GTTATCCAAAATAAAATGATGAATTTCTGTATTTCTTTAGCAAAATCTCCATTAGAAAGTAAAGACTGCCAAAGACAGACAATGCTCACTTTTAAAAACAGATGCTTGTAAGAATGAATCAGAAGGCCTAGCCCTTCTCAATGAATCTTCACAGCTATGTGTATAGGACTCAAACACTAGAAAAAGTCATATAACGAGTGAAGAGCTGGAGAAACATTTCAGGGGACTACTGATACTGTTTCAAATAAGGTAAGCTTTTTGACTAAAATGAAGTACCATTAGACATAGGAATAGGTGAATGGCTCTAATGCATCCCAAAGGATAGCCTGACTTACCTCTGTCTATAAGTTTAAACCTATGTGCTCTAGACTGACCGCAGAACAGAAAGGACAGAAGACAAATCACTCCTCTAAGGTCAGAGCTCACCTCCACCAAATCCCTGAATGTAATCTGTGATCCACCAAAATCATTAAAAGCTCTTGGATGGCTCTAGTCTCTTTATCTCTCTGGCCTCAATCATTGTCCATGAAAGGTGATAGCACTTGCTGGTAGAACTCCTAGAGATGTGCTATATCTCTTTTCTGGCTAGATTCCTTATTTCTGACTCCTTCCAGATATTCTTGGGCTAAAAATCTCCTAGAATTCGGTGTTCAATCAAAAATAGCTGTAAGTGTACATTTTCCATTGACTTTCACTCTAAAGCTGAAAGTGAGTACCTGGGACTAGATTGCTTGTTTCCCCTGTATGCCTCTGTCCTTAGTCACTAAGCTCACTTGCCTGCCCCCATCCTAGACTCTGAAGCCTAGATCCTGTCAAGTGACCTGATCCATCCCAACTACCCAAGTCTGGTGGTTCGGTGACTCGGCAGCAAGACTGCCCTGCTGATAATCCTACTGTTCCTGTAAACTGCAGCCCTGATTATGAGCTCTCTCTCCTATTTTATTGCTGTGCTATTTGCTCTTTGTTCGGGGAATTGTTTGGAGAATTTGTCTGCTGGTCAGTTGCCTGTCTTTTTCTTTTTTCTTTTTTCTTTTTTAACCAAATCCCTGCCTCCTTCTGCTAGTTCAGTAGTGGTCTACTTCCTTGTTCCTTCATGCTTGAATATTTTCCTAATTCCATAGTTCCTTTGAGATTTGATTCTTATCTTTCAGAGATCGAAGTCTGAATCCTAGTTCCCGAAGCCATGTCTTTACTACCTTCTAACAAATTAATGCTTAAACAAGCAGCCACAGATTGGAGAGCCATCGGGGTTCCCAATGTCCATCACCAACCTGCCTGTCTTCCACATGACAGACAGAAAAGCTAAGGAAACCAAGGAGCAAGACAGGCAGAGCTCCTGGCTTCAGGAAGCATATTTTCTTATGTGGAAAGACCAACAATAAATCAAATAAGCAAATATAATTCCAGGTGGTGAGTATTATGAACAAACACGCATGCTCCCTTGGCCCCATGCCTACAGCTGACCCACTGTGATGCCTCCACTTCTGTATACTTCCTCCTGTGTCTGCCCACGAAAATATCCCTGGATATTCCCCTTGGGTAAAGCAGTTCCCAACAAAAATCTTCATCAAATCTGAGTTTAGAGCTTTTGACAATTAAGTTGTAAAAACAATGACTAACACCATTAATGCCAGCTGGGAATCCTTGAGCAATAGTGGGATCTCCCCTTTCACATGATTATAGGAATCTTTCCCTTGCCTGGGAAGCCCCAGCCTCAACACGTGCAATTCACAGGACTCCGATAACTTCCTCTTCCTTGTGACTGGGCTACTATTTGAAAAAAATAGTGGCTGGTTATTCACAGAATGCAAAAGAAAGGCATGGGCAGAGCACACATCACCAATAAATGCAGCCTTTAAAAAAATATGTTCCATAGCAAATTCAACACCCAATTTAAAATTCAAAAGTTCTGAAAGGGTATAGAGTAAAAAGTGACACTCTTCTCCACCCTTTCTTCTCAATTATCCAGTTCTTCTGCTCAGAGACAACCAGCATTACCAGTTTCTTGTGTGTTCATCAGAGATATTATATGCATATATAAGCAAACAGAGATTTTTTTTTACATGAATGGTAGTAGACAGTGGACTTTACCTTCCCTTTTCACTAAACAATGTATCTTGAAGTTTATTCCATACATATAAAGCCACACCACGCTCTTTAACAGTTGAATGGTATTTCAATGTATGGAGATGCTGCAGTTTTTTTTATTTTTATTTTTTTCCCATTTATTTATTTTATTGCATTTTAGGTTTTGGGATGCTGCAGTTTAAAGTCTCCCATTAATGGACATCTAGGCTTATTCTAATATTTTTTGCCTTGCAAATAATGCTACAATCAACATTTCTGCAATACAGTTTTCTAACAGAAGATGTACTCTAAGCTGCAAATTCTATAACTCTGTTTTTAACTATTTCAATTTTGTACTTTTATAATTCTACTTACCAGTTTCCTTTTAAAACAACAGATGCTTGTATAGGTGAAGAAGATGCTGTAGTACACCTGAAATCCTAGGTTGAAAGACAAATTTTAAAACTTCTGGTCAAGGTGAACTACAAAGGAATGGTAGGTATGGTCCTTGTCAGGGTGGCAAAATGCCATCTTAAGCACATTTTTTTTTCTATGTTAAGTGTTCACTGCTCTCAAAATTCCTACATTAGCCAAACATGGCTATAGCAGGGCAGCCACACTATCTGTTTCAGGTAGAAAATCCAGCACATGACTGTCTGACACTAACATATTTAAAACCTTGCAATTTTGTCGCTCTGGTGGCCTCCTACAAATGCTGGGGGAAAAACAGTCATGCCGTTGGTAAGGAATCTTGTGGTTACCCATCAAAAAAAGAAGCCCTGAGATTGGTCAGCAGCACATATCTTGTGTCCTCTAGTTTCCTTTCCCCAAGAACTCAGTACTAAAAAGGAACTCTAGCCAGTCCCTGAAGCTCATAGGCAAGGATGTATTTCAGCCCTCAGTGTCTGTCTTATACCCAGCATGTGCTTAGTAAATGGTTGTGATGTAGTAATGCTTGACATTTCATAGGTTGTTGGAATTAACCAGAGTATCTCAAAAAGACATAAAAAAAACTGTGGATGAAACATCACGACAGTCACCTGATTGTGTGAAACTCTTCAACTAGAGGAAATCAAGTGCTGGCAAAAGAGACAGAGGTGAAGGTGCTTCCAGGGGACTGTTTATATTGCTTCAACTAAGGTAAGTGTTTTTGCAGAAATGGTAGAGGCGTGAGACATGAAAGCAGGAGATGGAACTCTCTTGCAACCCCAAGTGTAGCCGTGGGGTTCACACATTTTCAATGAGAAAACTCCTAAGGACACCACTGGGAAACCTCTAAATAGAACTAAAAGCAATTGCCAGGGTGTGTGCCACCTCAGGGTGACCATTGGAAGCCCCAGGAGGTCTTAGATAAGGTGGCAGGGTAATTTGAAGTTCCGGGATAAGGCAGCCAAGGTGAGATGTGACAAGGAGCTGAAACTCTACCATTTAAGGCTCAAATGTGAATCTGGTGTGTGGAAGTCTATACTAACAGCCGTATTTTAGAAGGCAGGAGTGCTGCCTTTGTGACCATTCTCCCTCTCTCTGCTCTTTCCAAAGCATTTGCTTTTTACTAGTGAGGCTGTTCCAAGATTTTGCCTACTATGAAGCCACAGCCACTTGAGTTCTTTAATTATGTGCAATTCAAAGTCACAATCCAAGGTCCAGACTTAACTTTGTAACTAAAAAAGATTTAACTATCCAGAACTAATAATAGCTAAAGTGTCATATTTGCCTAACGCATTTCCAACATGCATACCTGCCTGTTTTGAAGTTTACTATCAGATATTCAGAATTTGATCCTCGATTTTCCAATAATCTCTACATTTCTTTTCATTATCCTAACATCCTCTGAACCCATGAAAATTCTTCCCCTTTATTCATTCTCTCTCTCTCCCTTTCTCTGTCTCTTTAAGTAATATAATTTGGGGTAAAAAAGAGAATATGAGTGGTGTTCCGTAGGCCTATTTAATGCTGAGTCATATATAAACAGTTTATGTTTATTTGAAATTTTCTTTCCACTCTGGTTGATTAAAGATGAACATCCATGCCTAATTATTGTTATAATAGTGACCATTTTAAATTTTCATATTGGTGCTCTTAATAGTAGATAATGAACACTCTTATTTACTGAACTATCTGCCTTTTTGAGATAGGACTATAAAAGTTTTCTATATGTATATCCTGCTGTTACCTCAAATACATGCCTAAAACCAAACTATTCTGAACATTTTTTAGTAGTTTCTGTACCCATACACTGCCCCTTTTTTTCCGTTACTAATACTACAGGTTTCACATTCACACCCACTAAGTCATTTCAGACTTCTCCCTTTTCTTAAGTCCATCTTCACCAAGTGCACTCAATCGTCACAAAGCCTCTATGATTTGTATACTACAGTATCTCACTAGCCCATTTCTTCTTTTCCCTCTCTCACTGTCCACTTTGTGATTTCAGGTCAATTCTCCCATATTAGCCTGCAAACTTGTTTCCCTCCCTTTTCCAAACCATCCAGTAACCATCACAATATTAGTATTCCTCTAATGGGACATTATCGACATCACTTTCTGATCAAAATACTTCCAGATTCCCCACTGGTACATAGACTACGTGGAGCCAAATTCTCTTTCTCTCTCTCTCTCTTGCTCTGTGCTTGAGAGTGTATTCCTCTCTTGTTTTGCAGATCTCTGTACAGTAATTTCGTCCTACTTTTTCTTTCCAGCTTTTTGTTATCCTGTTTCCAAATTTCCCTGGCACTCTTTGTATATGTTGTCAATTCTATGAATATGCCCTTCCTTATCCTCTCCACTTATCAAAATACTACGCATTCATCACAATCTAGCTCAAATCTCCCCTTTTTGAAATCCTGACTCATATTCTGTGTACGTGTCCCCAGCCACTCCAACCTAGTGATTCCTCTGTCTTCTGATACCTCATGGCATTTATTACCTATACTCACATTTGACACTTATACATTATCTTGTATTCTTAGTTTTCTTTTAACTTTTCATGTGTTTTAATTTCTTCAAATAAATACTAAAGTAATAATGACAATTACTGTATCTTATTCACATAATAGGTCCTGACTCTAGAGTCAAACTGACTGCATTTTAGCCCTTGCACTGCTATGTATTGGCTATAATCTTGGTCTTAGCTGTCTCATCTGTGAAATGGAAATAGTGATAGGTATTTCCTTACAAGGGTTTTGTGGGCATTATATGAGACAACACATGCAAAGTGCTTAGAATAGTATCTGGAACACGGCAAGCATTCATTAAATGTTAGTTATAATAACTATTACTCATCTCTCTTACCTTGATCTTTAACCGGGCTTAATCAATATGGAATGGAATTTAGCTGAGTCAATTGTGGGATTACAAGGTAAGAGGTAGACTGTGTGGGCAGTATACTGCAGAGTGGGGAACTTCCTGGCATCACTAAAGTCATGCCATGGATGCTGTCACTTATCGTCAAACAGCCAGCCTCGTTCTAAGTCCCTGCTAAGTCCCTTAGAGATCCTAAGATTAAGGACCTCTAGTTCTGCTCCAGAGACCTGTAAGGTTTTGGCACAGTGTAAAGGGGCTGCTTTCACAGCCCCTACTTTCCTGCCAATAAAATCTGACCCGGCTGCAGACAGCAGGTTACCAATCTTCCTAAGGGTCTTCAGGATGGTATGAAAAAAATGTGAACCTGGCCGGATGCAGTGGCTCACGCCTGTAATACCAGCACTTTGGGAGGCCAAGGAGGGTGGATCACTTGAGGCCAGGTGTTTGCAACCAGCCTGGGCACATGGCAAAAACCTGTCCCTACTAAAAATACAAAAACTAGCCAGGTGTGGTGGCTCACACCTGTAATCCCAGCTACTGGGGAGGCTAAAGCAGGAGAACCGCTTGAACCTGGAAGGCAGCGGTTGCAGTGAGCCGAGATCATGCCACTGCCCTCGAGCCTGGGTAACAGAGCTAGATAGACTCTGTCTCAAAAAAATAAAAATAAAAAATTGTGGATCAGAGAACCAGAGAAGCCAGCCTACCTGCCTGCCTGCAATTTTATTTAATTAGCTTCACGACTGGCCTACTGATGTGGAAAACAGGCTCAGTAAGACACTCTCCTTTCATCTCACAGGCAGTCAGGATGCCCATGTGCACCAGCTGGGACCCCATCATCAACAGCTAAAGAACAACTGATAATAGCAAAAAAAAAAAAAAAAAAGAAGAGGGGGGGACATCTATGCTACTCAACTGAGCCATAAAGGCCTATATTTGCTAGAGAATATTAAACTGAAAATTATCAAGTTTGAACCCCAATAAGCATCATTAATATCACTACCATTAGGCACTCCAAGCAAATCCAACAGATCCAGGCTTAAGCCATGTATATGCCCTACTGAAAATAACTCAAAGGCAATAAGTAATTTTATGAAAGGCGAAAAGTGTGATCAAAAGCATGCACCGTGGTCCAGTGAAACAAATACATCCTTTAGATGTAATCTGAATACTTCACATTCAAGCTGTGTAATTGCAGGTAAATTTTCTAACCTTGATTTTCTGATGGATAAAGGGGATTGTAATACCCAGCTCACACGGCTGCGGTGACAATTAAATGGGACCGTGGATTTAAAGGAGGCTATTTGGCGCGTGACACATGGTAGGGGCACAACACTTTAAGGGTCTGTCCCTCCTTCTCCAGAAGAAGACGCATCTTGCCCAAGGCTAGGCATGAGGACCCTGGTAACGATTCCAAGGGCAGGTGAATAAGATTATTTAAACATTTCTGAAAGGTTGACTTAGTTTGTGCTGGGTGGTGTACAATTCACAGAAGTAGAAAGGCTCTCTGTTCCCGGTGCTTTTCAGCTTGCGGCTCAGGAGCCCACCTCTGTGCAAAGGGCTGTTTCCTTCAGATCTCCTGAAAGAGATATGGATGTATCCTGGGTTCAACCTCAATTTTGACACGATTGCCATTTTCATCAAAGCCAATTTCCTTGCTGAAAGAAGTCCTACCCCTGGGTGAAATCCCAACAGCTTCGTTTAAATTCTCTTACTGGTCTTGCTAATGCAGGGTGTGGTTTTTCCTCATCACGGAATATTGACAAGTAAACAACAACGGGAAACCTGCCCTAAGAAGGCGGCCCGTCGATCTCCTTGACTGCCCAGGACGTGATCCGTATCACTGCTGGGTGAAGAAGGTGTCGCCGAGCGGAGAGGCGCCGTCCTGCACGGACTGGGGGAGCGGCGCGGGGAGGTCGGGACCCCTGGGTTGGGCCGGGGCAGGGAATGGGCGCGAGGGGAGGCGGCGAGGGAACCTCGAGCAGCCTCAGCGGCTGGGTCGAGCCCGACAGGTTCCAGCAGTTCCCCTCACCCCTCTCCACGCCTCCCGGGTTTTCCCCTTGGCTCGGGGTTTCCTGTTTCAGTTCTCGGCGGTCTCCAGCAGCAGGTGCTGGTTTGCCAACCTCAGCTCCAGAGGCGGCGACGGAGGAGAAGGAAAAGAGAGAAGGGGAGGAGGAAGCGGCGCGGCTGCGGCGGCTGCAGGCGGGCGGGCGAGGAGCGCCGAGCGAGGCGGCGGGCGGCGGAGCCGGGTTCGCTCTTGCAGGCGGAGCAGCGGTGCGGACGGCGGGCCGGGCGGAGCCGAGCGCTCGGGCGCGCCCGAGCCGGGGCCCCGGCGTGCGGCCAGCTGGCCGGGCGGGCGGGCGGCATGAGGGAGCTTCGCGCTAGCCCCGCGCCCTAGCGGCGGCTGCGGCGGCCCAGGGCTGAGGCGAGAGGCGGCCGCCTGCCGGAGGGCCCCGGGGCTGCCCCGGCTCCAGGGCATGTTGTGATGGCTGCGGAGAAGAGAATGCAAGTAGGTTGAGCAACAGATCCGAGTGCGCGCGCGTGGGGGGTGTGAGTTGTGCAACCCGGGAAGGGGGCGCCGGGGCTGCGGCCAGCGGGGAGGGCTCGCGGGCGGGCGCGGCTCTGCGCGGGAGGGCCGAGGTGGCCGCTGTAGCCGCGGGCCCCGCCGCCCGCCTGCCGCTTCCTCGCGGGGCGGGCCATGCCGGGTAGCGGCCCCCAGGTTTGTCCTCGGGAAGGGGGTGGGGGGCGCGGACGGCGGCGAGAGCGCTCCTGGGGGATCCGGCCGTGGGGAGGGCTGCGGGGCCGTGCCCGGGCGCCGGGTGGAGGGCGCCGTGGCCGCAGCGGCCGCGCCGGGTGATCTCCAGGCCCAGGCGGGTCGGGCTCCGGAGGTCGAGTCGCCGAGCTCCCGCCACTCAGGTGGGGCCGAGCGGAAAGCCCGGAGCATCCTCCCCGCGGACAACGCCGTCCCCGCTGGGATTTCGGGCGATGTGAGGCCGGACTCCCTGACCCCGCGGCCTAGGGCACTGGTCCCCGCCTGCCTGCCAGCCCTGGGGCATAGATCCTGAACATGGAGGCGGGCTCGGGCGCCGAGAATGGAAACGGACCCACAGCGCTGCCGCCGCGGCTCAGATCCGCGCGCGTTCGCGGGTGAGGCATCACTCGGCATCTCGGATCCAGCCCGGGCCGTTCGCTTGACTAACTATCCCTCCATCCAGATCGCCAGCAACCCCAGGCCGGGCGTCACGAAAGCCCCTCACTCCCCCCGTAGTCCCTCCGTCACCCCCAGGCTCCAGTACAGATCCCTTTTACACGCTGCGTTCATTTTAGCTCGGCTAGTTCACATTTTTAACTTCCTACTAAGAAGTGTTACAAATTTAACTTGGAGAAATGAATCCCTCATTTCTTCCATAAGCTGTCTCATTTAAAGTCCTTAAAAACAACCCTAGCATCCAAGTACTGATTACTCTGTCTGGGGTTCTTGCCATTTGGTTATCCGTTAACAATCCCAGTTTGTGCTTGGCGTTTTGTGATAAAGAGATGAAATACGAATCCAGATTTAGGGAAAGTTTTCCTATTGGTTGACGAGACTACATTGGAGTATCCCAGGCCCATCAGGTGCTTATTGATTCAGACTTTTTTAAAACCATTTTAGAATAGATGCAGGGATAATTGGAGCTAAGTATTCTATGTTTAGAAATTTGGCAATGTTGTTCAGTTTTTCACTTGTTTTGTGCTTGAGTTTTTCCTTTTTTTAATGCATATTATAAACGGAAAACAATGGATATACCTGAAACACATTTTTTGACTATTCAAGAACCACAAGAAGTCATGAATATAGTGTGTTATAAATGTTTTTGTTTTAATGGACTTAGGATTTAGAGGGTATGACTTATGTTTATTTAATCACATATACAGTTAATTTTAGTAGCAGTTTCTTAATTTTAATGTTCTCTGGTGTTTGATTACATGATAGCTTCATCAAAGTTTTGTAAAATTAATCTTAGTGTGATAAGCCCAGGAAGATGCCTATTTCAACTTGACCCTCTGTTCACCTGTTTTCTAACAACTTGGCATGCTTATTTCAAGTTACCTAAATTTGTCTACTTGATGATACCTAAAAATAGAATGGTCTGTTGACCATGTACCCATAGTTCAAAATATTTTAATGTTTTTACATCAAAGAGTCGATTTTACTTTCAAATTAAGTTACAAGATTCTACTTCTAGTATTTGGCCATCATAAAAGTACTTAAACATTATAACTAAAGTAAAATGAACTTTTAAATAACAACAAAGTCACTGGTGGTTTTTAGCCTTTAATAATGGAAGTCCAACGGAACTATTTTAATATAATGGGAAATATTAAAGTATAGGAAACAGAAACTTGGAATGTTTCTATGCTGATGGGAATTTTTATTAGTCACTTACTTTTACTAAATTTTTGTTTTAATGACCAGACTAATAAAAATATCCTATTTTATATTATGGGCTTCTCTGGAGCTGTTTTCATGGGTTACCAACATCTATCTGCACAGTTGAATCCCAAGTGGTTAATAGAAATTTTATCTTTAAAACATTTTTCTCATTCTACAACTATCTTCATTCTGGCAGACCACAGTGATTGCTACATTAATTTTAATTACTGTCACAAATGTAAAAGTGTTGCTGTTATAACTTCTTAGTGTTTTTCGTTGTTTTTGTACATAAATCTAGGGCTCTTTCGTTCTGATTTGATTGCATTTTTAAAGAAACAAACAAGATATTAAGTAGGACATTTATCTTTTTAAAGAAACAAACAAGATATTAAGTAGGGAGTTTATTCTACTGTTGGAATGTAGAATAACACTAATCTGCAGTTATTGCTCATTTGAAACTGGTATGCTTCTGTTCCCTCTGCAAATAATTACTTAATATTACTCTAGCTGCTGTGTAAGGCCCCGAGCCTCTAAAAGGATAGATTATGAACAGGACATAAGGCTAAGTGGAAGGTACTAAGTTTCATGAACAAAGAAGTAAGAAATTCAGGTACTGGGGAATGCCTCGAAGGTAGGATTTGAGTAGGTAGAGCTTGTTTAGGAGTCATTTCCAAATGAGTCAAAACCCTGGCAGTAAAGCAGGGAGTGGGCGGTCCAGTGTGTGGAGCATGGGGCAAATGATAGGAATAGCGGGTAAGGTGGTGAATAGAGTTTTGGAGTATAGTTTTTATTAGAGCAGTATTAAGTAAATAAGATGGTCAGTGAATAATGAAAGTCAATTCAATCAGGATTCCAAATTTAAGCCTAAAATATTGAAATTCTAGGGTTTGATCGCAAACCTACCTAATGCTCTAAAAAAGCTTCTTGAGTTTTAAATGCTAATATGCCTCATGGGCCTGCTGCATGTAAAATCTCATGACTTTACAAAGCAAAAACATGAAGATTCAATAAAACATGTTATACAAAACATTGCATTATACAAAAAATGTAAAACATTGGTGCTGTTTTTGCAATTAATAGTTCAGAGAAATGATCAATTGAGAATGTGATTTTTTTAAAAAAGATCTATTTCATCCCAGCATAGACCTCTAATTTCTTGGTGATTGAAGATTTGTTTAAAAATTTCATAGGATTAATGTGCAAATTAAATGGCTGACACATAGTAATTTTTGGCATCTGATAGCATAAAGATAACTTTCAGATCTGTGTTGTGGGGTATCAATTCTTTACTGTTGTTTTGGTTTTTGTAGGTGACATAGTAATAGCCACATTTGTACACTGATGTGCCAGACAACATGCTAAGTCTACCTGTATTATCTCATTTAACCCTTGAACACCTTTATGCATTGCTCCTATTATCCTCATTCTATACATGTGGAAGTTGAGACACTGAGTTTGACTAACTTGCCTAAAGTCATATAGCTAATAAGTTGCAGAAGGGAATTCCGACCCAGGCAGTCTGACTTTATAACCCATGATTTTAACCACTGTGCAGTTCTGCCTCCATGATTCTGTTTTTAGTTTGTTCTCTAAAAAGTGTGTCATCATGTATGTTGTTTTGACATACATCATTTGAAAATTAAGTGATATATGTTCATTTGCATAGTGTGTATGTAAGACGAGAAGCCTTTCCTCTACAAAGTATGACAGTAACAGGACAATACAGAAATCCTGTCTGGCCAGATAAGTTGAAAGCAAGGGCCACGTCTTTTTACCAGGTTGCGTAGGTCCACTAAAGAGACAAAAGACAGTTTCAGGCCAGCATGGCAAATGATGTAACAGCAGTGTATTTCACAAAAAGGAGCCCTTTTCAGTGAAAGCATCAAACATTTTTAATGAGTAGTGTTTTTAATTGATTTTTATAACTCTTTTCTCAGACTATAGAAATGTAATGTACTTGCTGTGGGAAAAATTAGAAAATATAGAGAAGTGTAAAGAATTTTTAAAACACCTTTTAAAAAAGGTGTAATCCAGAGATAACTCATTTAACATTATGGCAAATTTCTCTCAGTTTAACTTATCTTAGCGTCATCAAAAGATTGTTTTACTTTTTAAAGGAAAATGGAAACTAATTGTCCTTAAAGCACATGGTTTTACATTACAACACTGACAGTAATTCTTATGCCCAGTGATGTAGCTTAAAGCAAAGCTCATAAGCAGATATCTAAACATTCATAGCATTCTGTCTTTAAGATAAGTATCACATCTCTAAGAGTGGTATGGAGTAAGTAGAAAATCCTACGGTCTTCCTGCTGGCTGGAACAGTTTAGCTATTCTTCCTTCACCTTTTGCCTGGATCACACCTTGTTAATACAGGCCTCAGCTTAGATATCACTTGGTTTACTTCATTGTGGTTTGAGAACGCTATGAAACATTTATTATTGTGCCAAGTATTGTTCTAAGGGCTCTACATGTATTAATGCATTTAATGCTTATTACCTGCTTATGAAGAGGCAGTTCAGTACCTCTTTTTTCAGATGAGAATACCAAACCACAATGTGGTTAAATAACTTACCCAACTTCCCACAATTAATAATAGCAGAATTAATAATAGCAGAATGAGGATTCCAATTTATTTAGTCAGGCTAAGTCCCTGTTAAAACAAATACAATCATGCACTGCATAATCATGTTAAAAACAGACTGCATATATGACAGTGGTGCCTTAAGATTATAATAGAGCTGAAAAGTTCCTGTCGACTAGTGATGGCATAGCCATCCTGACGTCATAGCAAAAGGCATTACTCATATGTTTGTGGTGATGCTGGTGTAAACCTACTGTACTGATGATAAAAAGATAATGAACGACTATGTTACTGGTTTATTTTTTTACTATACTTTTTATTGTTAATTTAGAATGTACTCCTACTTATAAGAAAAAAGTTAACTGTAAAACAGCCTCAGGCAGGTCTATCAAGAGATATTTCAGAAGGCAGCATTATCATAGGAGATAACAGCGCCATGCCTGTTACTGCCCCTAAAGACCTTCCAGGGAAACAAAATGTAGAGATGAAGGGCTGTGATCTTGCTGATCCTGACCCCATGTAGACCTAGATTAATGTATGTCTTTGTGTCTTCATTTTCAATGAAGTTTAAAAAGTAAAAAATTTTCTAAATAGATAAAAGCTTATAGAATAAGGATATAAAGAAAGAAGATATTTTTGTATAGCTGTACAATGTTTCTGTCTTAAGCTAAATATTATTACAAAAGAGTCCAAAAGTTAAAAAATGAAAGTTTATGAAGTAAAAAAGTTACAGTAAGAGATATTTATTGAAGAAAGAAAAATATTTTTGATAAACTTAGTATAGCCTAAGTATAGAGTGTTTATAGTCTACAGTAATGTATAATATCTTAGCCCTTCACATTCACTTACCATTCACTCACTGACTCATCCAGAGCAATGTCTTGTCCTACAAGTTTCATTCAGGGTAAGTACCCTATATAGGTGTACCATTTTTATCTTATAGACTGCATTTTTACTCTATCTTTTCTATGCTTAGATACACAAAGACTTCCTGTGTTACAGTTGCCTACAGTGTTTAGTACAGTAACGCACTGTACAGGTTGGCAGCCTAGGGCAATAGGCTATACCATATAGCGTAGGAGTGTAGTAGTCTGTATAGCCATCTAGAGGTTTGTCTAAATACACTCTGTGATGTTTACACAAAGGGGAAATCGCCTAAGGACACATTTCTCAGAACATAACTTTGTCAAGTGACACATGACTGTATTAAGGTCTGTGTAAACTAATACGTGTCAATAGATTTGTCTAGTATTATAAGGTTTAAGCAAAATAATGAAATCGTCTTTCTTAGGAGGTGGGCTTTAAAAGGATGTATCTGAAGTAGAAGAAAGAAAAAAAAAGATGTTAAAAAAAAAAAATGTATCTTTTTCCAGTATAGTTGGAATTATATTACTTAGAGAACTTTATATCCTACCTTCCCTCTCATTTAATATACACTGAGGATTTTCTCATGACATTTAAGTATATTTCTAACATCGTATTATTTAATCATTCTCCTATTTCAGTTAGACATGTTTTTTCCCAATATTTTAATATCATAATGCTTTAGTTGACTAGCTCAGTGAAATCCCTTTTTCTGCATCTGTGTTCTTAGGATGGATTCCTAGAAGTAATGATAAAAGAGAATAAGCTTTAAAGTTTTTTATGCCAAAAAGATTTTCAGAAAAGTTGTATTGATACGCACAACTGTTAACAGAGTGAGAATACTGATTTCATCCCGTTTGACCCACTAAGTATTAACTCTGAAAATGCTTGACAGTTTGTTAGATGAGCATTAATATCTCATTTTAATGTTGACTTTTCTACTTCTATTTTAAATTATTAAGGTAGTACAAGCTGGTTAAGAAAGCAAAATACAGAGAAAATGAAAGCCATCTAAAATCTCCCTACCCAGAAATAACGTCAAGTTAATATTTTGATAAACATTCACCCAATTATTTATTTCTGTGGTTATATTTTACAGAATTTGTACATGAATTTTTAAGTAAAAACATGTCATAATTACAAATATCAGCTGAGTATGGTGGCACGCGCCTGTAATCCCAACTACTCGGGAGGCTGAGGCAGGAGACTCATTTGAACCCAGGATGCAGAGGTTGCAGTGAGCCGAGATCACACCATTGCACTCCAGCCTGGATGACAGAGCAAGACTCTGTCTGAAAATAATCATAAACATTTCCTAATCCCTCGGTCCCAGGCAAAAGTAATTGGTAATTACTCACTTCCCTGTGTTTTCAAAATACTGTATATTTTTCCATAACACTTGCATATTAGATGATAGGTAACTCTTCTTCATTTCTTTTCTGCTTTTTGTCTCTGTTATTCTATCTGTCAATAGAGAAAATACTACCAATGTTTAGATTAGTCATAAGGATTAACTGATAGTACAAAATGGTAATGATAGTACACCATATTGTACAAAGGAGTTTTACCTTGTTGGTAGTCTTTAGGCTCCCTGAGGGCAAGGACCCTGTGAGCCACATTATTTTATCCTGCTGCTTCTGCGGAGTTTGGCTCATAATAATACACGAAATGAATGTGTTTTTATTATTAAAAGCTATATGGTACCTTTTTTTTTTTTTTTTTGAGATCTTACTATGTGTTTTTTTGGTGGGGGTGGGTCTCACTATGTTGCCCAGGCTGGTTTCCAACTCCTGGGCTCAAGCGATCCACTCGCCTCCACCTCCCAAAGTGCTGGGCTGGGATTACAGGTGCGAGCCACCATGCCTAGCAAAAAGCTATATAGTACTTTAAATGAATCTGCTGGCAATGGGTGTGATAAACAAAAGGAAGAACAGGCAGTACCTCATTTTATTGCACTTTGCAGACATTGCATTTTTTTTTTTTTTTTTTTTAACAAATGAAGCTTTGTGGTGACCATAGATCAAAGAAGTCTGTCTGCACCATTTTTCCAACAGTGTTTGCTCCCTTCATGTTGCTGTGTCACATTGTGGTAGTTCTTGCAATATTTCAAACATTTTCATTATTATTAAATCTGTTATAGTGATCTATGATCAGTAATCTGTGATGTTACTATTGTAATTTTGGGGGACATGCCAACAGAAGATGGTAAAAACTTAATAGAGCAATGTTGTGTGTGTTCTGAGTGTTCCATCGACCAGCCATTGCCCTATTTTTCTCCCTCTTCTCAACACACCCCACCCCTTCGCTGAGACACAACAATATTGAAATTAGGCCAATGAATAACTCTATAATGGCCTCTAAGTGTTCAAGTGAAAGGAAGATTCAGGTCTCTCACTTTGATTCAAAAGCTAGAAATGATTTAGCTTGGGGAGAAAGGCATGTGAAAGCCAAGATAGGCCTAGAAGTAGGCCTCTTGCAACAAACAGCCAAGTTGTGAATCCTAAGGGGAAGTTTGAGGAGATTAAAAGTGCTACTCCAGTGAACACACAAATGATAAGAAAGGGAAACAGCCTTATTGCTGATATGGAGAAAGTATCAGCAATACTTTCTCCGTATTGCTGGTGATGGTCTGTATAAACAATCAAGTCAGCTACAACATTCCCTTAAGCCAAAGCCTGTTCCAGAGAAAGGCTTTAACTCTCCAAAGTGCTATCAAGGCTAAGAGAGGCGAGGAAGCTGCAGCAAAAAAGTTTGAAGCTAGCAGAGGTTGGTTCATGAAGTTTAAGGGAAAAAGAAAAAAAAGCAAGAGTGTTAGGTGAAGCAGCAAGTTATCCAGATCTGGCCAAGATAATTGATGAAGGTGGCTACACTAAACAGATTTTTACTGTAGACTAAACAGCGTTATATTGGAAGAAGATGCCATCTAAGACTTCCATAGCTAGAGAGGAGAGGACGATGCCTGGCTGCAAAGTTCCGAAGGACAGGCTGACTCTAAGGGACGAATGCAGCTGGAGACTGAGTTCAGTGTTCATCTACCATTTTGAAAATCCTATGGCCCTTGAGAATTAATGCTAAATCTACTATGCCTGTGCTCTGTACATGGAACAACAAAGCCTGGATCAGTTTACATCAGTTTACAACATGCTTTACTGTCACTTTTAAGCCCACCATTGAGACTTTACTGCTCAGAAAAAAAGATTCCTTTCTAAATATGTAATATTACCATTCATTGACAGTGTACCACCAAGAATTCTGATGGAGATTTACAAGGAGATTAATGTTTTCCTGCCTGCTAACAAAATACCCATTCTGGCAGTCTATGGATCAAGGAGTAATTTTGACTTCACACTTCTTGTTATTTAAGAAATACATTTTAAGATTACAGCTGCCATAGATAGTGATTCCTCTGATGGATCTGGGTAAAATACATTGAAAACCTTCTGGAAAGGATTTGCCATTCTAGATGTATCAGGAATATTTCTGATTCATGGGAAGAGGTCAAAATAGCAACAATAATAGGAGTTTGGAAGAAGTTGACTCCAACCCTCATGGATAACTTTGAGGGCTTCAAGACTTCAGTGGAGGAAATCACTGCAAATGTGGAACATATAGCAGGAGAACTAGAATTACAGTGGAGCCCGAAGATATGACTGAATTGCTGCAGTCTCATGATATAACTTGAACAGATGAGGAGTTGCCTCTTCCGGATGAGGAAAGACAGTGGATTCTTGAGTTGGAATCCAGTGGTGAAGATGCCGTGAATATTGTGGAAATGATAACAAAGAGGATGTCAAATATTCAACTTAGTTGATAAAGCCATGGCCAGGCTTGAGAGGATTGACTCCAACCTTAAAAGAAGTTCTGTGGGTAAAATGCTATCAAACAGCATCACATGCTACAGAGTAATCTTTCATGGAAGGAAGAGTAAATCAGTGCAGCAAACTTCATTATCATCTTGTTTTGAGAAATTGCCACAGCCACCCCAGCCTTCAGCAACCACCACCCTGATAAGTCAACAGCCATCAACATCGAGGCAAGACCACCTTTCACCAGCAAAAAGAATATGGCTCAGTGAGGGCTCAGATAATCATTAGAATTTTGTGGCAATAAACAATTTTTAGTTAAGGCATGTACATTTGTTTTAGACGTAATGCTATTATTGCACATTTAGGAGACTATAGAATAGTGCAAACATAGCTTTTATATGCACTGGGAATCCAGAAAATTTGCGTCACTTGCCCTATTGTGGTACTCACTTTACTGTGACATTCACTTTACTGCAGTGGTCTGGAACCAAAACCACGACATTTCCAAGGTATGCCTATGGATGTGTAAGAGATGGTTATAATAATACATGCCGAGCAGATAATACAATTGATACCCAAGCATTTAAAATTTAACTTAGAATGCTTTGTGTGATTTATTGAGGGGTAATACACATTGGCCTTTGAAGAATATAATTAACCTTATTTATTTCTCTTAGTAAAATCTTATAAAAGCGAATCTTCCAAAAAGTTAGTCTTTAAAGTCTTTCAAGAGCAAAACATTTTAACTATTTTAAACGGAAGAATTTATACACATGAATATTTTTCTTCTTTCAAATAATATGTAGCCTATGATTTCACTTATGGAATATAAGAGTAGCTAACATTTATTGGTACTAACTTTAAGACAGGCCCAGTATTAAGAACTTTGCTTAAATTATTTAGTTTTAAAACTCTATTGGGTGCATACTGTTTTGTTTATCTTCCAGGTAATGGACCTGATCCCTGGAGATGTTAAGTAGCTTAGCCCAAGTTATTGAGATTTCTTTCTTTTTTTTTTGAAGATGGGGTTTCACCCTGTTGGTCAGGCTGGTCTTGAACTCCCGACCTCAGGTGATCTGCCCGCCTTGGCCTCCAAAGTGCTTGGATTAAGGCGTGAGCCACCACACCCGGCCCAGTTATTGAGATTTCTAATTCATTCTAAGTGAAATAGCAATACTTGTTATGCTTTTTGTTTGCTTTAGATGTTGGGGGTTTGGGGGAAGCAGGAACCAATTCTTTTTTTTTTTTATATGGAGTCTCACTCTGTTGCCCAAGCTACAGTGCCGTGGTGTGATTTTGGCTCATCGCAACCTCCACCTCCTGGGTTCATGCAATTCTCGTGCCTGAGCCTTTCAGGTACCCAGCTAATTTTTGTATTTTTAGTAGAGACAGGCTTTTGCCCTGTTGGCCAGGCTGAAATCCTGACCTCGAGTGATCCCCCCACCTCGGCCTTTCAAAGTGGTAGGATTATGGGAGTGAGCCACTGCACCCGGCTGGAACCAATTTATATGGATTCATGTTAGTATTTTGGGTCTTGTCTCCTTGATGTTAGCTGTTCCTTGCTGATATCGTCATTCCCTCCCTCTAATTTGCAGGAGAGATGTACGCTGTGGACTGTGAACTTGGATGACAGCATGCTAACATTATATCTTTTTTTTCTTTTTCTAAGGTAGATGAACCTTCCAGCAGGAGCTAACATTATATCTTAAATAAAAATGTTAAGGCAGTGATTAAAGATTATAGGATACTCAGATAATCTAGGTTGAAGACCAGAAAGGGTGCACAGTGTAGAGAGAGCAGAGGGGGCCTCCAAAATCAGGCAGACCTGGATTTGAATCCCAGCTCTGCCATTTACTGATTGTGACCTTCAGCTAGAATCTCAATTTATCTTTGATTTGTTATCCATCAAGCATGATCTGTTTTGCAGAGTTGTTTTCACTGATTAAAGATAATGAGTGTAAAAGTGCTTGACACATAGAAGGCATTCATTGTTCTGAAATGATTTAGCAGTGTCCATTGATTTGATTAGACAGAGATTTTGTTTTGCTCTTCTACTTATTCGTTGGCTCTTGGTTGTTTTATATCTGAAATAGCCAGATATAAAATCAAGTTCACGTCTATTGCTTTTAATATGTCAGTTTATATTTTGGGTTTTTCAAAGAGCTTTCAAATCTATTACTTTATGTCTTATAGGGTGAAGCTAAAATTAGTTTTTGTTCTTTGTTCTTAGTCATCTGTACCCATTTCCTATTCAAAATTATGTAGGCTTAATTTTATCCTTATTCTGTGATTTAATCTGTTTCCAATCTTGGCTTTTACTTTATAATTTATTTTTATTATGCACTCACAGGGAACAGTTTTCCCATATAATTGAGGCTGTCTCCTCATTGTTGACTTACACTTTAAAAAAAATCTTTGGCATCATTTTCTTTGATGGCCTGATTGAGTTGATGATCTTATATATTAGATACTTTCTGGAATTTTACTGTAATTTTAAATGACTGGAACAGATATAAATGTGCAAAAAATACGTTTTAGGTAAAATACATTATTTCTATTTTTGCTTAGAAAAGTTCTTTAAGTAGCAAAAAAAAAAAAAAGGCATAAAGTATGTTAAATCATGCATAGAAAAAAATAGTTTCAAATGGGGGAAGTGTGTTCTAAACTACATTTGTATTATTTTCACTATTTCATCATGTCTTCTGTGGTTAAATTTTGAGTTTAATGTTTTAGCATTTTATTACATATGTGAAATATAGAAAACATAAAATGATAGTGAAAATCATCTATAATTTTCACCTACAGATGACTTAACATTTATAATTCTCGCTTTCATCTTTTAAAAAATCTATTCTTATAAACACATTATTTTTAAAAAATATGTACATATATAGTTTTGTTTGGTTCTTGCTTTTCATTCAGTGTATCATAAGAGTTTTCCTGTGTCATTAAATATCATTTTATGAGACCACTTTTGGCCAGGCATGGTGGCCCACGCCTGTAATCCCAGCACTTTGAGAGACCAAGGCAGGTGGATCACCTGAGGTCAGGAGTTCGAGACCAGCCTGGCCAACAGGGTGAAATCCCATCTTTACTAAAATACAAAAATTAGCTGGGTGTGGTAGTACATTCCTGTAATTCTATCTACTGGGGAGGCTGAGGCAGGAGAATTGCTTGAACCCGGGAGGCAGAGGTTGCAGCGAGCCAAGATCGCACCATTGCACTCCAGCCTGGGCAAAGAAGCAAGAATTTGTCTTAAAAAAAAAAAATTATTTTTATTAGCTAAATGGCATTCAGCATATTTAAGTACTATAATTAAGGTCATCTTGTTAAATATTTATTTAGGATGTCACCAGTTTCTTAATTGTAATAACAGTATGATAAATGTATATGTAGGTCTATTTAACATTGCTGGGTATATTTTTAACAAATTCCTGGATGTGGTCATGCAAACTGCCATCTAGAAAAGTTGTACCAATTTATATTTCTATCAGCAGTGTATGTGTCCGTTTCGCTGCACTCATCACTCTTTCTCCACATAGCCTATTTTTGTCCGTTTAATAGATAAGAATGGGCATAATAGTGCTAAGAAGTTCATTTTGTACAGTCCGAGAAACTGAGATTGAGTTCCTGCTATGACACTTGGGGATTATGTATGTGTTCTTGGGCGGGTTTCTTATAAAATTTCCCTAAGCCTCAGTTTCTTTCTTTGTAAAATGATGATAATAGTACGTATCGTGGTAATGCCATGGTAATGGTTGTAGAGATTATTTGATGGTGTATACTGAAGCACTTAAATTCTTGAGAAATGTTAGCAATTATTTATTATGAATGCACTGTCTCATATACTATATTTTATACTTGATAGTATAAAAGTTGTTTGTTTTTATGTGATCATCTGGCTACCTTACCGAATGAACCCTTTAAGGTGCTGTTAGATCAATTGCAGGACCTAGTTCCTACACTTCCCAGTTGAGTCTGGTGATTTTCAGGATCTATAATATTGATCTATACTATCAGGGTTTTTTCAGTATTTCAATTTATACCCTTTTCCGTCTTCACTTATTGCATTGGCTGAAATCAGAGAACAGTGTTGTTAGTAGTAGGCATTCAGCCTTTTTTTCCATTTTTAACGGAATTCATGTTTTCTAACACAGGTCTTTCCTACTTATATATACACATGTTCTGAAAATACCTATAATGGTCAAATGTGATAAACTTAAAAATAGACTTACATGCCATAGATGGATTCCCTTAAATTATTAAATCCCTAAGTATCTTTCATGAAACATCTTCAGCAATATATTTTCAGTATTTAAGGCATGGTCTCTTCTTTTTTAATTGAACATATTGTCAATCAGCTTAAATCCAAGAAGGCTGAAATTTTACTAATTTAAACCCATTTAATGATTCTATCCTTGTCTCAGTGGTATAACTTTTGAGACCTATTCTTTTCACTGTTGTTCATTTTTTATGCCATATCTATAAAATATAGGTAAAGGTAAATGAAACTGTGTGTACAAAACCTTTCATTCAAATTAAGTCTTTTTTTTTTTTTTTTTTAAGACGGGCTCCCACTCTGTCACTCAGACTGGAGTGCAGTGGCATGATCTCAGCTCATGGAAGCCTCTGCCAAGTAGCCGGAACCACAGGCACACACCACTGTAGCCAGCTAATTTTTCTTTTCTTTTTGAGACAGCGTTTTGCTCTTGTTGCCCAGGCTGCGATATCGGCTCACCGCAACCTCCACCTCCTAGGTTCAAACGATTCTCTCACCTCAACCTCCCGAGTAGCTGGGGTTACAGGCAGGCACCACGATGCCGGGCCAATTTTTTTTTTTTTTTTACCTTTGAGATAGAGTCTCACTCTGTTACAGAGGCTCTAGAGTCCAGTGGCACGATCTCAGCTCACTGCAACCTCCCCCTCCTGGGTTCAAGCAATTCTTCTGCCTCAGCCTCCCAAGTAGCTGGGGTTACAGACACCCACTACCACACCCGGCGAATTTTTGTATTTTTAGTAGAGATGGAGTTTCACCATGTTGGCCAGGCTTGTCTTGAACTCCTGACCTCAGGTGATCCACCCACCTAGGCCTCCCAAAGTGCTGGAATTACAGGTGTGAGCCACTGTGCCCTGCCTAATTTTGTATTTTTAGTAAGAGGGGGTTTCTCCATGTTGGTCAGGCTGGTCTCAAACTCCCCACCTCAGGTGATCTGCCCGCCTCAATCTCCCAAAGTACTGGGATTACAGGCATGAGCCACTGTGCCTGGCCGATTTTTCCAGTTTTTGTAGAGACAGGGTTTTGCCATGTTGCCCAGGCTGGTCTCAAATTCCTGAGCTCAAGCAATCTGCCTGCTTCGGCTTCCTAAAGTGCTGGCATTATAGGTGTGAGCCACCATACCCAGCCTTGCAGAGACAGAATCTCTTTCTGTCACCCTGGATAGAACACAGTAGCACCATCATGGCTTACTGCAGCCTCAACTTCCCAGACACAAGATATCCTCCTGCCTCAGCCTCCCAAGTAGCTGGGCCCACAAGTGCATGCCAACACACCTGGCTTTTTTGTTTTGTTTTGTTTTGGTAGAGATGAGGTCTTCGCATGTTACCCAAGCTGGTATCAAACTCCTAGGCTCAAGCAATCCTCCTGCCTTCGCCTCCTAAAGTGTTGGGGTTACTGGCATGAGCCACCATGCCTGGCCTTAATGGAGTTTTAAGATCAGGATCTTTATGCCTCCCTTACCTGGCTTCTTAGATATCTTTGCAAGAACACTGTTTGAAAGCTCCTGCTCCGTCAAAAACGATTCAAATAATTTACAAACACCGAAAATGACGGTGCTATTGAAACAGAGCTTTTCAGAGACTGGCAGACAAACCACATTGTGATATCATGAGGTTTTTATTAAATAGTTTTTGTACCAAAGTCCTAATTTAGCATGTAAAAAAAAAAAATGATTGAGTTTAGTGGCATATATACTACATGAAAATAAGGTATTCAAAAATCTAGATGATGTCTTCCTAGTCTTAGGGTACTAAAATTTTGCTCCTGTACTCTTATTCAACACTTTTCCAAAATGAGTCCTTCCAATACTGTATTTTAAAATACCATCCATGTGCTGATGACTACCATATTTATATCTCCGATCCTGATTTCTCTCTTGTACACTCTATCTTGTGGACAGCTCCACTTGGATGGCTATTGGTATCTGAAACTAAAATTATCTAAAACAGAATTTTTATCCCTCTAAATCCGTTCCTTTCTAAGTCTAAATGTTACTACCCTGTTCTCAGCCGCTCAAATCAAAAATCTAGAAGTTCTTGATACTTCCTGTCATCTTACCCACTCAGTCCAATTTAAGAGCTGTTAACCAATACATGCAACAAGTTGAATTAACAAGGTTGTTCAATATTAGGAAATCTGTTATAGAATAAAATCTACCTGGTTAATGTATATACTGTATAATATTTTTCTTACAAGAACTTTTGCATAAAAGTAAGATTAATCTGTTCATGTATTTGGTTAATTTTGGTGCCACCTTTGTTGGGCTTTGTCAGCAGCTAGGCTAGCCTCACAGACCAGTTGGGATGCCTTCCATCTTCAGTGTCACGGGATAATTAATCTAAGTAACATAGGAATTGTTAAATGCTTCAAGTTTTGTAAGAGCATGTCCACAGAATCTATGAGTATAGGATTGTTAGGAAAGGAATAGAGTATATAAATCCTTAATAAAACTTTCATCTTTTACATGGTTATTCATACTTATAACCTCTTCCCAAGTCAGCTTTGATTATAGGTTCTTAATTTATTGGCATAAAGATTTATGCAGAGATGGCGCTCTTGAAGCATCCCTTTCATCTCATTGAATATTACATTTGTAATGTTACACATTTGTGGAGTTCCCTAACCTCCTGATCATACTTTTTGGAGGTTATTCACTCATTCATTCCTTCATCATTTGTTACCAGCTTTCCATTTTGCTAATGGGTTTTACCTTTTAATTTTGCTTCCTAATTTATTTCTGCTTTTAATTTTATGCCCTTGTTTGCCTTTTTTTGGTTTTTCTACTCATCTTTACCTTTCCAATTTAAATATTTAGTTGTTTCTTGTTTTCTATTAAATGCGTTTACAACGTAAATTTTTCTTTGACTGTCAGTTTGGCCATATCTCATAGGCTATAATTTTATTGTCATTCATTTCTAAATAGTCTGCAATTTTTATTTCTCTTTACAGTTATTTGGAAGGGCATTTTAATTTACAGATAGTGGGAATTTTATACGGTTTGTTTTTGGCTTTCCATCTGCCTCTAACTTCTCATTTTTATGCATCAATGGTGAGAGTATATTTCTACTTTCCAGGTTTTAGTTTTTCCTCAGTGCCATGAAAAAGTTATTCTAGCACAAATGTCTTCCTGTACCTCAATTTTGACGTCAAGCAGCCCACAGTAAATTATTCAGTGAATACTTGAGATACAGGGGTTGCTTTTGTTATTGTTGTTGTTGTTTAAACATGTAACCCTGGCCTGTGGATAAGAGAAATAAAACTTATGTGGCCGGGCACAGTGGCTCATGCCTGTAATCCCAGCACTTTGGAAGGCTGAGGCCGGTGGATCACGAGGTCAGGAGTTTGAGACCAGCCTGGCCAAGATGGTGAAACCCCATGTTTACTAAAAATCCAAAAATTATCTGGCACGGTGGCGGGCGCCTGTAGTCCCAGCTACTTGGGAGGCTGAGGCAGGATAATTGCTTGAACCCGGGGGCGGAGGTTGCAGTGAGCTGAGATCGCACCACTGCACACCAACCTGGCAACAGAGCAAGACTCCGTCTCAAAACAAAAACAAAAACTTACGCTTGTCAGGACTTTTTGTCCTCTTTGTATAAGAATAAGGATGATGTAACTTTCAAAATAAATGTATTTTTTCTAGTTTGTTTTAAAAGTAATTGAGTTCCTTAAATGGAATTTCCCTGTGATATTAATAGATCTCCACACTGGCCCTGGTATGCTCCCTTCTTTGGGTTTTATAGGATTTCTTGGGGGTTGGAAGTTGAGCCAGCACCTATGGCTTTTCCATGGCCCCCACTCTACTCTGTTTACCAGTTTAATCATATTTCCAGGAGTATTTCTGAATACTCTCCACCCTCATGCTCAAGATTTTAAAGCTTTGGAAATAATAACTCCTCTTTCTCCTCCTGCTTATGGATGGAATGAGTGAACTGCCATTGGAATAGTGGAATTATAGAGATTATTCCACGTTCTTGAGAATGGAGAAGGGTGGCAATTCTAGAGATTCCTGTAAGACAATGAACAGACAACTAATGCATCCCTGCCCTTTTATTTCCCATTAAGTTTCCTACTCCTAAGTGTTCTCTCAGTTCTTTGGATTACATTAATGAGAGGAGAGGCTCTGACTGGTCCTAAGGTCTTTCAAACCCCTCTGTGAAATAAGAACATCAGTAGGGAACAAGAAACAGCCAATGTTTGAAGTCAAATTCAGATTCTACAAATTAGAAAGATATTCTGTTCTAAAAGAAAGACTAGCTTCAGAGTGTAGGTAGTATAAAGTATAATTTTTTAAAGAAAAATCAGGAATCACTTTATAAGAAAAAACTTCAAAAATTAAATTTATGGATTTGGTTGCGGTGGGAAATTCAACTGGTCTGGATGTCAGGGAAGCACGTACCAGGTTGGCAGCTGCAACTTAGCTTGGAGCTCATCCCATGCTGTGATAGCACCTGAGTGAAGATGTGGCAGGTGGAGAAAACACTTTGGAACTCCTGAGTGACAGCCAGAAGCCAGAACGTTACCTTGGCAAGTGTGCTACCGGATGCTGAGTCTTGGGCCTGAGCATTCCTCAAAATAACAGGTAGACCACAACTGTTTGTTTCCTACTTAGATAGCAAATGAATGTACATTTTACTAGACTGGGTACTTAGTTGATGGTATACACCTAATGTGAGCAGGACAGTGCAACATGTATTTACATATGCTCAAAATCCCGAAATAATTTATAAACCTATATACTATGTATAGAAGTCTCATACTCTTCAATGTGTCATAGACTCTTACTCAACTTTTTGTGCTATCTCAAAAAAAAAAAAAAATCAGATTTAGAAGGTAAAATAAAAGTCAGTAACTTATTTTAGAAACACCATTCTGAAGACTGACTCATTTGTCTAATTGTCAGATCTTTGCTTCCCCAGTAGCTTTTTTTTTTTTTTTTTCCTGAGACAAGGTCTTGCTCTGTCACCCCAGCTGGAGTACAGTGGCGCAATCACGGCTCACTGCAGCCTGAACCTCCCTGGCTCAAGGCTTCTCCGACCTCAGCTTCCCAAGTAGCTGGGAGTGTAGGCACACACCACCAGGCCTGGCTGATTTGTTTTTTTTTTTTAGCTTTTGTGGAGACAAAGTCTCACTGTGTTGCCCAGGGTGGTCTCAAACTCCTGGGCTCAAGCTATCCTCCTGCCTCAGCATCCCAAAGTGCTAAGATTACAGACGTGAACCACTGCACCTAGCCCCCAATAGGTTTTTGATTACCAAACCCAATGAAGTAAAATTTTTTCCACAAGTGAGAAATCGGGTAAGCTGATTTTTATCCTCCCCACTTCCCTTTCTTTCAGTGCATGTGCACACTCATGCACACGTGCACACACATCCACGTGAACACACATGCACGTGAACATATGCATAGAGAAGGAAAGGTGCAGGGATAAGGAAGGAGATCCAGAGACCAGGAGCATATGAGGAGTGCTGTCCTTATAATATCCACTGTTGCCCTTATCCATGTATCCTTATAATGTCCTTATAATATCCATTGCATTTACACCCCCTTCCTCAAGAATCCTTCACATATAGATGTTTAATTACTTTAGTCATGTAAACATCTTAACGCTTTTACTGATTTTTTTTTTTTTGGAATGTATACATATATTTCTGAGACAGGGTCTGGCTTTATCTCTCAGGATGGAGTGTGGTGGCACCATCTAGGCTCACTGTAGCCTTGACTTCCCAGGCTCAACCAATCCTCCCACCTCAGCATCCCAAAATAGCTGGAATTACAGATGTGCACCACTGCACTTGGCTAATTTTTTGTAGAGATGGGGTTTTGCCATGTTGCCCAGGTTGGTGTGGAACTCCTGGGCTCAATCAATCCGTCTGCCTCAGCCTCCCAAAGTGCTGAGATTGTAGGTGTGAGCCACCACACCTGATCCCTTTTGGAATTTTGATTTTGGGTGGAAGAGATAATGGAAAGAGCAACTAGGAATAAAGTATTTGGATTGCCAAATGGCAGCATTAAGCTCTGGGAAAGATTAAAGAAGGACTAGAAAAGTGGGTAGAAGAGCCACAGAAATTAACCTGCTTCTGTTGACTGGCAGTTCCTGCCAGAGGCCCTTTTCCTTGCCTTTTACTCTCCACTCCCAGTCAGTCCTATACCACTGGGTATTGTAGAGGCCAGGAAGGACTGCAGAGTTGAGAGTGATTGGTTTTGGCAGAGAATTATGGGATGGAAAGCCAAAGGTTGCCTGACTGAAGCAAGTCTGTTGTTTTTCCCCATTTCACTGCTATTCCTTCTTTTTTTCTCTCTTCAGTTGTTGTTCTTTCTGTTGTTCTAATTGATTCATTTGTTCATTCATACACGGATGTGCATGCACACACCCTTCATCTCTCCTGCCCCACTGAATCCATCTCCTGGTTTAAAGTTCTTATCCAAAAGGAAAGAAAAAAGTCTTCTCCTTTTGAAACTATTCCTATCCCTCCCCGCCATCCCAAAAATACTCCTTCTGTATCTTATTCTTTTCCTGCCAAACATATGCTGTCATCTGTCTCTAGGGCATACTTATTTCTTAGCTGGGAGTTTTTAACCTGTGTTCCACACTTCTCCGAAGAGTCAATACATATATTTGGAGATTGTGTGAT
Source organism: Sapajus apella (assembly GCF_009761245.1). Classification (NCBI taxonomy): domain Eukaryota; kingdom Metazoa; phylum Chordata; class Mammalia; order Primates; family Cebidae; genus Sapajus; species Sapajus apella. The sequence continues at coordinate 24,923,999 of NW_022436956.1, read as the reverse complement.
GTTGGAGATGGGAAAATTTTTTCATCTTTTTTTTCTACAACCTCTAATAGAAAATTAGCATTTCCCTTAATTATGAATGTAAGCAGCAAACCCAATGTTAATAGCAGTATTCACCCATAGAAATGATGTCTCCTACACATTACAGTTGAAACAACAAATATCCTGAAATATTTAACTTTTTGTCAAAATCATGTTAATTATTAGATTTGCTGGTACATCTTGTTATTTTAATGTGTTAGTAAAAAGGAACATATTTTTACTATATCACAATTTTTAGTATTTTGAGGACTAGAATATAATTGGCTTCTTTTGCAACTCAATCCTGTGTTTTTGTTTTATGTATTGAAAAGCCTTCCTTTGAAAAGAGGTCTGTAGACTTCATTAGACTGAGAAAATATGCCTGTTTATCCCATCGCTCTTCCTTTTGCAGAAATAGCTCTCTCAGGGGGCCATTAGCAACCTTGACCCTAGCCCTCTTCTCTGTCATTCTGTGATGTGTTTGTATCATTTGATGTCATCAGTTATTTTATAACTCCTTCCTCTGTTGTCTTTAGTATCAAATCCTGACTCAACCCATTGGCTCTGTCTTAGAACATATCTCATGTTTGTTTCTCTTTTTTTCTGCATAACTTTAGGTAACTTAGTCAACTTTTGCTTAGACTATTACAATACCTTCCTAAATTGTCATCTTTGAGTTTCTTGCCTCCCCAAAACTAATAAAATCTGGAGTTGTCATTCTAAAATAGAAATGTGTGCTCAGAAACCTTCAGTGGTTTTCGTCACCCTTCTAAAATGTGGGTAGACGAACACTATTCCCTTTTTCAGAAACCTTCAGTGGTCCCCCACTGCCAAAGGTGAAACTCTGTGCAGCGTTATAGACTTTGCATGAACCAGCCATGCCCTGACTAGCTAGCCACTTCTCCGGTAGTATTAATCACAGTTTTCTGTGTGTTGTATCATCTCTCACGCCTCTAGACCTTTGATCATGATGTTCTCTGGGCAACAGTCCTTTTTTCCTTTGTCTCACCCTACTCCCCTCCTTCTGCCCAACACAGACACTATACCATAGGGAATTAGGAATAGTTCGTCACTGTCATTCTGTCCTCAGTTTATATGTCACCTCTCAGAAGCTTCCCAAATCTGAGACAAAGTCTTTGTCTCTTGTACTCTATGACACATCCCTATATGCAGGCATCTCTGTATTTCATAGATATTCGTTTATCTGGCTTCCTTAATACATTTTCTACTTCTTCAGAGTAGCAACTTGTATTCATGTTTGTAACCTCTGTCTTTCACTAAGCATCATCTCTTTCCCCATAGTAGGCATTCAGATAAATGTTTCTTCTGTGAATAAATTAATTCATTAGCACTGGCTTAACCTTTCATTTAGTTTGACTGAATAATCATGGACCATGCTGCTATTTTTCTGCTTCTCGTGAAAGTATTACTTAAAAAATGTATTATTTGTATAGAATTTTAAAGTAAAATTTGATCAACTAGCTCATGTTTCTAAAATGCCCCAAGAACTAAGGTATTCTATATTTAAGTTACACATCTAAGTTATACCCCTATCAATAAAATAAACTCCTCATTCACAAGGACCATTTTTTTTACACAAATGATTTTGTTAAGTAACAGTTATTTTAGGGGAAAAATTATTATGGCTTTAACTTTTCAATGGTTAATAATTTATAGATCTTTGGAGAAAGTTAACTGAAATGTGTAGCAGTTTATGACTTTAGGAGAATTTGTGGCTAGAAATTTAAATGTTAGTGAAATTATAGGAGAGATGAAAAGGGGCTGCTGCTCTAAATTTGTCTATAGCCATTTATTTTATAATAAATTTTCACTATCCACCATGTATATTGTAAAACTGAAATGAAGGATTCGGTTCTCATTTTCTTTATTTTTTATTTATTTATTAGGGACAGCGTCTCACTGTGTTGTTCAGGCTGGAGTACACTGGTGTGATGATGGCTCATTGCAGCCTCGCACTCCTGGGCTCAAACAATCCTCCTGCCTCAGCCTCGCAGTAGGACTATAGGCATGCACCACCATGCCCAGCTAGTTTATTTTTTTTTTTCTTTTATTTATTTATTTTTGAGACAGAGTCTCACTCTGTTGCCCAGGCTGGAGTGCAGTGACATGATCTTGACTCACTGCAGCCTCCTCCTCCCAGGTTCAAGCGGTTCTCCTGCCTCAGCCTCCTGAGTAGCTAAGTTTATAAGCGTACACCACCACACTTGGGTAATTTTTGTACTTTTAGTAGAGACAGGATTTTGACATGTTGGCCAGGCTGATCCCAAACTCCTGACCTCAAGTGATCCACTCGTCTCAGCCTCCCAAAGTGCCGAGATTACAGGTGTGAGCCTCCATACTGCCCTATTTTGTTTTTTCATAGGATGGGGTCTTGCTATGTTACCCAGATTGGTCTTGAACTCCTGGCCTCAAGTGATTTTTTCACCCCTGCATCCTAAAGTATTAGAATTACAGGCATGGAGCCACTACACCTAGCTATTTTCCCATTTTCTTTTTCCTCGTTTTTTTTGAGACAGAGTCTTACTCACTCTGTTGCCAAGGCTGGAGTACAATAACATGGTATTGGCTCACTGCAACCTTCACCTCCTGGGTTCAAGCGATTCTCCTGCCTCAACCACTCAAGTACCTGGGATTACAGGTACCTGCCACCATGCCCAGCTAATTTTTGTAGTTTTAGTAGAGATGGGATTTTACCATGTTGGTTAGACTGGTCTTGAACTCCTGACCTCTGGTGATCCGTCTGCCTCGGCCTCCCAGAGTGCTGGGATTACAGGCATGAGCCATCGCGCCTGGCCTGTTTTCTCATTTTCTAGAGGAAAATCTCTTTCCTTTCAAGTGCCTGTTGTATTTTCTTCTAATTATACTTTAGTTTTCTCCCTCTTGCCTTCACTCCTGCCCACCGTTAAATCAATGTATTTCTCCTAAATCACTCATTTCCAAGCATTCTTACACTTACATTCCTTACCAATTTCTAACATTATTTTCTAATTATCTGCACTCTCCATAGTGTTTCATGGCACTTCAATCTTTAGTAATATTTTTTCATAAAAAGGATAGGTATGTTTGGCTTTTCCAAACTAAATGTTATTTCTCTTTCCCTTTGAGAAACATTATTCTGAATTATTTTATTTATTTTCCAGAATTCAAATGTTAGGATATCATGCACAAAGGAATAGAGTTGGGCATTTGAACTCTAAGGCATTTGATTTCTTGTTTCTATCAACATGTGGTAAGAGCTAATGAGATACAGTTAAAGCCTTTGCCTACATAATCTTCTACATTACTAAGGAGAGATGTTTTAGAATTATAGTAATAATAATATGGAATAAATAATGACAATCAGGTCTCTAGTTTTCGCTCTGCAATTTCACTTTTACACTAAACTTTTTTAAAGATATGCCTCACCATTTAGTATGTGACAGTCGCTGTTATAAGTTACTGTGTATATTAACTCATTCAATCCTTGTAACAACCCTATGCTGTTAGTGGTATTATTATCCCCATTTTATAGTTGAGGAAAATGAGACACAGAGAGGTCAAGTTACTTGTACAGGTTGCTTGGTTAGTTTCAGGGAGAAGGCATGGTATGGGATTGGTTCTTATAGCCATAAATTATATAATCAATCTCTAGCTCATTCGCTTTTCTTTGGACTTTGACTAGAGTAAACTGTGCCCTGGAATTTATGTAAAAATTCAGAGACTAGTTTCAGAATACCAGTAACTCAGATCTCTGGAAGCAGTAGTGCCTGCATAGGAACAAGTGATCCGGTGGAGTCTAGCTCCCTTTGGCATTTGTCAGTTGGTTTGCCATTGAGAACACATTCTGAATGGAACACATGTCACTTTTAAATCAGCAAAATAGTGGTGCCCAATGGTGGCAAAGCAAATAGGTTAAAGAAAGTGACAAGCCATTCTTACGATTATCGATTTAAAAATTCTTAGTGAAATATCACCATATGTAATCCTTCTTAATTATATTTCTATATTGGGTAATCTATTCATATAATTCACAATAAAAAATTGTGATTGTCTAATAGATCATTTTAATGTAATTCAAATTTCTAAATTTTTTTCTCTAAATCTTTTAAATAGGAGAAAAATGTATTTCTGTAAATTATTTTTCAATGGCTGTATGTAGTGTGGCATATATATGTATAAAAAGTTATAATTACATATAGCTAACATATGAGTCCTTACTATATGCCTGGCACTGTTGAGAGTTTTATATTTATTAGCTCATTAAATTTCAAAACCGTCATATTTTATCTTTTTGTTTTTAACAATTGAGGAAAATAAGGCATGGAGAAGTTAATTTGTCCTACATGAGATATATATATGTTGTATTAAAACACTAGAGTCGGGCCGGGCGCGGTGGCTCAAGCCTGTAATCCTAGCACTTTGGGAGGCCGAGGCGGGTGGATCACGAGGTCAAGAGATCGAGACCATCCTGGTCAACATGGTGAAACCCCGTCTCTACTAAAAAATACAAAAAATCGGCTGGGCATGGTGGTGCGTGCCTGTAATCCCAGCTACTCAGGAGGCTGAGGCAGGAGAATTGCCTGAACCCAGGAGGCGGAGGTTGCGGTGAGCCGAGATCCCGCCATTGCACTCCAGCCTGGGTAACAAGAGCGAAACTCCGTCTCTAAAAAAAAAAAAAAAAAAAAAACAAAACGCTAGAGTCATTCTCATTAACATCGGAAACAACACAAAATAACCCTTGTTCTTTAATACTGCAGTGCAGTGGAACAAAAGCATGGATCAAGATATAAAAATTGGTAAGGAAGAGGAAATCTGATTATTTTATATTATTATATATACCTGGAAAATGCCAAAGCCTCAGTGAAATACTAACATTAAGAATCCACTGATACATGTAAAATTTTCAACGAAGCTTTATGTACAAGAATAGCTGTTTTCTTAGACACCAACAATAGCCAGTTAGAAAATATAATGGGGGAAGAAAAAACCTCCGTTCTCAGCAGCAAGAGCAAAAAGCAAAATATTTTAAGAAAAGTTTATTGAAAAATACAAGCCAGGTGTGGTGGTTCAGCCCTGTAATCCCAGCACTTTGGGAGGCCGAGGCGGGCAGATCACCTGAAATCAGGAGTTCAAGACCAACCTGGCCGACATGGTAAAATCCCCTCTACTAAAAATATAAAAATTCGCCGAGTGTGGTAGCACATGCCTATGGTCCCAGCTACTCAAGAGGCTAAGGTGGGAGAACTGCTTGAACTCAGAAGGAGAAGGTTGCAGTGAGCCGAGATTGCACCGCTGCACTACAGCCTGGGTAACAAAGTGTGACCCTTTCTCAAAGAAAATAAAAATAAAAGTTTGTTAAGAAAGTCCTTCATAAAGAAATCTGGGGAAATCCATTGAAAGATTTTAAAATTTCCAATAAATTATCATTGATTGAACAATTTAACATAATAAATCAGCAATCCTTTTTTTTTTTTGGGAGACAGAGTCTCGCTTTGTTGCTCAGGCTGGAGTGCAATGGCGCAATCTTGGCTCACTGTAATGTCTGCCTCCCAGGTTCAAGTGATTCTCCTACCCCAGCCTCCTAAGTAGCTGGGATTACAGGCACCCACCACCATGCCCAGCTAATTTTTATCAGCAATGCTTTTTAAGTACCTATTTCTACAACACTATCTCCATCAAACTCCCAACAGCTTTTCAGTTAAAACTTGTCAAAACAACTCTCAAGAGTATCTGGAAGCATGCACATGCAAAAATAACCAGTATAAGAATATGCAAATGAGAAGACTTGCACAGAGGGTACCAAATATATTACAAATCTACAGTTATTAATGTGCTATAGGCACAGAAATAGCAAAAGATCAGTGAAACATAATTGGAAGTGTGGAAGTAAGCCCAAGTTGGTAAGATATTAATATAAAATAGGATCATCACTCCTCCTCTCAAAACCCTCCAACAGTTTCCCATCGCAAAATATAAGCCAGTTCCTTCGTGTGACCTACAACCTTGCTACTTATAGTAGTATGATCCAGGGACCAACAGCAATAGCATCTATGAAATTGTTAGAATGTGAAATCTCAGACGGCACTCCAGACATCCTGAGTCAGAATCTTCTGGATCCTCTTATGATTCAAAGGCAGTTTAAAGCTTGAGAAGCATTGCCTTTTAATGCGCTACAAGGCCTGACTCCCCTTGACCTTGCCTTTCCTGCTTCTTCTGACTCCTGCCTTGGAGGCTTCTGGCCACCTCAGACTTGGCCACCCTACTATTCATGAGCACACCACGCACGCTGTTATGTCACAGTTTTGTTCCTGTTTGTCTTCATCCATTCCTGCTCTATAACCAAATATCTTACACTGGGTAATTTATAAATAATAGAAATGCATTGCTCACAGTTCTGGAAGCTGGGAAGTCAAAGATCAAGGTGATGGCAGCTTTGCTGTCTGGTGAAGTCCTGTTCCTCGTCAAGGGGATCTTGTCACTGCATCCTCAGAGTGATAGTGGGGCAAAGGAGCTTGCTGAAGCCTCTTTTATGAGGGTGCTAATCTCATTCACATGTGTGGAACCCTCGTGATTTAATCACTTCCCAAAGGCCTCACCTCCTAATTCTATCACGTTGGTTGTTAGTTTTCAATATATGAATTTTGCAGGGACACCAACATTCAGATCATAACCCTGTCACACACATCCTCTCACTTTTTTAGGTATCTGCATAAATATCACCTTATCTAAGACGCCTTCCCTGGTTAAAAATTACTTACCATCACCTGACATGTATTTATTATTTAAATTCTCCCCGGCCTCATCACACACTGCACTGCAACCTTGGGGAGGGGAGAGGACTGACTTGCTTTGTTCTTGCTGTAGCTTCAATGCTTGGCACCTAGGAGGTACCCATTTGCTAAAGGAAATGGTCTCTGGTCACAACATTTTTATCAGCCCATCAATATATACCCTTGTTTTATGTGTGTTTCTGTTTAAAGACGCCTTAATATATATTGTTGATTCATTAACTTTGAACTGATGGCCAACAGCACTCTAAATTACACCTAAACAAAGCCATCTAACAGTCATATTTTCTCTGTAAGGCGCATCACAGGCTTCTTGCACTTAGGAACACTAGACAGCATTTTGGCTACACTCAAGGCCATTTCAAACAGCAAATTCACCAACAAAACACAAAAATGGGAAACATGTAGCACTAAACCTCAAAGAAAAGGACTCTTGTTTACAGAGACATGAAACACTAAGGCAGAGCTTCTCATTCAGCCTCTGCTGGAACATATGCATCAGGCAACTCAAATTTTTCACCATCCTCTCTGTATACGTGTCTGTGGAATGACCTCAAAATCACAAGTGTTAATTTAGGGCTTTCAAACAAGTTTTAGCAAATAGGCAGCTTTGCAAGCATGGGGAATCTGCAAATCATAATCAGCTGTGTGTCATTCTTTCAATCACTGGGTACCAAGTTTCTGCTGTGTGCCATGCTCCCAGGATTATGCACCACTTAAAGATTGATCGATTCCTAGCCATATGCCAGACCCTGTGCAAAACTCAGATAATTTATAGATGAATTTAACAGTGTTCCAGGTATGGCTGTGTCGGGTATTTAGCTAATCTTCAATAGTGATGGGTAGGATTTTAACAGGTGAAACTGTGGAGAGAAGTATTTGGGAAGAAAGAAACTCTTAAGTCAATTTCCGTAACCTTGGCTACACATTAGAATCACTTGGGAAGCTTTTAAAAAATCTCTGGCCAGGCTCCATCCAGACCAATAAAAGTAATATCCTTTTGGCATCAATATATTTTAAATCTTCTGAGGTGATATCAATGTATAACTAAAACTGAGAGAACTGCTGTTTTAAGTACCTACATTTGGCTGGAGAATAGGTTATATGAGGGAAGTAAACAAATAAATCCAGAAAAGAGATTTTGAACCAGATATTGAAAAGCTATTTTATTCACCTGCTGTGTGCTGAGCACTCTCCTAGGTGGTGGGGATACTTCAGAAAGCAAAACACAAGAATCCCTGTCCTGTTAGAGCTAACAATCGAATTGCATTGGCAGCTGTACAGGATGATTCATATTCTAGATTTAACTTTTTATAGTATATGATGATTTGTATTTAGAAGAAATCTTGTCCCAAAGGCTTAGAATTCTTAATTTAATGCCTAAAATATTACATCACCTTTTGATATGAATAGAACTCCAAAGAAAAGTTTTGCTATAAACTTCTGTACTAATCTCACTGAGTGTTTGCTAACACAGCCGTCTTTTTTTTTTTTTTCTAGTTTCCTGCACACAGGACACTTGTCTAAAATCAGTAGTATGCGGTTATTTAAAATCAGTAGTGTGAGGCCATTGGAAATCCTAATTCAGGCTTTTCATTTTCCCATCTTACAAGAACACTGATACAGAAGGAAGTGTTTTCTATATTGATTCTTAATAAGAGTTTATGTTTAGATCGAACTTAAAACTAGCAAAGTACTTTTCTTGGGTCACAGTAGGATTGCAGCTTCTTTTGGATTATTTGCCTTATATCGTGTTTTATTTCTTTTACTGAATTTCTGTACAAGCATGTAATACACTGTTACACACTCTGTTTCACTCTTAGTAAAAACAGACCTAATTGCATAATCCTCTTTTAATTCTAATGCAGTTATTCTTTGTAGTCTATCTACATGTAGACTACATATGTAGTCCATTTCACTTTTTAACAATGCTTTGGTCAAGCAGTTTTTAATTAGTTTCCTAAGTAAATTATTTAACACTTAAAGAAGAACAAGACATGCACGTATCCTCATTTGGTACAAGCAGCCTAAAGATACGATGTCTGCAGATGAGCAGCACATACCAGGTGGTGGCTGAGGATGTCAGAGAGAGCGGCATCCAAAGGACAGATGAGATGAGGTCTGACCAGGTGATATCGTGAATATTATTACCAGAAGAGATGCAGTGTCATTTAACTACTATCAGTTATTTTATAATTTCAAGATGTCTTATCTATGCATTTATTTTGTATAAAATTACACATATTTGGTCATCTTTTTCTGAACAATTTCAATTATACTTAATATGGCCATGAGTGTATTTTGTTAACATGAATGATAGTCATGTGCCTTCTGCTTTAAAAACAAAAATCACACATAGTAGTCCCCCCTTTTCCTTGAGGGATACGTTCCAAGACCCACAGTAGATACCTGTAACTGTGGCATACATATACATACAAATGGTCCCCAATTTATGGTGGCTCACCTTAAGATTTTCAACTTCATGATGGTGTGAAAGCCATATGCACTTGCTAGAAACTCTACTTCAAGTACACGGATACCATTCAAGTGTTTTTCACTTTCAGAACAATAAATTACATGAGCTAACACTTTATTATAAACTAGGCTTTGTGTTAGATGATGTTGCCCAAGTGTAAGCTGATGTTAGTGTTCTGAGCCATTTAAGGTAGGCTAGGCTAAGCTATATTTTCAATTTAAGGTAGGTTTGTCAGGACATTACCCCAAGTCAAGGAGTATCTATAATATGTTTTTTCATTTCTACTCAAGCCAGCTCACAGGCAGGTAGGATTTACAGCATGGATACATTGGACAAAGGGATAATTCACATCCAGGGTGCCACAGAGCAAACGGGCAGTAGATTTTCTCATACTAATCAGAACACCACACAATTAAAAATTTATTAACTTATTGTTTATTTCTGGACTTTTACATTTCATATTTTCAGACCACAGTTGACTGTGAGTAACTGAAACTGAGGAAAGTGGAATGCAGATAATGGGGAACTACTGAATGTCCTTTGTGGCTCATGAGTTTTCCCATACGCTATTACATCAGCACTTTGGATGTCATTTGCATTCCTTGTACTTTTCTAAAATTCCTCATTCCATGAGTATTTACAGGTTTTGTAGGAATTGAAGATAATCTTTCTTAAGAGCTATTTGCTTAAAGAATTTTTTAAAAAACACTAAATGGGAAACTAATCATTGGGAAATATTTGGATGAAGTCTCGAGATATGGGTTATATTGTCATTTTAAATGAATGTAGAAGAGTTTCTTTGTCTTTGGACCACTGGAAAGGAATGCTGTTTTTGTGGATTTATTTTGTATTTGTCTCTGATTCCTAAACAGAATTGAGGGTTACCTACTCTTGATGACTGGGTACCAAAAGATTTTCATAAACCTTAAGAATGTTGACTTTGAGGAACATTATCTTTCTTGTTATTTAATTTTTTTCTTTTCTTTTTTGAACTTAATCCCTTCATATGTGTTAGACAAGTGGTCTGATTAGAGTTAATTTATATCGTTTTTGTTACCCTTTACTTTTCTTATGAGCTCTTTATAACAAAAGTTTTCACTGATGATTATTGTTGGAGTTTGAGGGGTCTTTTTCCTGCCTTGTTTCTCAACCAATTGAGAAACAGACAGGAGCTAAGCAGATGGAGATCAAGGTAGCAGCTCTTTCCATCCATAGAACTACTGGAGAGAACGTGATTTAAGAGAACAGCATAAAGAGCTTAGTAACACTGAACCCCAGAATTAGAAAGATTTAACCATCCAGTCCCAGGCCATGCTGGAGAACAGAGCACTCAAGTATTCTCTGCTTATGGGCAGATCTCAAAGAGAAATGTACAGTTGAAAGGGCCTGGTCCTCACAGACTTACCCATCAAATAAATCATCCTCAAGTTGGGAGGCAGAAGCTGCAGTGGAACTTCTGCAGATGCAGCTCTGTTTGGGAAGCTAATCCAGAGGAGACTTCAGAAAAGGAGACTTCAGCTCTGTTTGGGAAGCTAATCCAGAAAAGACCTATCATCGCTGGGAGGCTTGAGCTTCTGTGAATGTTGGAAGCAGCCCCAGTGGCAGTATCAGGGCTACAGGAACTTTGCCTATAGCCGCAGTCTCTTTGATAAAATCACCCTGTCACAGAGAGAAAGACAGACTAGCAGAGCAGGATTTTTGCTCATGTGAATGCTTGCATTCAGATTTCCAGGGGCCTATTTCTTTACTGATCGATTTTTCGCTTGAGGCTCTTCTAAAGATCAGCACACTGCTGCATGCTGTATTGGTTGTACTACGTAGATTATGGGAGAGTGAATGGTTCTGCTCTCAAGAAGCCTATATCCTGGTTCATAAATAAGTGCTAAATTGTACTGTACAGACTATTTAAGTTATAGAAGTTTGAAGGAGTTGGAAAGCAATAAAAACTTAACTAGTGCAAGAAGGTTTTATGGAAAAAATAAGCCTTAAGCTGGGCTTAGAACAATAGATTTAATCTGGATAGGTGAGGCAATAGTGCAAGACAACACTTAAGGGAAAGAGACATCTGTGCCCTCACTTTTGCTGTCCCTTCACTTTAAGTGGGACAGGTCACAGGACCAGAGGACGCCTATTCTACAGACAGAGCCTCAAAAACAAAACAAAGCAGAGGACCAGAGACTTGTGATTTGCAGCTGAGATTTTTTTTTTTCTTAAGCAGAAAAGTGATGTCATTGAAAATTACTTTGGCAGGGAGGTACCTAAGGGATATTCAAGGAAGGAGATAAATTAAGAAACAAAAGTAATCTAAGCTTGAGAGAATAAATGCTTAGCCTAGGGGATGATTGTGGCCATGGGAATGAGAACATTGAGAAGAGAAAAATAATCAAGAATTGATTAACTGGATCTTCAGTATATATTAAATGAATGAAACAATTGGGAAATAGACAAAGGTGTCTATGAGGTTTTAAGAATGCACTGTTGCCACAATGATAGCTACCCTTCAGGGAAATTGGGAATGAGATACACTGTTGCTCACAGATGTGAAAACAGAAGCCAACCAATGCATATGTTTTCCAAGAGTGATATGTTTATTCCATTTCTACTTCCTCTTTTCAGTCATTTTGATAGATTTTATGGGAACCATATAAAATCTCTCTCTAATGTATGTGTTTGGGTTTTTTGTTTGTTTCTTTTGAGACAGAGTCTTGCTATGTCTTCCAGGCTGGAGTACAGTGGCACGTGTTAAAGTGTGCGCTCTGAATGAAGAGACCCACCCAAAACAGGCTTTGTGTGAGCAGCATAGCTGTTTATTCACCTGGGTGCAGGTGGGCTGAGGCCTAAAAGGGTGTCAGTGAAGGGGGGTGGGATACGAGTTAGTTTTATAGGTTTGGGGTGAACAGTGGAAAGTTACAGAAGTTAAAGTTGGTGGGTTTTTGCAAGCTGGGAGGGGGTCGTAGGGTGTGGAGTCAGAAGGTTGGGCCAAGGTCAGTTACACAGTCCAATGGTATTGTCAGTTGAGGCCAAAATAAGAAACAATAGAAAAATGTCTCAGGTTAGTTAGGCACCGTAGGGGTTGATCATTCTTCCTTCCAGCTACTTAAGGTTTTCTAATTCTGGAAGGCCCCCCAGAGGTGTATGTGCAGTTCATGGGGGTCGCCTTGCTGTCCAGTCCACAGCATGGTCAGACCTTACAGCTACCACGCCTGGCTAATTTTTTTGTATTTTTAGTAGAGACAGGGTTTCACCATGTTGGCCAGGCTGGTCTTGAACTCCCAACCTCAAGTGATCCAGCCGCCTTGGCTTCCCAAAGTGCTGGGATTACAGGCGTGAGCCACCATGCCCAGTCTCTCTAATGTGTTTAATGTCCTTCTATACTGGGTGCCTGATGTTCTGTCCACCTAGCATTTTCCTCCCTGCTTCTGTTAATATCACCCCCACTAAGGAATGCACCCGCCCCCATTCCCCCATTTCCTTAAGGTCTGACAGTGCAGCCAATCATGGCCCCGCATACATCTGGCCACAGTAGTTGGGTAAGGGGGTGAGTATGTGACTTCAACTGTGCTCATCAGATTCTCTGTCTCAGGAATTTGAATCTTGAATGGAGAACACAAGATCAGAGAACATAGTGCGAAATCATCAGTTAGCGATAGCGTAGAAGCTCTGCCACTGAAGCCCGGGGTTCAGTCCTGTCTCTGACCTTGAATGTTGAGTTCTCCCTCTGACCCTGAGAGCTCCTTCGTGTTCTTTCAATAACTGTCCCAAGCCCTTTTTTTAAAGGCCTGTTTTTCTTGCTAGTGAAGAAAAGAAATTTGACATGCATCTATTATATCTTATTCTTTTTCCCTTTTAACTCTTATTTACCTATTGGTAATTGCTTAGTATTTTTTAGGAGCAAATATGACTTACAAAAAAAGAAGTATGACTTCTGATAGAATTTATTTTAGGATATGGGTAGGAAAAGTAGTTGTTTTCTTCCCCTTTTTTTTTGAGATGATGTCTCTTTTGCCCTGGTTGGAGTGCAGTAGTACAGTCACAGCTCACTGCAGCCTTGAACAACTGGCTCAAGTGATCCTCCTGCTTCAGGCTTCCAAGTAGCTGGAACTACAGGCATGTACCACTATGCCTGGATAATTTTTTATATTTTTTTTTTGGGATACAGGATCTCCCTATTTTGCCCAGGCTGATCTTTAACTCCTGGGCTTAAGCAGTCCTCCTGCCTCGGCCTCCTAAAATGCTAGGATTATAGGTGTGTGCCACTACACCCAGCTAGTTTTCTTTCTTGTTATTAAAATGCCAATAGTTTACAATGGCTCTAGAGGAAACTATATCATGGTGATAATTTTAATCTACCTTGTCCTCAGCCCCCATTTCTAGTCCTGTGATTAACGTTAACACATTAATGTATTTTTTCTGCTCAATATTAACACTTTTCCATTTATGAGCTTTATTTTATATAAAGTCATTTATATTTGATTTATTTTAAACATATGATCCTGATTACAGTTGAGATTTTTTTTTCTTCCAGTTAATGTTAAGTATAAAGGTACATTTTTCCTGAGGTTACTTTGGGTGGATTGTATTCAGGGCTGGTGTCAAATATAGGCTATTGTTGGGACTTTGAGTGTCTGCCTCTTCTCTGAAAAGTGTCATGGTTTTCATGGATGGAAAGGAATTAGGAGAATGTCTAACACTTTCAACAGTACTTTCTGGAATTGGCATGCCTCAGATGTTTATCAGGTTCTTAATACATTTGACCTTATGATATTCTGTTAACTAGCGCTCTCCTGATCTATAGCAACCTCAAAAAAAACAAATTTATTTGTCTTTAATTCAGGCAATATTCTTAGCATTATTTTGTGGTTATTTAAAGTTAGTTTTTAATACCTTTTAAATAGCATTTTTCAAGAGTCATTTTCTATAAGAGATCTCACAGCCTGTGTAACATCCTAAATATAACTCTCAGATATTAGAATTAATGCCTATTTGATTTTACTTCATTCTTTTACAGTATGTGTAGGAACTAGCTTTTTGTTGTTGTTGGTTGGTTTGTTCTTTTTTTAACTCTCAAAAATAATAGTTTTCGGTTAAAATTTTAATTTCGACATTTTGGGGACAACTGGGAAAATTTGATATAATCTTACTTCCATGGTGTTACCATTAGGATCAAAAGAGATTATAGGCCATTTGTTGTGGTTCATGCCTGCTTTCCCAGCACTGTGGGAGGCCGAGGTGGGCAGATCACCTGAGGCCAGGAGTTTGAAACCCAGCCTGGGCAACATGGTGAAATCCCATCTCTACTAAAAAAAAAAATACAAAAATTAACTGGGTGTGATGGGGAAGCTGAAGCATGAGAATCCCTTGAAGCTGGGAGGTGGAAGTTGCAGTGAGCCGAGATCGTGCCACTGCACTCCAGCCTGAGCGACAGGCAAGACTCTGCCTCAAAAAAAAAAAAAAAAAAAAGAGAGAGAGAGAGAGAGATTATATATTAAAGAAGAACAAGGTCCATATTGGGAAAGTGGTCCCAGGAAGTGAATTCAGATCCCATAACAGTGGCAAAGATAATTGGTGCCATACCCCTGCATCAAAGCTTACTTGTGAACTCAGAAAAAGTACAAGCCCCTCTCAAATGGTTGAAGTTTCAAATATTAGAGCCACCCTTGGCATAGACAAATTTTAGTATAATACTCCTAAAACTACACTTTTTTTTTTCTGTCATATGTGTGCATTGTGCTCAGTCATTTATTGCAGTGACCCAAACAGAGCCCAGCCCAGCTGTTTGTATTTGCCCTGCAGTGGGAAGAGGACTAGGGCCATGTGACTAAGAAAGCCAGACTGTGGGCTGTCTTCACCTACAGATGTTTTAATGTGCTTAACATTATCCAATACTAGCAACCGAGATAGTCTAAATACCACAGCAGGATCTGATTAGCTTTTTCAGATCACTGCCTTTATTTGCTGTTTGCAAAAAAGCTTAATCCAGTGCTAGAGATCAGGCTTCCTGCTGAGCCCTGGGGTAGTTTTCTCATTCTTTGTGTTCACAGTGGCAGGCATTAGTGAGCAGAATCCTCCTCCTAAATTAAAGCTATAAAGTAGTAACTATAGTAGCAAGGGATAAAGAGAAGGAAGAAAACCCCAGAGAAAAGAGAAGACTGTCTATTCATACTAAGTAGTTTCCTTGATATATACAAAAGAAAGAGTTTCTAGTATGAATTCATAAATACTGACCTCACTGTCTCTTCTAATCAGTGCATGGCTATTAGGTTTTATTTGGTTTCAGTTGTAACTACTTTGTACGGATGTATGTTACGTTTTTCATATTTATCCTACTCAATCAATCTCAGTTTTACCAGAAGAATTACATTTTTTTAGCCCTAACAGTGGACTTGATTTCTCTTTTTCCTTTCAGGGCTGATACCTTTTTTACTCGTGAGATTTCAAGAACTATCACCACCACCAAAAAAAAAAAAAAAAAAAAAAGATAAAATCTAACTTTCTTCATTTCGGGACATCCATATGCTTACCCAAGATGTGACATTTGAATTCTGTGTAATTCACACTGTAATTTCCAATAAGCTATAATGCTAGAGATGCTTTATCTTGATCCTTGATGGGTTTATGAAATTCGACTATCACCTTAAGTATTTCAGTAAGATTGCTATAACCCTTGGTGGAAGAAAGAATAGTCTACTTTAGAAATTAGTTTGTAATTTAGAACCTAGTAATTATATTTAGTTCAAAAATATTTTCATCGATTTTTAAATTTTCTACCATTTTTGGAATGGCATACATCAATAAAATATTGGAACTCTCTTGAGGAAATAGCTGTAAACAAATGATAATCTGTAATGTGGTACTTTATCTTTTAGTTTTCTTCCTGGAAACAACAATAATTTTCAGTTTTTAGTAGACAGAAGGAGTGTTTTCAGTGTGATAACTGAAAAATCTTAGCCATGTAGATCTTCTTATTTTGTAAATAGAGACGATCTCATTTGCATTTGAGTAGGCACAATAAAGACAAGGCCAGGAGTCCCAAACTAGTGTTACTTTTTTTCAACCATTCACAAATGATCCTAATTATGTGTAGCTTCTGTATTTGTGTATAAAAGGCGATTGATTTTGATTGTTTTGGGTACATTTTATATCTTTAGATTTCATGATCATATAATGAAAAAATCTAGGCCCTGCATAAATCAGCCTATAGCAGAAAATTGTATGTTAAGAGCAGTTCTTTGCCTTCACTGTTTTAATTTGCACTGGAATGAAGAGGGAATGTGCATGTGCTTGTGTTCTACATCACAAAGTAAATAGTAGAACAGCTATAGATTTCCTTTTTCTTTAGTAGGGAAATACGTTTACAATGCCTTATAGTGTTTACATTTTGATTGATTTTTTTGTATATAATCAGAGGCCACTCAAGGTATAACTTATGCAGCCCACAAAAACAAGTAGTTCATAGTATTATAAATGCTACAGTCTGAAACTGAATAAATCAGGGATAAGAAGTTTACTCACCACCGGGGCTTATTTTTATATACTTTATACACTACAAAAAAATCACAGTATTTATAATGTTAACTTGTTCCTGAGCTGAAATTTGAGTATTAACATCTTAAAAATTTTATGAAATACAAATACTTTAAGCAGTTATAATATGTTGTATATTAAAATATAATGAAAGACTTGCTTCTCTTTAATTACATGGTTAACTAGTATCCATAGTAAAAAAATTTTACACTGCTACTTGACATACATAGGATAGGTTATTCTGATGATTTTAGGTTGAAGTTAAATACTTCTGTCTAAATCTACAGTTTAGGTGACTCATTGGCACAAAGTTAGACAGAACTTGTATTTCATCTTACTATGCTACACTTTCACTGAATTTTTAAAATCAGTTCTATTTGTAATCTCTTAAGTCTTTTCCTTTTGCAATCGTATTTTCATCATCTCTTCTTTTTGTTTTTTTGTCTTGCAACAAATTAACAAATACTTAAAAATACAGATTTGTCACTATTGCCAGGGAAATAGTTTTACTATTTACCTTGTGTCTCATTTCGCCACTTATTAAAGACAGGGAATACTGCAATAGTTAATTGCTACGTTGACGCACTTCATTTTCTTTCTTTAATAAAAACGAAAAGCTAATAGACTACGGTATAGCTTCAACTTTTTGAAAACATGCAACTTTTACTACTTTAAAATATAATTGGTTTCTTTGTTTCATGCATTAAAAGCAAGGAGGAAAAGCTGAAGTCTGCCCAAGCCAGGTGTTTCTTGTTGGCAGCCTGCTCCCTAATGACTCTGCTCTCATAGAGCAGCTGCCTACTAGTCAGCTTTGTATGGCCTATTGTTGCTGCACACCCCTCGTTAATACACATGCTGCCCCGGGCAGACCCTGCCAATGACATCAACTTGCTTATCTTAGAAACCTACGAACCTGACGCAGGGTGCTGAGGTTGTCTTGCATCTGCCCGGCCAACTAATTGTGAGCTTTCTGGCCTATGATTGGCTGTTATTCCACTCGGTAATAGGTTAAGCAAAGACATTGCCATTCCATCTGTTCAACCATTCATTGTTCTTCTTGCCTGCCTGGGAGTCTGCAGCTAAAATTGTGTTAAGGAGTTTACTGCTGAAGCTGCTACAGAAACCAATGTCTTTGTATTTTCCTGCTAACGTGAGTATCTGTGCTACTTTAATGCCTTGGAAGTTAAACTTTGGTAAATATTCAGAGTATTAATTTGAACTCTGTAAAAGATAGAAAGCACTTCAAATGAAAGTCCACAAATTATTACATCGTGGCCAACATACCAGAAAATTAAATTCTTTCTGTAAAATATGTCTGCAAAGCAGATTTTTACATTTTTCTATTCTAGAGTTATGTAAATAATTACTTATAGCTTCATGAACATTTATAAGGCATTAGGCATGACATATAATCATTGGGAACTTAAAGTCGAATTATAATAAATATTCAGATATTTTTGATCAATGGTGAATTTAAATTTTATCTTGTCAAAGCCTTAAGTTTCTTAAGATGTCACTGTCGTACCTAGGTGCTATAAAATAAGATTTGATAGAACTTTCTATTGTCTTAAAAGTCTAGCTTGGGGAGATGGATTGATATAGGTAGATGTTTCAACTTGTTTTAGATGTGATGATTAAGCATTCAGTTGCTTTGTCAGCCGTCTCAGTATTCATGTGCAGTTTCTAATTTCTTCACTCTCATCTTTTTTTTCCCCCTTAGTTTCAGACATTAGATTGAAGATGTCATTCCAAGAACTATTTTCTTCAAGAGTTCTGTAAAGGGGAAGGGAGGAAGAGACAAAGACTTGCATCTATCAGTTGGGAGGGAAAGAAAGCGCATAAAGGGTTAAAAAGAGGTTTTCATTTCTACCACATGCCCTATTGTGTGAACATATGCATAAGTCTATTGAAAGTTTTCCGAAGATGGGCAGGCCACCAGTTGCTGGTCTCCTGCAGTTCCAGTAGACATCTGTTGCCCCAGAGCATTAACCAATCTGTTCAAAGGGACATCCCTCCTTTGTTAGCTAGAGGGATGCAGACAACAGCACTCACTCAAATACAATGGTAATTAAATACACAGAGACTACAGCAGTAGGTATTTATTACATATTCATTATTTTATTTCCATTGTTCTCATAGTATTACCATTTGGCTAACAACTAGAACCCACTTTTATGGCATTGTAACTTTACATTACAAACAAATCGGCTTAACAGGTTTATGGTCTAATATTCCTGATTAATATGAGGCTCTTTAGGATTAAAAAAAAAAACATTTTCTTAAATCTGATTTAGATGAAGAATTATCCAAGTTAACTAATGAGAAGTTTCAGAAAATTTGGTCACTAGATGGAGGAACTTCAGTGTGTACAATACATTTCTAGTGAATAGCCATTATATTATAAACCTGCATTCAGCTAGTACAAAGTTTCTTTTTTGTAATTAAAAGAATTAGCTACACTTCATCATCATCTACAAAATTAGCATGAATATTTAGTTCTTTTTCAACAAATAATATTAATTAATTTTTAGGTTGCCCTTTAGCAAGAAAAATTGAGTTTCCAATACAGTATCTGGAAGGAATTTCTATATTTGTAATTATAGAAATTTGTTCACAAATCATTATATATTGGCCCAGTTCCTTTTGTGTTCAAGAATATAGTGTCTTAAGGTTAATTATAATGGAGCCCTGATAATACAGTTTAAAAATTAGCTGTCTTTCTTGGAGTTTTTTTATAACTATGGGAGCAAAAACTGACCTACTTCGTGAAACTTGGACTATGCTGCTTCATGAAATTAGCAAAATTACCCTTGTTAGTTACTATTTCATTGATTAAATTTAAGATGGTTTATATGAGTTTGCATTTCAGTAAATGCAAACTTAAAAGTCTTAATAATTCATTTGGAAATGAGGAGAAAAGTATTTTCTACCTTACATGTAATAATACATTTTGTGCTGTTAATGGTCTTTTCCATCCTTTTAAAGTTTATATTAATCATTTTAAAGCACTAAACAAAAATAAAATTATATACCATTCTTTCTTCTAAAGTTTCTCAATTTCCTGTAAGTTTTACATGTTTTATTATTTTAACAAATACAGCAGCCTATTAAAATATCTTGTTTTTAAATCTTTATCATTTAGGTTTCTATTGAATGATTTCAAGATATTGCCAAATTCTGGGTTGTTTTTAAATGCCCTAATAAGTAAGGGCAATGATTTGCTAATTACAAGTGGGTAAGTAAGCATTCTAGAGATCAAAGTTTTAAAAACCAAATCTTTACCATTTGGATCAATACAAATCAGGTTATTTCAAATCTGTAGTATGTGACATAGAATAAATACGTGGCTTTTAGGCCTGGAAATTGAACTCATTTTTCCCTATTTGTACTGTTTCTATTTAGTCTCTTGTTTTGCAAGGACCAAAAATCATTTAACTGCTTGTTTAGTACACGATGACATTGGATAACCTTCTGTGAGCTAACCAATGAAATCTAGAAGATGAAGAGAGAGGCCTGTCAGTGTGAAAAAAGTTCAACCAGAATAGTTTAAGACAAAACTTATTTGCCTAATAAAATTGGATGTTAATTTTTTTTTAAATAGATCACGCTTATGTTTATCCTTAGCAATAAAAAGTAAACCTAATTATTATAAACTTTTTATTTAAAATTATGTGCAAATTACATAAATTATTATACGTTAAAAGTGTGTAGTAGTCACTAAACACATTGGTATACAAATGAGGTTTGTGTGATTTAGTTATTTTAAAAAACTGAAAATCCCATTTTCCCCCTTGTATCATGATAGCCATATAATAAAATTACATGGTATAGCAGGTTTAGGTAGTCTCATTGACACTTTTTAAAAATATTAAATCAAAGATACAGAAAGATCTAAATACTTTTTAGAGTGATTACTTTTCAGTTTAAAAACTTTGCAGTATCTGATTTTGTTTCTTTGAAAAATGTGAAAGTTAAGAATAATAATTGCACTTATCCTTTAAGCAGAACATTTCTTTCTAATATTTGCCAGTGGTTGTATTTTTCATAAGGCATTCATCTTGTCTGATATAGTAAAAAAACAAAAACCCCAAACTGCTCAATATTAAAAAATATTTCCTAGGTCAATTCAGGGATTTGGTCAGCAAGTCATTATCTTGAAGAATTATCTCACAACAGCACTTATGCAAAACCCAAACTTTTCAGGGGAGATCAAAAATGTTGCCCATTAAATGCACTTCCTGCAGTCAGAGCAGATTGTGGGGTTTACAGAACAATGATGTCGGAGCTTCCAGATTGGTTTGGCAGCTGCATTGTTCTCGGAGGGTAAACCAGACGCACTTAAGTCCCAGTCTCTTTTATAGGCTTTTGTTCATACCAAATTACTCTTTCACTGTGCTAGCATTCATGATGGCATGTTAAAGGAGTGCAGCTTAGCAACCAGCTTCTGGTTGCCAGGCAGCCCAGCTTCCAATAGGTTTTCCTCGTTTAAGATACTTTTTGGTGAGAGCGCCACGAAGACCATGGTGTGGACTTTTAACTGTATCCCTTTATTAGGATGCTGCTGTGATTTGTTACTTGCATTATGGTGTTAGTATATTACAGTAGTTAATAAATCACAGGATGTAAAAATCTGTTTTTAAAATCCCTTTCTTCAATTCTAAATAATTGGGCTCATGCGTATCCACATTAATAGGAAAAAATTGAAATGGACACAGCTTCATAATGAAGCAGATGTATATAGAGCTCTCCTAAGGGATATTTCTTTTTATGAGTTGGACAATCCGGAGCTAGGGGAATTTGATGTTTCTTTAAAACTAATGAATGCTGTATTAGTAGAACAATGATATTAAAGTTGTCTGCCTTCTCAGGGAATAAGCCCTGAGAAAACTCCTGTAGAAGTGTGTAGGAGTTCTACACTGAAGGAATCTTAAGTGTTTTATCAAGCTAAAGATTCCATGTTCTCTTCTCTAGTATTTACCATAGTTAATAAAATTTATTTCATTACTTGACTCTCTAATTAAAGTTTACCAGGTATGCTTTCAAATTTGTGACTTCTCAGAAAATCACTTAGCATTTTCTTTTAACATTTATATAATAGGTATTTTCTAGTGTAAATATGATGTTGATGAGCTTTAGAAACATTTCCTCAGTTTTCTTTTTTAGGTTAGTTTTAAATAGGTGTTTTATGACAGTCTGAAATTCAACTACCACTCGCTTGCTAATACTGTACCTGGCCAGAACACTAGAATTGCCTTAATAAGTAAATCATGAGGCCAGGCGCAGTGGCTTACATCTGTAATCCCAGCACTTTGGGAGGCCAAAGCAGGCGGATCACTTGAGGTCAGGAGTTCAAGACCACCTTGGCCAACATAGTGAAACCTTGTCTCTACTAAAAATATAATAATTAGCCAAGCATGGTGGCACACGCCTGTAATCCCAGCTACTTGGGAGGCTGAAGCAGGAGAATCACTTGAATATAGGAGGCAGAGGTTATAGTGAGCTGAGATCATGCCACTGCAGTCCAGCCTGGGCAACAGAATGAGACTCCATCTCAAAAAAAAAAAAGTAAATCATTGATGTGGCTATAGTTCTTAGAATTTACAATGAAGTACCAGAGAAAATAGTTTTATTTTTCTAACCCGTTCCTAATAGAGAAATAATGTTTCCAATAGTCTTTAAGGAAAATGGTAAAATGGCAAAAAACAAACCAATTTTAAGTAGTAAAAGTATTCCTATGTGGTGAAAAATAGGAAAAAAAAGATTACTCTTTAACCAAATGCAGATTAATGGCTAGTTAATCTGATAAAATACAGGAACATTTTCTGCCATAAAATTCAAGAAACTGAGATATTATATATTGAATATGCCTAATTGTTTGCTGCTAATTTTATGTGAGATATCATCTCTGCTTTCCATAAGTGCACATAGAATAAAACAACTTTTATTTTTTCCTGGAATGCAATAGACTGTTGTTTCCCTGGCACTTCATAAAGATAGCATAATGCTAGAAATTATATTGTGTTACCATGTTCCATAGTCAAAAAAGCATGATTACTAAGGCAAAACCCTATTAATCACTAAGAATAATTTAACTCATCTTGTAATTATTTAATTCCCTTCTGGCTATCTTAGAATATGTGCTGTTTCATTGCAGTGTCTATATTATTGTTGAAAGTTTTTCAGGTTGCTATTAAGCTTCATCCAGATTAATAATGATTTTTCAAGTATAAGTTAATGTTTCCTTTCTATGTGACTTTCTCTTTAGAAGAATATTTATAGGTACTTATGAATTCTGTTGGAGAAAATGTAAATAACCTGTCGTGAATATTTAAAACATGCATTTTGATAATATTCTATGTGTCACACTAGAATTATAAGCCGTCCTAAAAGTAGAAAAATCTGATCCATTGAGATTGAGAAGGAGCATGATATCGTGAGAAAACATGAGTTTTAGAGTCAGATGAAACTGGGTAAAAAATCCAGTTCTACTTATTTACTTTGTTGCCTTGGAGGAATGAAGAAATAAATCACTTCATTTATTTCTAATTCATAACTACTTCATCTGAAAAATGGCAGGTGATACTCTCTTGGCAAGGGTGTTAGGAGGAGAGGATGTAGACAAAATACAAAGTATTACTAGGTATTCAGTAGTTGAGTATTTCTCTTCCGACTTCTCCATTGAGACAGAAATCAAGCCATAACTATGAAATTCTAAACATTTTACATTTTTCCTCTAGGAATACGGGGTGCTTTGCATTCAGGAATACAGAAAAAACAGCAAAGTGGAGTCAAGTACACGTAACAGCTTCATGGGCTTGAAGGATCACCTAGGGCATGACCTCAGCCACCTTTATGTGGAGAGCACCGACCCACAGTTAAGTGCAGCTGTACCTTGGTCAGCAGTAGAAAAACCAACTATGGATACTGTTCATGCAGGGAAGGATGAAAAAGAGGTGTCTGAAGAGAATGCAAGCTCTGGTGACTCTGAAGAAAACACAAATTGTGATCATGAGTCAGTACAGTTGAGTAGCATTTCAGTAGAGCCGGGCTTATTAACTAAGACTCACAGGCAACTCTGCAGGTCTCCCTGTTTAGAGCCTCACATACTCAAGCGCAATGAAATTTTGCAGGACTTTAAACCTGATGAGTCCCAGACTACATCCAAGGAAGCAAAGAAACCACCCGACGTGTTGCGAGAATACCAAACAAAACTGGAGTTTGCACTTAAGTTAGGTTATTCTGAAGAACAGGTTCAGCTTGTGCTAAACAAACTTGGTACTGATGCTTTAATCAATGATATTTTGGGAGAACTTGTCAAACTTGGAAATAAAAGTGAGGCTGATCAAACAGTTAGTACAATTAACACCGTAACACGGGAAACTTCTTCCCTGGAATCTCAGAGGTCTGAATCTCCAATGCAAGAGATTGTAACAGATGATGGTGAAAATCTGAGACCAATAGTTATTGATGGCAGCAATGTGGCAATGAGGTAAGTGGAAAAATCATTACTGAAAACTATTTCCAAATAATCTTTAAAAGCTATTTCTAATTTTGTAGCTATTTTTCGTCTCAGTCATTAAAGTAACACTTTTCCGTATCCTGATGTTAACTTTAGAAAGTATTAGTTTTCCTTTCTCTTCTTTCAGGGCACTCAGCCATCTTCACTTCACTTATCTCTGTATGGAGACGCACTTTTCTCAGATATGTCTCTTTTTGTCCTTATCTGGCTAAATTTCTATGGTATAAAAATTAGTGGGTGGGCCAGGCATGGTGGCTTACGCCTGAAATCCCAGCACTTTGGGAGGCTGAAGTGGGCAGATCACTTGAGGTCAGGAGTTTAAGACCAGTCTGGCCAATATAATGAAACCCTGTCTCTACTAAAAATACAAAAAGTAGCTGGGCATGGTGGCGGGTGCCTGTAATCCCAGCTACTCAGGAGGCTGACGCAGAAGTATCCCTTGAACCCGGGAGACAGAGTTTGCAGTGAGCGAAGATACTCCAGCCTGGGTGACAGAGGGAGACTCTGTCTCAAAAAAAAAAAAAAATTAGTGTATGTTCCTGGTTTAGTATTAATCAGTAGTTTTAAGTTAATAACTTGATATGATAATATTCAACAATTTTGGAATCTAGTCAAATGATCTATTTCTATATGAAGTTAAATAACCCTAATTCTGATAGAAAATAAGTCATGCATGTTATTGGTTTGAGGACAAACCAAAGCTGTTGTTTGAATTGTTTTGTAGTTTGAATTGTTTCCATTCAATAAATGCAAATCAGAAATAATTCTTAAGGAGCTGGGGGGAAAAAAAGCAAAAAACTTTCAGTGATAATTTTTTTGGCCAGGCAGGGAGGCTCACACTTGTAATCCCAACACTTTAAGAGGTCAAGGTGGAAGCATCATTTGAGGCCAGGAGTTTGAGACCAGCTTGAGAAACATAGGGAACACCTACCTATACCAAAAAAATATATTTAAAATTAAATGAAATTTTAAAAGAATTTTTTTTTGTAATTGTGATGGTTCAATATTTAAAGCACATCTAAATTCAATCAGTTTATGGGTAATTGCTCACAGTCTTCTAGCACCGTGAAGATAAAAAGATATATGTATAAAAGCATCAGTTCTTCTTCTAGAGAGCTTAGAATTTCATATGCAGTTTCTCAGAAGATGACCTGAGGATGCCTACCAGAGAATCATCTGAGGGACTTGTTGAAAATGCAGATTTGGTATCAGTGCTATTCAAGGGAAATACAATGCAAACCATGTATGTCATGTTACATTTTCTAGTACCTACATTAAAAAGTAAAAAGTAACAGGTAAAATTAATGGAACTAATATATTTTGTTTAGGCTAACATATCTAAAATATCTTGCTAACGATCAATTTTAAAGTTATTGAATACCTTTTTTTTTTTTTTTTTTTTTTTGAGATAGGGTCTCACTCGCTCTGTCACCCAGGCTAGAGTGCAGTGGCATGATCTCGGCTCACGGCAACCTCTGCCCCCCTCAGCTTCCCTGAGTAACTGGGACTACGGGCACATGCCACCAGGTCTGGCTAATTTTTTTGTTTTTTCGTAGAGCTGGGGTCTCATCGTGTTGGCCATGCTAGTCTCAAACTCCTGACCTCAAGTGATCTGTCCCCCCCAGTCTCCCAAAGTGCTGGGATTACAGGCATGAGCCACCACTCCTGGCCTGCATTATTCTTCTGGTTTTAAGTCTTTGAAGTGTGGTGTATGTCTTACAGCACATCTCAATTCAGAATAGCCATATTTCAGGTGCTCAGTATCCTTATGTGGCTATTGAGTACTATATTGGACAGTGCACTTCTAGAGCCCCATGCAGACCTACCAAGTCAAGTTCAAAGTGTAACTCAGGCATCATTTTGTAAGTAGTATGCCCTCCAATAATGATGTATGCTGAAATTAGAGAACTACTGTGTTCTGTAGGTGATAGCAAGTTCTTTCACATAGACTATGAGGAGGACCAACCTTATAATCCTCTAAATAGCTTTCTTGGGTGGAGGCAGTATTATCTTTCTTTCATTTATAAGCAAATGCAACAAGATTTGAATTACTTACCAAGACAAAACAGAATTCAAACCCAAAAATGTCTGACTTAAAAGCCTATACTCTTCATCATATAAAAAAGAGAAAAATGAAGTTGAAAAGATTAAAGCCATATCTTACTAGAGAATTTAAAGCTGGCTCTCTAATTTAAGGGTAATTGAAGGGTTTTAAGTAGAGGAGGGCCAAGGATAGAGTTGTGCCTTATACTGATCATTTTTGCCGTGATGTATGGGAGGTAGGAGATCAGTTTGGATGCAAACAATCCTTTTAATGGAGTAGAGAGAATCTCACCAAGTGTCATAGAGGTATAGAATGTGCATATGACTTTGAGAAGGACTTCAGTAGGATTACCTCTTTTTTTGTTTGATCTTTCCCAAACTTGACCACAAAAATGATCTTTTTCTTGTAATAATCCAGAATGTATGAATGATTACCTTAGTGATAATATGTAAGACCAAAAGCCATAAAATTGCTAAAGGAGGAATTAGTGAAGGAAGGTCATAGATCCTTGAGGAACACCGACAACCATAGCTGTATACCAGAATTACCAGAAGAGTTATTTAAAAATACATCTTCTAGCATTCTACTCTTGTGGAATATAGAATTAGTCTCTAACCACATGTACCTTCTAGTTTAAATTCTTATTTCCTTAAATGAATCCAGTGCTTTTTAGATTTTTCCCTGGTTTTAGGTTTAGATGACTTGTGGTTAAGAAAATGTACTCCGGGCTGGGCACATGCCTGTAATCCCAGCACTTTGGGAGGCTGAGGCAGGTGAATCACTTGAGGACAGGAGTTCAAGACCAGCCTGAGCAACATGGCAAAATCCCATTTCTACTAAAAAAGATTAGCCAGATGTGGTGATGCATGCCTACACGGGAGGCTGAGGTGGGATGAAGGAAAGAACCCGGGAGGCAGAGGCTGCAGTGAGCTTAGATCTCGTCACTGCACTCCAGCCTGGACAACAGAGTGAGACCTCATTAAAAAAAAAAAATCTAGTGAGCCATCTAGAGTGGGAATATGATCAATTGATGTAAGAGCCCTTTGGTACAGAAAAGTGCTTGAGCTCTTCAATATGCTTCCATGACCTAGTCATCTGACTTCATCAAAATTAACTAAATCTCCATATTCTATTTCCGCTTCTTCCAAATGTTATATAAAATAAGAATGATGAAAGAAAAAGCCCAGAGCTTCATGGCTACCTCCACATGATACCATAGCACACATTCTTCTGTTGAGTGTTAGAGTGGAAGCTGGCCACAGCAGTCTTGTGTTTTTGATACGAAGACTGTTGAAACTTTTCCCCTCTTTATCATGGCAAGCCCTACCTTTTGGGCAGTGAACCCAGGTTTCTGGATTTAGATTAAATCTCTCCCGTGACTGGTAGGTAGGCCTTATTTTTGCATGTTTGTGGGAGTATTAGGATAAATGTTTGGTTTGCTAATAGTCTCAGGTTTTGAACCACTTTTGCCAGTGGGATCCATGCTTGTATGACCTCTCTGTTAGTGATAGGCAACTACCAGAAGAATTTAAGCAAGGGGAAAAGTGGTATAGTAACATTTGCCTTTAGAAAAAATCTGTGGAGAAATGTAGAGAATGGATTTAGCACTAAGATTGGAGACAAAGAGACCCACTTATATTTGAAAATATATGCAAAGGTTAAATTGTGGACAACTACTGGAAAAAGATGCACCAAGAACATCATTGCCTTTGTATACCAGTCAAATGGCAGAGAATAGAGAAATAACCATTTGCTTGAGAGTTTATACTCAGTCCCCCAAAGAGTCACGTTGGAAAACAGCTGGTATTAGTACACATCTGATTGTTAACTGGAATATTAAAAAAAAACACTGCAGGTAAATCACTGATGTAATCTTCATAAAGTTTGAGCAGAAATCAGATATAGATCACAGAGTCAGAATATGAACAGAGAAAATGCATTAAGCTGTGATAACTTTCCCCTGTATCAAGAACAATGAACTAAGCCACGCAGAGTTTAGCAGTCTCTACAATCAGGATTTAAGCTTCTGATTAATCTTTTAAAAAGTGTAAAGCCTTTCCTGTATCTAATCTGCTTTATAAAGCTGTATAAACTTGAGGACTCTTTTTAATATAAATTCAAATAGTGAAGGCTTTCTTGCCTAGGCTGTAAAATGTGCCTTCAGTTGTTTGGTTGGTTTTGCTTTCCTGTTGCCTGGTTATCATTTAAGTGCAGCACTGATTTATGGTTATAAATCATCCTGGACACCTAGTCCAAATGTATGGACTAAAAATTCAGATGAGACAGATGAGACTAAAAATTCCCAGAGTTCATACAAATTTGTTTTTGGCTGTCTCAACAAAACTGTATCAAAATTATGGGCAGTAGACCTGCATGATCTATTAAGATAGCCACCAGCTACATGTGGCTGTTGAACTCTTGAAATGTGTCTAGCCCAAATTGAGATATGCCGTAAATGTAAAATACATACCACATTTCAGAGACTTAGTACAAAAATATGTAAACTATTTGAATAACTTTTATGTTACTTATAGATTAAAAATTTTGATATATTGAGCTAAATGAAACACATACTAAAATTAACTTCAGCTGATTTTTACTCTTTTTAATGTGCTATGCCAGATAATTTAAAACTATATATGTGGCTCACATTATATTTCTATTAAATAACCTCTCAGTAGACTGTTTTGTAAGCCTCAGTTTACTGGAAGTAACATTCATTAAAGGATTGCTTAAATTCCCTCTAGGTGAGTGTCAAGTATTACAGGTTCTTCGGTAGTGCCCCTTTTCTCTTACTGTTTTCAAAGAAAATCCTTAGAGACTATGAAACGAATTCAAGAATCAGAGCTAGCTTTTTGTTGTTGTTTAATTATATCACTGTAGAGCCTGACAAGGACAGATATTAAAGTTATATTCCATTGCACCAGTTTTCAATATCATGTGGTTTAATAGACCAATCTGCGAGGAATTTTCCTATTATCTCAAGCATGCTTTTTAAACTCTAACCTAAAACTTGGCAGCCTTAGTAATCCTATTACATAGAAACAAAGTTATCACAGATCTTCACCTAACTAGTGTTACACCAGTTATACAATATGGGGAAAAAAAGTGATTAGAGTCCATGTTGTCTACTTTTGTTAATAAGACCTTTTTACATATACTTAACAGATAGTTTTCTTCATTATCTTTAGACTGATAATTCACGTGGATCTCGACCAGCTAGATGTGCTTCCCATGATTAATTTTGCCTCAAATTGTAGACCTTATATGGTGAAGGAAATCTTTTTCCTTTCCTTTTTCCTTAGCCCTTTCCAGTTCTCAAAGCTACCTCTCTTAACTGTACTGCTGTTAAGCTCATAACCACTGAAGGATAATGATTACTTCATAATAGACTTCCATAGCAATTTTGGTGTTAAATATTTTTATTGTCCTAAATCAATGACTGTCAGGCTTCTATTTTCATTTAAAGCAGTACAATCCTGCAAATCTTCATGGAAGCCCAATATTTAAAATCAAGCAAAAGCAGAGTTCTGTTTGAATTGAGGAGGGTGCACAGGGTTTTGTTCCCCACTTAAAAATTCCCTCCTGTACTCCCGGAGGGTCCTACGACACCATGGAATTTCTGTTTGGAACGCAGCTTGATAAGCATTGATTTAAATGATCTGTAACAAGGGACATGGATTTAGTTTTCTGGTGGTATGTTTAATATTTATCATCCTATGAATCAGATTTAGCTTCAGAATGATTTTGGTATACTGGAAAAGAGAACAGAGACAATAAAGTTGAATAGATATAAGAATAACAAAATAGGCATCCATAAATAGTTATGAGTCTTCAAGAGAAAAAACTCCAGCTGCCCATGAGATGAATTGTAGATTCTCAAATACAATATGAAATTTAATTGGACTACAATAAGAGAAAGTAAAATATCCTATTTCTACGTTTCCATATTTTTATATTGAACATGATAGGCAACTGCACTTCTTCCCCCTGCTTAAGGAATACAGAATAGATGTAAGAGAATGTAACAATCATCAAACATTGAAAAATGCATCAGTGAGGAGGGTCTTAAAGTTACTTTTTTAGAGTCCTTTAAAATCTATTTTCATGTGTCCAAGATGGTTTATGTAAAAATCAGATCTAAAATATGAGAAAAAAATGAAATTAATTCACCAAATATTTGAAGAACATCTGGACTTTTTATTAATAATTTAATGTTCTATAAATATTAATATATAATTATTCTGTGATTAAAATCTATACTCTTTCTCTGATATAATTAACTATAAACTTGAAGGACTTTGATACTAAAGATTCAAATATGATTTTCTAGTTTAAAAAGACTCTTTTTAAAAACACACACATGTATATATATGTATGTACATGTATATGTATATGTATATGTATATGTATATAGACAGGGTCTTGCTACGTTGCCCAGGCTGGTTGAACTCCTGGGCTCAAGCTGTCCTCCCACTTCAGCTTCCCAAAGTGCCAGGATTACAGGCGCGAGCCACCATGCCTGGCCTGAAAAGATACTTTTATATTTCCATTCTAACCCCATCATTGAAAAAATCTGCTAACTTGTGTCCTTATCATGAAAGGTGGGTTAATCTAATGACCTATTAACGTAACGGAAGTTTTATAATTATACTTTAATTTTCCAGTCGAGGCTATCCTATACAAGTACGTCTTAGAATATAGCAAACTTACAGGTCAAATTTTTAATTTAAATAAAAGATGATATATAGAAGTTTATAGAAAATCAGTTGCATGTCCTTTTGAGTCCCATAATTACCTTATTTTTTTTTTGTTTCTTTTTGAAACACTATTTAGTGATCTCTGCATATCATGCATATTGCTCTAAAAGTCACAGTTTACTTTTATGAGATTAAAGCTATTAAATAAAGATGTATTTTATTGGTTTCATTTTGATTACAAAACAAGCTTTTTTCTATTTTCTAAACTTAAATATTAAGACTGAGAGGACATGAGAAAGTAAACTAACATGTGTTGTTAGTTTGATATGTTAGAAGCCTTTGATATGCCAGGCACTTGGCTAGATTATATTACCTTATTCGGTTCTCACAACGCTATAAGGTAGGTGAGGTTATTTTCATTTTAAAGATGAGAAATTGAGATTCAGAATAAGAATCCCGAGGTCACATAGAAAAGTGGTAAAGAGAAGATTTAAACTGTCAAATTCCAGAGGCTGTGTTATTTTCACTATCTTCAAAAGCTATCTCTATTTGGAGTACTGAAATATGACATTCTAGGTACAATTTGTATCATTAGATTTTAGATGATTTATGAAAAAGACTTTTTAAGAATAGGTTTTCTATGATCATGTAAATAATATACGTATTATATAAGTTTTAGAAATAAAGATCACCTATAATTTCCAATGTTTTTAACAAGCATTATATAATATGCAAATTGTAGTAAAATCAAATTTGAAGAAATAAAAAGATAACTGAAAAGAGGTTCCTTTGTTCTTTTCTTCACTGCCATATAAAGTATTAAAAAGAGGCAGTCTCTTTTTATAGATGCCTTCATTCTCTTTTTAGGTTTTTCCATGTTTTTCAATTACTCGCCCTGTCTATCATTGGAAGATAACTGTTATAATTCTAAAATAACCCTTCCTGTTCTGTGGCTAACCTAGTTAATGGTATCTGTATATATACCTAAAGAGAACATTAATATGTAACATTACGGTTTTTTAGATATGGCAGATCTAAAAGTGGTTGGCCCATCATCTCCCCTTCTAGATCCCAGACTGAGGCACATTGTATTAAAATATGTGGTCCCTTGCATTTTTCTCTGCATTACAAAACCCACCTCTACTGTCTATTAACCATTGTAGGTGGCTAATGTAGTGCCGGTAATAAACAAGCATAGTTTAATCCTCCAATGACAATTATATATGGTGTTACAGGATACGAGATATTATTATGACTTCTTTATGTCCTTCTGTTGAAGACAGAAAAGTAGAATTTATGTGCTTTTCCAAGATATTAGTCAATATGAGTAAAGATAATCTTGTTAGAGCTATGAGACAAAGTGAATTTACAGAAAAATGAAAAATTATAATACTGAAAGTCTTTTGAAAACTATGTTAGTTAAAAGATAATTTATGTTCATTTAGCTCCCCTAATTTCCAGTTGTCCAGTTCATAAGGAGTTGCATTTGCCTGAAACTGAATAGGTATTTTTGGATAGAAGTAATGAGGTTTCAGTTAACCCAATCTAAAGTATAGTAATCCTTTTCACTGCTTGGTCTGCAGACTGATTTCATCTTATTATTCAGTATGAGCTCTACAAAAAGTTATAGAAATTTTGGGGGGACATTGCAGTGACTCTAGTAAATCAGCATCTCATCTCCTATGTGGTATTTTAGTTGCTACTGATGTTAGAACACCTCTGTTCTTCAAAATGTGTCCCATAGCATGGAAGATCCCCAGCACACAGGTACTCTTGTTGTAAACAAGCACATATTCACCAGCTCAAGGGCCCTGTCTCCCAGAATCTTCCAGATACCCAGAGTACAGAACATGATGCCCCTTAGGTTACACAGCAGGTCCCTTCACAACAAATTAACAGCAGTAAGAAACAAGAGAGAGGCATGTTCCTCCAACAGAGGACCTATTGGCTCAGGAATCTCAGAGGAAAAAGAAAAGGTCGAGATCGTTGGGAGAAATCCATAACTTGTTTTACTGGTCAGGGTAAAACGAGAAAGATGAGTAGAAACTGCAGAATTCATGGCTCTAGTCTCCCTCCACAAGACAGAACAGGAAAAGCTTAAGGCAGGAAGAACAAGCAAGCAGATGAGATTCTCCCATTTCCAGCACTGAGGTTCAACTTTGCTTCTGGTTTGTGCCAGTTGCCAGTTATTTCCTGTCTGATTTCCCAGGGGGAGAAATCCCTGGAGGGGGTGGTAAGGCTTCATGGCTGGATTGCATCTCTTGCATCCTCCTCAGTCTCTTCCAGCATCCATTTTTCCAATGTCCTGGCTTCTTTTTTTTTTTTTTTTTTCAGGCTGGAGTGCAGTGGTGCAGTCTCAGCTCACTGCAACCTCCACCTCCTGGGTTCAAGCAATTCTCCTGCCTCATCCTCCTGAGTAGCCGGGACTATAGGTTCATGCCACCACGCCTGGCTAATTTTTTGTATTTTTAGTAGAGATGGCATTTCACCATGCTAGCCAGGATGGTCTCGATCTCCTGACCTCGTGATCCTCCTGCCTCAGCCTTGCAAAGTGCTGGGATTATGGGCAAGAGCCATCATGCACAGCCTCCTGGCTTCTTATAGTAGTGACCTATTGACTTTTCATTAGAGGATCTTCTCTTATTTGTTGGTAGTCCCAGAAAGGGTTTTGCTCCCCTTTTGAACACTTCTAACTGGGAAGGTAGCACTGCAGTCTTAAGTTTCTTTGTCTTTATCTTTCTACTTTTTTTTTTTTTTCCAAAACTTGATTCCTATTGCCAATACCTGAGGAACTTGTCTGTCCTTACCATCACATACCTTTTCTTTTGCCTATGCATGAATTCCCAGTAACAAGGCTGCCATAAAAGTAAAGAATAAGGGTCTATTCTGATCTGCCCTTAAATCCATCCTTGTTAATTTAGAAAATGCCTCAGCGAACCACTGATGAAAATCAAAGGGGACCCACCCAAAAGCAGCATCGCAGCTTCTCCCAGGTCACCTCACGGTGGGTTTCTAAGCATGAGAGGAGGCAGTCTCCTCTTGTTTGAGGAGACAGTCAGCTTCCTGAGGCCAGGGCACTCCCTTACAAGACAGGTTATCATTTGCCTCGATCATGCCTGTTCCATTAGTCAAGCAAAGTCAGCCAGACCAACTCTATGGAACAGCCAGGGTGCCTCCTCACACTCAGGGCTATAGACTGGAAATGTGCCACAGAGCTCCTTGGCAAATGTTTCCAGATCTTTTCAGAGCCCTGGGAAATAACTCTTTTTAAGTTGAGTACCATCATCTAGGGAAAAGGTCATATGCACTCCTACCATATCTGATGTACCTGGCGGTCCCAGATCACTAAAAAGGCATTTGGGTTACTGGAGCTGCAAAAGGGCAGGGCTGATTTTCTTCACATTGAGATTAAAAAATAAGTTGGTTCAATGAGAACGCATGGCCACAGGGAGGGGAACATCACACACCAGGGCCTGTTGGGGGGTCGGCGGAAGAGGAGGAAGAGCATTAGGACAAATACCTAATGCACACAGGCCTTAAAACCTAGGTGATGGGTTGGTAGGTGCAGCAAACCACTATGGCACATGTATATCTATGTAATAAACCTGCACGTTCAGCCCATGTATCCCAGAACTTTAAGTAAATTTAAAAATAAAAAAAAAAAAGAAAAGAAAACATAAGTTGGTTTGTATGGCACCGTAGTGTGAGTCTTATTTTGCTGTTTGGTATCCTAACTCCTTTTGCCTCCCCTCATCCAAGTTACAAAGGCAACTACTTGCCAACCTAATACCATAATTCTAGGACAGCCTCTTATCCAGGTTCTCAAAATCCTTATTCCTTCTTCTTCATCATTTCTGCCCCTCTAGCTATGTTTTGCATATTCAGTTTAGGGAAGTTTCGAAGATGGAATCCATATTAGAATATTCTAATAAGGCTGGCAATTTTTCCCCTTCCAAGGGGAAGTTATCTCCAGATACTGTAGCCATGGGGAATCATCCATCCATCCAGAAGGTCTTTGCCCCACTCTTCTAGGTCCTAGACACAGGCAAAGAAAGGTAACAAGAAGTGGGAAAAGCAGAAAGAGCAATAGCAGAGAGGGGTCGAGAACCTGGAGAAAGAGAAAGGAGTTTCAGTTAGTCTCTTCCTCCAGTTTTGTTTATTTGTTTGTTTGTTTGTTTTGGAGACAGGGTCTTGCTCTGTTGCCAGGCTGGAGTGCAGTGGCACGATCTTGGTTCACTGCAACCTCCGTCTCCCAGGTTCAAGCGATTCCCCTGCCTCAGCCTTCTAAGTAGCTGGGACTACAGGCGTGTGCCACCTCACCCGGCTAATTTTTTGTTTTAGTAGAGATGAGGTTTCAACATGACCAGGATGATCTCAATCCCCTGACCTCATGATTCGCCCGCCTCAGCCTCCCAAAGTGATGGGATTACAGGCGTGAGCCACGGCACCCGGCCCTTCCTTCAGTTTCTTAATTCTTTCTTTGTGGCTGCCCACTTTGTTCCTTCTTTTCATTTCCTGAGATCCAGAGATACCAATAATCCTTTTGAGTGGGGTTTTTCTGAGAATTCCTGTAAATACATCAATTTGTCTACTTCAAATGAGCCTTCTTTTGACCACTGCAAAGCAGGATTTTTATAAGTATACTTGGCCAAATATGAGAGAATAAAATAAGCCTTTTATTTTTAAGAAAGAGACCTACCGACAACATTCTAGACATCTCGTATTTTTCTACTGTTAAAGCCAGTGATGAATCAAATGGGACCTTTAATGAGTTACCCGTTTTGCTCAATTGTAACTCACAATTTGCAGGGAGGCTTTGGAATTTTCCCTGGGAACCAAATCCCACTCAGCCAAAGTAGTCAGAGGGAGACTTTTTAGCAAATATTCAGAGTTCTTACCTAATCACCTGTGACCGCAAATCCTCCAACAAATTCACCCAGCAAAAGGACTCACTTGAAGTATAACAGTCATCCTTACTGCCAAATTGTTGTGATAAAAAAGTAATCAAGGCCCAAAGAATATGCTAATTCATAAATACAGAATTAACTGATTTTGTTAATGAGCAGAAAAACCCTGCATCCATGCAGCTAGCCCGTAAGTGGCTATAGAGCTATGGTGAATGTTCTCTGTGTATATGGAATTAAAGCTACGGTCCTTTTTTAGTAAACAGTCAACAGATAGTTCATTTGCATCAGTAACTACATGGCACTTACTCTGACATCCTGTTTTTCATAATACTTTCTCTGGCTCACTCTGATTTTGTAATTCTTTATCAGTACCTCCTCCAGTTATCCCTTATATTGTATCTAGCACATAGGATGAGTCACACCCTTCAAGGTTAGATTAAGTTTGGTCTCCCAAAACCTCTCCTAGTGTGACAAGTCTCATCTGCAGGTTTGAACCACCAGGTGACTGTCTGCTCAGGCTTAAATTATTATACTATGAATGATTCTGGATATTGCTGCCTGACCCGGACTTCCAAGACAACAGCAGCCATTCTAGGGATTTCTTGGTTAGCATTCATTTTGGAGGCTGATCAGCGGTATATTGGCTAGGAAAGTCCTGATAACTTAGGGATCCACCCTGCTCATTCCCACTTACCTGCCTTTCCCGCCTCGTGTAAAAGATAAGAACAGTAGCTTGCCCCCAAGTGCCATCTAAGGCTGGAAGGAGGATGAAAGGCAGTTACCAATTATATTGAATCTAATTTCGAGTTCCTGTGGGGTTCTACTGTACCTGGATGCAGAGCTACTGTGTTTTAGAGAAAGCACGCCTTCAACTTTATAGAAGTATTGCCAAATTGCTCTCCCAAATAGTTATGCCAATTTGCACTCCCACCTGTGATGTATGAGTTCCTACTTTCACACATTCTTGGCAACATCTGGTGTTTGCAGACTTTATTTTTACCAATCTGATGGGTGTGAAATAGTGTCTCATTTTGGCTTTAATTTGCATTTCTTTACTATTGAACATCTTTTCCTATGTTCATTGGTCATTTGGGTTTCCTCTTCTGTGAATTGATTGTTCATATATTTTGCATTAAGAAACAACTGGCTACCTCTTTTAATATATAAGTACTTTATATTCTGAGTCCTAACCTTTTGATTGGTTTTATATGTTGCAACTCTCTTCTCCAAAGCTATGACCTGTTATTTAATTATGGAGTCTTTTGTGTAAAGAACTTCTATGTGCTCTAATATATCTATTTTCCTTAATAGCATGTGTTTCTATGTCTTGTTTAAGAAGTATTTTCTTAGCCTGATGTGAATGTCTCTGATAACTTCTTCTAAAAGTCTTATAATTTTTATATTTAAATATTTGATCTATCAACAATTCATTTTTTGTATATGGTGTGAGATTGAAATGCAGTTTCATTTTTACCATAAGAATAACCAGTTGTCCTGGTACCATTTGCTAAGTAGTTCATCTTCCCCTCATTGATTTATAACGCACCTTATTGTTGGCCTTTTATTTTTCCATATTAATTTTAAGATTAGGTTCTCAAGTTTTGTGAAAAAAACCTTTGGAGAATTTCATTGGAATTGCAACATACAGATAAATTTGAAAATATTTGCCATCTTTCTTAATTCTTACTGACCATAAAAATAGTATGTTGTTCTTTTATTTAGGTCTTCCTTTATGCCCTTTAATATAGGTTTTCAATTTTCATTTTATCTATAAAGCTCTTGCATGTCTTTGTTTTTTCTTTTTTTAAAGATTTGGATGGCTTTTATTACATTACGAATGGGATCTTTGCAAATTAAAATTGTAAATTGGTTTTGCTACTATAGCAACACTAATTTTTTAACAAGGACATTATATCTGCAATGCAATAACATATTGTGGTAAAACCATGTATTGTATATGAGTTTCCATATGGTTTTTTTAAACATTTTTTTTCTCCTTAGTTTTGTGCAGAATTTGTGTATGTCCATTAGATCAAGCTTGTAATTGATTATTCCAATCATCTGTTTCCTTATTAAATGTTTTCTGCTTCTTTGGTCAATTAGTATGATTGTGGATTTTTTTATTTCTTCTAGTAATACTGTGATCTTTTGCGTTACCAATATGGAGACTGAGTTTAGAATGACTATAGCGTCCTATTAATTGTTCCCTTTTTACTATTACATAGTAACTTTTCTGCTCCTAATAATGGTTTTTACCTTAAAATATATTCTTTTTCTGGTATTCATAGAGCTATGCCAGTTTTCTTTTGGTTCATAGTATGCCTCGCTGCAAATAACAGAAAACTTGACTACAGTTTCTTAAACGCATGGAAGATTATGTTTTTCTCAACAAGATGGAGACATTTACCTTTAACGATGAGCCACTTTTCATCCTCATTCTTGTTTCTTCCCTGTGAGTCTTTGTGGGCAGTGAGGATAAAGAAAACAAACTTTATTACCAGAATTGCATAGTACAGTATCCTGTTTTAACATCTACAGAAACTTTATCCCATAATTGTCAATGGTTTGCTGTTTGCACACATCTTACGAAAGTAAATTATTTAATTAATTAGATAGACTGTTCTATTTCTAAAGTGAGTAGATGTGACACTTATCCTTACCAAACGATATTACCAGGAAGAAATGTTTATGCAGCCCTGTCATTAGGGCCAGAAGCAATTAAATGTTCAACTGTAGGTAAACCAGGTATCATTAGTTTACTAGCAAAGCTTAATACCGTAGATTTCAGACAAGATCTGGTTCATTTAGGGTGGTGTGGCCATAGACATAATGCAATAGATTTCTTTTTTTTTTTTTTTTTTTTTTTTTTTCACATTTTATTTCTTTATTAGGAAAAGTCAGACAGTGGCACTGTGTAGCAGGGTGCAGGAACTCCAGCCCACACTCTGGCCAACACGAATCACCTTACACACGGGCTAACAGTTCAGGAACAGGGTAGGCAAATTTATTCCCTTTAAACAACCAGGATTCTTAACACCCTATCAAGGTTTTCCTTCACTGTTCATCTGTGGTCAAATCCCAGATCCTGCCCACGCCAGAATACATCCATTTTTATTAAAAGGAGCATACACTGGTAACCACAGAACAGAAACCAGGTAACGCCAGGTCAGAGCAGAAGCTGCTGTCAGAGCCACAAGGTGGGCCGGCAGGCTGCCTTGAAGCAGATCGGTCCTGATTCCCCACTCACACAGGGCAATAGATTTCAAAGCATTAATGCAAAGTGAAAATGTAGTAAGGTTTTAGTTGTCTGACTTTTTGCATCTAGGAATACTTGGTACATGTGTTCTCTCTAGAGATATCATTTTCTACAGCTTTTCAGAAGACTGATTTAAATTTCAGTATTTTCCATGAAACCTAACATCAATTTGTACCTTTTGCTGCGGCATTCACCGGGCTATCAGGTAACCCTTCTTACCTAGAAAAGGACCTCAAAATTTCCCTTTCCTTATCCCATTCTCTGAAACTTCCAGTGCATCTGATTTCCTGTCTAATCATGGCCTGGACCATTAGGACAGAACTGTGGAACAATGTATTGTCTCTCTTTGTATTTGGAGCCTTCAACATCCACAAAGCAAGTTATTCTACTTCTTTTTTGTACTAAAAATGATTAGCTGTATGTTAGTTGGTTCTAATGTTTCCCAGGGAACCCTAGAACAAAATATGCCTAATGTTTAGTTTATGCTAAAAGTTCATAAAGCATTTACCTACATTATTTCATTCAGCCCTCTTTAGTCCTAAGAAGAAAAAAAAAAACCTCCATTATAGATAACAAATGGAGCCTTCACACTATGAAAGAACATAATTATTGCATTCAAAGCAGGGCCTTTTTCTTCAAAAACATTGGAATAAGTATTATTTTTCAATTATTAGGTTAAAGTGTACAAGCAGGACCTGGTGCTAAATACTTACTGAATGACTACACTTAGTTGTGCATTTTCTTTTTGACACTAAGGCTGCTAATCCAATTTTGAATGCCCTTTTGTCATTATTAATCCTTGTCCAACACAATATAGTTGAACAGAAACTAGGTATCTTTTCACTACGGTATACGCAAAGTGTTTCTTCTATGAGATTAAGCATTTTGAACATGTTTTTCCTTTCAGTGAGTGTGTAGTATGTTGTTTTACATTGGTCACCTAATAAAGTGTGTACGTGATTCAGTCATTGAGTATTGAAATATACACTAAGAACTCTTGAGAAAGAAAAGTTTTTAGAAACTCATAAGTATTCAGTCCTACTGATTTTATAGATTTTTTTTCTGTATGAGTTCTTGACATTTGACTGAAATTCTTGATGTGGTTGAAGGGAGCCCTTTCTGTTTTCTTTATTCTGATCAAAAACAGCTTGTGTCTTTCTGACTAGTTAACCTTTATAACTTTACCTTTGAAAACTCATTTTCTT
Source organism: Sapajus apella (assembly GCF_009761245.1). Classification (NCBI taxonomy): domain Eukaryota; kingdom Metazoa; phylum Chordata; class Mammalia; order Primates; family Cebidae; genus Sapajus; species Sapajus apella. The sequence continues at coordinate 24,883,562 of NW_022436956.1, read as the reverse complement.
TCTTCTCTGGAAAATAATTATTCCAATTTTTTTTCTCACAGATCTTGATTTTCAACTAGTTATCTTGATGTGTCTCTGAGCTATAAACTCCCATTTTAAATCTGGCATTTCTTATTACTGTTGTAATTATGTAATCATTTCTGTTTACAAACTTGAATTAATTTACTTGAATTTAGATTTCATTGTGTTTTAAGTGTTCTGTAATAATCTTTCAGCCATGGAAACAAAGAAGTATTTTCCTGCAGAGGAATAAAATTGGCAGTGGATTGGTTTTTGGAAAGAGGCCACAAAGATATTACAGTTTTTGTTCCTGCTTGGAGGAAAGAGCAATCCCGACCTGATGCTCTCATTACAGGTAGGCATATTCCAGGCAGTTGCTTGTTCCTAGCTTTCCTGTAATTCCCGTGCAGGTGTCTGGCACTGTCAGGTATCCTAATCCATCTCATTCATGTAAGAGGAAGTCTTGCGATATCACCCAGGAATGGGGTGCAGTGGCGCAATCTTGACTCACTGAAGTCTCTGCCTCCTGGACCCTTGTGCCTCAGCCTGCCGATTAGCTGGGATTACAGGCATGCACCACCACACCCAGCTACTTTTTGTATTTTTAGTAGAGACAGGGTTTCACCATGTTGGCCATGCTGGTCTCAAACTCCTGACCTCAACCTATCTGCCTACCTCGGCCTCCCAAAGTGCTGGGATTATAGGCGTGAGACACCGCCCTGTCCTGTTTTTGACTTTGAAAACTATCTGATTTTGTTAATAAAACATTAATCGTTGCTACATAAGCCAGTTTTTTTTTTTCTTTTGTGGAAACTCTGACTTCAAATTTTTTAAAATTCTGACCTTTAGAGAGATGCCAGGAGTCACAAGACCTGAATCCAAATCTGGCCTCACTAGCTATGAAGACTTTGAGCCACACAGTGAACCCTTCTGGACCCCAATTTTCTCATGTGCTATTATGGCATTAGACTAGGTGGCAGTCAGATTCTAATGACAACAGTTCAAAAAAGACATGTAAGACCCTAAAGTGTGCTTCAGTCCAGTCAAAAGAAACGTATTTTGCATTCTTTTGTAGTTTTAAAATGTATGAGTTTCAGGCAATGATGTCTTCTGTAACTGTTAATTATTGTTGTTGAACGTTTTGCTCAATTTCAGTGATTCACAATCAACATCTAACCTTTCTTGTCCTTCTCTCCACATCCAATATTGATAAAAACTGGGGCACCTGTATAAAGAAAACTGTAAAACATTTTAAATCAAAAACAAATAAAGAGACCACCTACCATATATCCAAAGGAGATAATTAAGACTTAATTTTTGGCCGGGTGTGGTGGTTCATCCTTATAATCCCAGGACATTGGGAGGCTGAGGCAGGCAGATCACTTGAGCACAGTAGTTTGAGACCATCCTGGGCAACATGATGAAACCCTGTTTTTACCAAAAATACAAAATATTAGCCAGGTGTGGTGGCATGCACTGTGGTCCCAGCTACCTGGAAGGCTGAAGTGGGAGAATTGCTTAAGCCCAGGAGGTAGAAGTTGTAGTACGTTGAGATTGCACCACTGCGCTCCAGACTGGGTGACACAGTAAGACCCCATCTAAGAAAAAAATAAGACTTCATTTTTATGTATAATTACTACATCATTGTTAAATTAACACAAGAATGAATAGGCAAGTAATGTTGGAATCCAAAGCATGGACTCAGACCCTAGCCTGTGTATGAATGTAAAGCAGAGAGTTCTTCATTCAGTCAGTAGCACCAAATATTGGCTAACCCTTTGGAAAAAGTATACTTGTTTAGACCCTTATCTTATACCATATAATAATAAATCCCAGGTGGTTGAAAACTTAATTGTCAAAAATCAAACCATCAAAGACCACTAGAATTTTCTAAATTTAAAACTTTTAGAAGAAATCATGAAGGAAAGGAAAGATTAAATTACATCAAAAGTAAAGCTCCAGCATTTTGAGAAACTTTCTTCGAAATGATAACTGACCAGTTGCCTAAGGAAAAAAATGCAACAAAGTAAAGAATCATGTCCTTAATATAAAAAGCTCCTACAGATTGATTTTTAAAAAAAACAAAACTTCTCTCTAGTATATAAGCAGCAAAACGCTAGGAATAGACAACTCCCAGAATACAAGCACCAAATAAGAAGGAAAAAAAGTTCAACCTCATTAGTAATTAAATAAATACAGATCTAAATAATGTTATTGTTTACCCAACAAATTAGCAGAGACAGCTGGACCCGGTGGCTCACACCTGTAGTCCCAGCACTTTGGGAGGCAAGGCAGATGGATCACTTGAGGTCAGAATTCAAGACCAGCCTGGCCAACACGGCAAAACCCCCTCTCACTAAAAACACAAAAAATTAGCTGGGCCTGGTGGCAGGCACTTGTAATCCCAGCTATTAGGGAGGCTGAGACACGAGAATTGCTTGAACTCAGGAGGTGGAGGTTGCAGTGAGCTGAGATGTACCACCATACTCCAGCCTGGGCAACAGAGCAAGACTCCATCTCAGAAAAAAAAAAAAAAAAAAAATTAGCAGAAATTTAAAAACTGATAGCACTCAGTCCCCTGAAGCAGTTACTGATAGACTGCGGTGGAAATTTTTACAACCTGTCAAGAAAGTAGTTGGTCTTAAAATGTTAATACTCTTGGATCTACTAGTTCCCCTTCCAAGAATAAGTTCCAAGAAACTAAGCAGAAGTATAGACAAATATTTATGACCAAAGATATCCCATGTAATGTTATTATTTAGAATAAAAAAATAAAAGTGTTCATTCATTGGAAGAATCGTTCAATATTAGGTTGTATCAAAATCATAGGATATGCATTGGAATATTCAGGTAGAATTTTTATGTTCTTTTACATAAAAGGCAGATTTTATTATTGTGTGTGTACACAGACAGGCATACATATATAGACATATATTAATAATGGAAAGAACAGAATGCACAGAAAATGATGAGAAGGAAATACACCAAACTGTTAGCAGCAGTTGCCTCTGAGTTGCAACTTTGTGAGATCTTTGTTTCTCCCTGCTTCTTAGTACTTGTCCTTACCTTTCTAATTTTCTACAGGGAACTTATAATATTTTGATAATAGGGGAAGGGGTAAAGTAAACTAAAAAAAGAAAAGCAATATTTAAGCATGTAAATGACTTTAAAGCTTCTTGAACATTAAAGAAATACGAAAGCAAGAAGAGAAAATGATAGTATACTGTGTGAAGAGTAGCTAAGTTTAGTTTTAAAAATACCAGCATGCCGGTCCCTGGAACACATCAATATGCAGATTGCTTTGTAAAATGCCAAACTAATGTCAGAGGCTTTTAGGTATTATAACCCCAGGGTAATAATTCTATTGACTAAAACCCTCAACCAAAACTGAGTAGCCCAGTACTCTTTCACTGTACCAAAAAAGACACTTGATAAAAAATATTTTTAAGCTGTCAGCATCGTAGATTCAGATCAGCACTTTTGCCAGTCTCCCATTCATTTATCAAATATTTAACAAGCACTAGCTATGTCTAAGTGCTGTGCTAAGAACTAGAAATTCAGTTAACTTACCAGTTTTATTGAACCCATTTTACTTAGGTCAGAATTATTTGTGTCATCCTAATTAGTATCCTTCCAACCTCTTTAGCAATTGAAGAAATGCAGATTAAGCAAGATGATGACTGTTAGGCCACGGAACTTAATCTACAACTCATTTTGGTGAGGCTCAAGACATGACATAGATGAGCAAACATCCTCACAATTGATAAAGTACCATAGATTACTCATGAACATAAGACAATGAATGGACTGAAAGCCTTCAGAGTATATAGGTTTAAGTAGCTCATTTATTCATTCCACAGATGTTCATTAAAAATCTACTGATGTGCCTCATGGGCTGGGTGCCGATGGATACAAAGATCAATGATACATGGCACCTGCCCTCAAAATGTTTATCAGGGAAGTAACACAAAACTATAATATGACAATTTCTATAGTTGAGAAGTAGTGAGCTTTTTTTTTTTTTTTTTTTTTAGACAGAGTTCCACTCTTGTTACCCAGGCTGGAGTGCAGTGGCGCGATCGCGGCTCACTGCAAACTCCGCCTCTTGGATTCAAGCAATTCTCCTGCCTCAGCCTCCCGAGTAGCTGGGACTACAGGTGCGTGCCACCATGCTCAGCTAATTTTTGTATTTTTAGTAGAGACGGGGTTTCACCATGTTGACCAGGATGGTCTCGATCTCTTGACCTCGTGATCCACCCGCCTCGGCTTCCCAAAGTGCTGGGATTATAGGTGTGAGCCACTGCGCCCGACCAGTAGTGAGCTTTTTTTAAAAAAAATCATGACATCTGTAGGTTTGTGCCTGCACTCTGTGCCAGGATTTACAATGGTAGGAAAATGGGGGACAGAGGAGTAAAAGTAGGAGGAAAGGATGGTTGAAAAGAATTTTTATCATTGATCAACATATGAACTCCAGTACCCTTTTTTCAGTCTCAAAACAAGTCAATAGAGTTACAAAATGCTCTAAGAGTGTGCCAACCAGCTGGGCACGGTGGCTCACGCCTGTAATCTCAGCACTTTGGGATGCTGAGGCAGGTGGATCACCTGAGGTTAGGAGTTGGAGACCAGCCTGGCCAACATGATGAAACCCCGTTTCTACTGAAAATACAAAAATTAGCCAGGTATGGTGACAGGTGCCTGTAATTGCAGGTACTCAGGAGGCTGAGGCACGAGAATCACTTCAACCCAGGAGGTGGAGGTTGCAGTGAGCTGAGATTGCACCACTGCACTCCAGACTGGGTGATAGGGCAAGATTTAGGCACCAAAAGAAAAAAAAAGAGTATGCCAACCACAGACAAAATGAGCGTCCCTCTACCTGGCCTTTTCTAATCAACAGATGTTTTCTCCAGATAATCACTTCTTATCTTTTACTTAGTCTGCTCCCCACCAGAATGCTAGCATTCATTACCATGTTTCACAGAAAGGTCATGGAGCATATCATAGCCTAGCACCACTTCTGACCTCACTGCCTCCTCTCTTTTTGAGCTTTCTGCATTTAAAGATATTTCCTCAGCTGGGCACGGTGGTTCATGCCTGTAATCCCAGCACTTTGGAAGGCCAAGGCAGGTGGATCATCTGAGGTCAGGAGTTCAAGACCAGCCTGGCCAACATGGTGAAACCCCATCTCTACAAAAATACAAAAATTACATACTTGTAATCCCAGCTACTTGGGAAGCTGAGGCAGGACAATTGCTTGAACCCAGGAGGAGAAGGTTGCAGTGAGCTGAGATCACACCATTGCACTCCTCAGCCTGGGTGACAGAGTGAGACTCCGTCAAAAAAAAAAGAGAAAAAAAAAGCTTTTTCCCTTTGCTGCTTTGACAATTTCTACTTCCTTTCATACTTTCCCACTAGTTAGAAGAAAATAACTACAAATACAAACAAACGCAAACAAACTTGGGAGGAAAAAATGTGTTGCTCACACCTGAACCCCACACCCCATACAGCTGCTTTGTTAGACTGGCGTTAAAGTAGGAATGCGGAAGAAGCTGTGTCCATAGTGGTCATGCTGATGACTCCAGCTCTTAAGCAAAAGCTTCACCTAATGACAGAATTTGCCCGATCATGTTTCAATTTTACACTGTTCATCTTTTTTCAATTATTTTTAAAGCCTTTATTATTAAAATTTCTGAAGGAAAAATACTATTGAGAGTTAGAAATTACGCCGTATCTACAAATTAAATCATAATCCGTAATTAAAGGATTACATATATATAGCTCATGTTATAAAATTTCACACTGTATGAAAGTTGCCGTGTGTGTTATATGTGTATTTAATTTTTGAAATCCTACCCTTATTATTCTTGCAGATCAGGAAATTTTACGTAAATTAGAGAAGGAGAAAATCCTGGTGTTCACGCCATCCCGGCGAGTCCAGGGGAGGCGAGTGGTGTGCTACGATGACAGGTTCATCGTGAAGCTGGCTTTTGAGTCGGATGGTATCATTGTGTCCAATGATAACTACAGGGATTTGGCTAATGAGAAACCAGAATGGAAGAAGTTCATAGATGAACGATTATTAATGTATTCATTTGTCAATGACAAGTAAGTAAAACCTTTTACTTGCCAGTGATATTGCATCCGTGAAAATATAACTAACCCTGGCAGCTGCTACAGAATTCTCTTTTTGCCGCTGTTGAGACCTCAAACAGGTTTCTAACAACTGATCTCCCCACCATTCCTCAGTGGGAGTCGGAAAAACTGCAGAATCATTGCTGCAGGAGGCCAGGTGTGAGTGGCAGGCCCGCCTTTCCCTGCAGAGGAAGCCTTCTAAGACTCTGTCTGAAGAACCTGAGGAAACTGGCATAGGGGGATTCTCATCTTCACCCTCAAAGGATTGCCTTAAAATCAATGTAGAGCAGTGACAGCTTACTAAATAAGCCATGCTTGGATTAACAACAGGGATACTTTGAGAAATTCATCCTCAGGCGATTTCATCATTGGTGTGAACATCATAGAGTGTACTTACACAAGCATAGCTGGTAGAGCCTACTACACACCTAGGCGATGCGGTACATACAGCCTTTTGCTCCCAGGCTACCAACCTGTGTAGCATGCTACTGTACTGAATACCGTAGGCAATTGTAATACAATGGTAAGATGTGTTTGTGTATCTAAAGATATCTAAACACTGAAAAGTTATATATACCATAAAATATGGTATAAAAGATTTCTAAATGATACATCTGTGTAGGGCACTTACCATGAATGGGGCTTGCAGGATGGGAAGTTGCTCTGAGTGGGTCAGTGAGTGAATGTAAAGGGCTGGGACATTACCATAAGCTACCATAGATTTTATAAACACTATATACTTAGGCTATACCAAATTTATCAAAAAATACTTTTTTTCAATAATATATTAACCTTAGCTTATAACTTTTTTACTATTAATATATAAACTTCTTAGTATTTAAAATGTTTCTCTTTTGTAATAACACTTAAAACGCATTGTACAACTGTACAAAAATATTTTCTTTATATCCTTATTCTATAAACTTTTCTATTTTTATTTTTTTCTTTCTTTTTAAACTTTTTGTTAAGAACTAAGACACAAACACATTATCCTAGGCCTACACAGGGTCAGGATCATCAAAATTACTATCTTCCACCTCCACATATTGTTCCCCGGAAGTCTTCTGGGGCAATGCAATGCGTGGAGCTGTCGTCTGCTACGATAACAGTGCCTCTTGAAATACTTCTGAAGGAGCTGCATGAAGCTGTTTTACAGTTAACGTTTTCTTAGACGTAGAAGGAATACACTCTAAAATAGAAACAAAAAGTATGATATAGTAACTACATAAACCAGTAACATACTTGGGTTTTTGTTTTGTTTTTGTTTTTGTTTTTCAAGATGGAGTCTTGCTCTGTTGCCCAGGCTGGAGTGCAGTGGTGCCATCTCGGCTCACTGCAGCCTCCATCTCCCAGGTTCAAGCAATTCTCATGCCTCAGCCTCCTGAGTAGCTGGAATTACAGGCATGCCCCACCACACCTGGCTAATTTTTGTTTGTTTAGAAGAGATGAGGTTTCACCATGTTGACCAGGCTGGGCTCTGCCTGCCTTGAACTCTCAAAGTGCTGGGATTACAGGCATGGGCCACCACACATGGCCAGTAACATCATTGTTTATCAAGTATTATGCACTGTCCATAATAGTACATGCTTTTATACAACTAGGGGCACAGTAGCTTTGTTGTACCAGCATCAGCATGATCACAAACACATAAGAAATACATTGTGCTATTATGTTACCAGCAACTTTTTAGCTCCACCATTATATATGCAGTCCATTGTTGACCAAGATGTTATGCATTGCATGGCTGTATATGAATTTTTAAAGTTCTTACACTAATGTAAGACTCTGGTCATGATCAGAATCTAAAAGTTGATAGGCCAGGTGCGGTGGATCACATGAGGTCAGGAGTTCAAGACCAGCCTTGCCAACATGGTGAAACCCCATCTCTACTAAAAATACAAAAATTTGCCTGGTGTGATAGTGCAGGCCTGTAATCCCAGCTATTTGGGAGGCTGAGGCAGGACAATTGCTTGAACCCAGGAGGCACAGGTAACAATGAGCCGAGATCATGCCACTGCACTTGAGCCTGGATGATGGAGCAAGACTCTTTCTCAAAAAAAAAAAAAAAAAAGTAAAAGTTGATAAATAAACAAATGGCATCAACAATCATATCTCATGAAAAGTAAATATATTTATAAATATGTAGAAAAAGTTCACCTCTTGCTAATCAAAAGTGCAAGCTGAATCTAAAAATATATTTCTCATTTAATTCACAAAAATAGTTTTGTATGTATGTTGTGCTATTAAAGATGCACTGATGTATTATTTGATACAGGTTCACAGAAGCCTCAAAAATATTATGATACATCTCCTACTGGAATAGTATTCAGCTCTTCAGAGTTATTATGAAAAGAAGAATTATGCCAGGCACAGTGGCTCACGCCTATAATCCTAGCACATTGAGAGGCTGAGGTGGATGGATCACCTGAGGTCAGGAGTTTGACACCAGCCTGGCCAACATGGTGGAACCCCATCTCTACTAAAAATACAAAAAACATTAGCCAGGTATAGTGGTGGGCGCCTGTAATCCTCGCTACTTGGGAGACTGAGGCAAGAGAGTTGCATAAACCTGGGGGAGTGGAGGTTGCAGTGAGCCAAGATCATGCCACTTCACTCTAGCCTGAGCGAAACAGTGAAACTCTGTGTCAAAAGGAAATCTGTGTTTGATTAAAGCCATGTAAAAATGATATGTGCACACTGAAAATGACTTAAATCTGACACAGCAGAGACATGGAGAGTAATTGTATTGAGATTGTGGGATTGAGTGACTTTGTCTTCTATTTTGTAACATGTAATGTTACCATATTGTTTGTAATAATAAACACTGTATTTGCTAAGTGTTACTACTCAGCCATGTTTACACTTCTGTGAGTGTTCATACATTATTTCCATTATTCACATTTTATAGGTAAATACTTGAGTTTAAGTTCAAATGCTGATATAATGAGTAGCAGAATTCTTCAAGCATAACTTCATTATTCAATGTCATAAATTCTTCTCTTCTTTATTAGTCCATCCAAAATAGTAAGTTTAGTTCCTTAGCATTTTTTCTATCTCAGCTGAGAAGTGAATTCAAATAGAGGAAGAGAATAGATCGGAAATAGATATAATTGAACTTGACTATGCCATGCGACTGGATAAAAATCACTTCATTTACCTAAACCTAAATTAGAAAAGTTTACGATTCTAGGCCAGGCGCAGTGGCTCAAGCCTGTAATCCCAGCACTGTGGGAGGCCGAGGCGGGTGGATCACGAGGTCAAGAGATCGAGACCATCCTGGTCAACATGGTGAAACCCCGTCTCTACTAAAACTACAAAAAAATTAGCTGGGCATGGTGGCGCGTGCCTGTAATCCCAGCTACTCAGGAGGCTGAGGCAGGAGAATTGCCTGAACCCGGGAGGCGGAGGTTGCGGTGAGCCGAGATCGTGCCATTGCACTCCAGCTTGGGTAACAAGAGCGAAACTCTGTCTCAAAAAAAAAAAAAAAAAAAAAGAAAAGTTTACGATTCTGTCAAGTGGAGCAAATACTTCATGGGATCGTGGTTAGGATGCCATGACGTAGTGTGTCAAGTGCCTGGAACTAACCAGGGTTTGGTAAGTTCATACCTTCCCCTTGTGTTCTAGCCCCCTCCCTTCTCAGCTGCTCCGCCTCGCCCCACCTGCAGCAATCCACTTCACAAGGTCTGTGCTGATTAAACTCTCCAAAAGTGTCACTGGAATCACTTCCTAAAACCCTTACAATATCCCAAGACTGAGAGGAAGGAAGAATTAATAGGACATGCTCAACTCAAAACTTACTTGAATTAAACACAATTGCAGCTTGAAACAGTTTTAATTTTCATTAAGAAATGAGAACTTCATGTGCTGATTTTTTTTAACTCTGTAAACGTTGAATCAAAACACTTGTGTTAAAATTTCAAAAAACAAATTCTTATAGTGAACAAATCTTTGTACTCTTTTCAGAAGTAAATTATCAGCCTCCTACTTAGGTGTCGTTTTTTACTATCTCCATGACAGGTTCATGCCCCCTGATGACCCTCTTGGCAGACATGGCCCCAGTCTGGATAATTTTCTGAGGAAGAAACCTATTGTTCCTGAACACAAAAAGCAGCCTTGTCCATATGGTAACTTTCTTTATGAATATTAAGTATATGCCTTTAGAACACAATATTTTGTTAAACTTTTGTTAATAAAAATAAACACAAAATTTTGGATGGCATAATATGTGGTTCTTTGGATTCCAGTTAAATTTCAGAAAATGTCTTAGCCATGAAAAATAATTATTTTTACCTGTTTGGATTCAATATAAATGCATTTCCTTATATATTGGCTCAAAAAACACTGTTAATTCTACATGAAGTCAGTTTTTAAGTGAAGAAAAATTTGGGAGTTTTTAAAATCTAGAAACAAATCAAATGAGCATGGTTCTATCGCCTACAGTAGTACACTATGCTCTTCAAAACAGAATTTTCTCCCTAATTATAAAGTTCTACTAGAAGAGAAGGGGCAGTTAGCAGTTGAGGACACAGAGGTATTAGCCAAAAGTTCTGGAGGTGGCCGGGCGCAGTGGCTCACGCCTGTAATCCAAACAGTTTGGAATGCCATGGTGGCGGGATCACATAAGGCCAGGAGTTGAGACCAACCTGATTAACATGGTGAAACCTGGTCTCTACTAAAAATACATAAAAATTCACTGGGCGTGGTGGCGCATGCCTGTAATCCCAGCTACTCAGGTGGCTGAAGCACAAGAATTGCTTGAATTTGGGTGGCAGAGGTTGCAGTGAGCTGAGATCACACCACTGCACTCCACCTGGGTGACAGGGCAAGATGCTGTCTCCAGAAAAAAAAAAAAAAAAGTATGGAGGTGATTATTACTCATTCGGCCAACTTCCTACTGCTCTTGATAGTAAGAAAGTGAGAAGACTGAGAAGTGACGTTTCTCAGGAGTAAAGAAGAGGGTAACACTCAGCACAACTCCCAGTTCTGTCTTTGTCTCTTCTGCAAGTTAGAAACATAGAGCCAAACTGAGTTTTCAGGATCTGATGGTATGTTCCTTTGCCTAATTAATTTTACTCTTCTTAGGAAAGAAGTGTACCTATGGACACAAGTGCAAATATTACCATCCCGAAAGGGGCAGTCAGCCGCAGCGGTCAGTGGCTGATGAACTCCGTGCCATGTCCAGAAATACGGCAGCCAAAACTGCAAATGAAGGGGGACTGGTGAAAAGCAACAGTGTTCCTTGTAGCACCAAGGCTGATAGCACTTCTGATGTCAAACGAGGTGCTCCAAAGAGGCAATCAGATCCAAGCATAAGGACTCAAGTCTACCAAGACCTAGAAGAAAAGCTTCCCACCAAAAACAAATTGGAAACAAGGTCCGTACCTTCCTTAGTTAGCATCCCAGCTACTTCTACTGCAAAACCCCAAAGCACTACATCTTTAAGCAATGGCCTTCCATCTGGAGTTCATTTCCCACCTCAGGATCAAAGACCACAGGGACAATATCCTCCAATGATAATGGCAACCAAAAATCATGGAACGCCAATGCCTTATGAACAGTATCCAAAATGTGACTCGCCTGTTGACATTGGATATTATTCCATGCTGAATGCATACTCAAATCTGAGTCTCTCAGGCCCACGAAGCCCTGAAAGGCGTTTCTCCTTAGACACAGATTATAGAATAAGTTCTGTAGCTTCTGACTGCAGCAGTGAAGGGAGCATGAGCTGTGGGAGCAGTGACTCCTATGTGGGGTACAATGACCGGTCCTATGTCAGCTCCCCCGACCCACAGCTAGAGGAGAATCTGAAGTGTCAACACATGCACCCTCACAGCCGCCTTAATTCTCAGCCCTTCCTGCAGAATTTCCACGACCCCTTAACCAGAGTGCAAAGTTACAGTCACGAAGAACCAAAGTTCCATCACAAGCCTCCTCTTCCGCACTTGGCTCTGCACCTGCAGCACCCCGCTGTGGGCGCCCGGTCCAGCTGTCCTGGCGACTACCCCTCTCCTCCAAGTTCAGCACACTCTAAGGCACCACACCTAGGGAGGTCCTTGGTGGCCACGAGAATAGACAGCATCTCTGACTCTCGACTTTATGACAGTTCTCCTTCAAGACAAAGAAAGCCTTATTCCCGCCAGGAAGGCCTGGGAAGCTGGGAGAGGCCAGGTTATGGGATCGATGCCTATGGGTACCGGCAGACTTACTCCTTGCCCGATAACTCCACGCAGCCGTGTTATGAGCAGTTCACCTTCCAGAGCCTCCCTGAGCAGCAGGATCCAGCCTGGCGGATCCCGTACTGTGGAATGCCGCAAGATCCCCCCAGGTATCAAGACAACCGAGAAAAGATTTATATCAATTTGTGCAACATCTTCCCACCTGACCTTGTGAGAATTGTCATGAAAAGGAATCCCCACATGACAGACGCCCAGCAGCTCGCTGCAGCCATTTTAGTGGAGAAATCCCAGCTGGGTTATTGAAAGATGATGCATCTTTGTGGTGTTTAGTAGTTTTTTGTTCAGCTCAAATGCTGAGGGAGGTTTGCTACAATAGCACATGTGATCTCCTTCTCAGCAAGGAGGTTATATAGTATCCATTTATGTGAAATACTGTATCATGGAATCTGTATGTATAGCCCCACATGGTGGAAGTATCACACGGGATTGCTTTACATTTAAACTTTTTTTTAACATTTCCTTTTTAAAGCTATATCCTTGGCTGGAAATTTTTCCAGTTTGATTTAATAGATGTATCTGTGATCTTTGATATTAATCTTTGGTGCATCAGGGGTTTATATGCAGCACTTTTTATCCTTGTTTTGTGTTTTATTAACTTGGTGTTTGCCTATCAATTGCAAGCAATTACAATACCTTCAGAATGTGGGACATTTGACAAGACCTAGCAAACTATTTTTTCAAGCCAAGCTTAATTAGACTCTTTTACAGCTTTTTAAGTTATTTTTATTTGGGGAAAGTGGGCTTCTTTGTGCTATAATCATTATTTATAGAAACAAAGATATACTACAGCACTGACTTTATATTTTAAACAAAATGTAAGTTACCAGTTTTATGTTGAAATGGGTAACAGTATATATATTAGAATGATTTACAATATGGCACTTTTCATTGTGTTATTTTTGTTTGGATTTTTTTCTGTTAAGAAATTAGTTAATTTAATATGGTCGATTTAAAAGAAAGCAGATGCAATCAATGGAAAAAATGTTTCCATTTTTTTTTTTTTTAAATGAATAAGGCAAAAGCCGTAACTGTTACAGGTTAGAGCTTCGTTATCCAGCTACAACGTGCTTCTAGACAGTAGAAATGGAATTGATTTCCTAGATTTCCATTAACTTGTATTTTTAATATGTCTGTCTTTTTTGTTTTGGGGCACAACAATACTGGATAAAATAACCCTTTCACAGCACTTGCCTGTTTTTAATGAATCTAATTATTCACAATGCAACTTTTATATTTAACATGCGCTTTAGCTTTCCTGCTATTTATCAAGGCTGGCCTGAGGTGGTTTTGTGTTGAGGATATGCAACGTTTCTTGATACTGCACTATAGAAATGGTAATGGAGGAGTTGTAAATGGTAATTTAAAATTTTTGTAAGATATTGTATATTTTCCATTTTCCTGAAGGTAGTTTTCTTGGGGGGCCTGTTATATTATTAAGGCCAGATTCTTGCCACATATAGTGTAGTTTTAGATACAGACTAAAGTCTGTTCTAGTATTAGTAAGGGATATTTCTGGTTTCAAAGTCATGGGTTTTGCTAGCAGTGAATACATTTCTGTGGATTAGAAGATAGATTTTGCAGTCAGTAGCAGACAGTTGTGTGATTGATATCACTTGACTGTTGCCTCCAGATTTTGAATTGTACTTCGTGTAAGAGACGAGTTCAGATCTTTCTCTGTAGTCTGCCTAGATGCCCTGGTTATTGTGATTATTCTACATGCTACAGTTTGAAGTAAAGCCCTGAAAAACCAGAAAGTACCTTTTACTGTTGATACAAATTGTATCTTTTTAACTATAAGAACTATTTTGATTTGTAGATCTAGTTAAAACACAAGTATGTAACTATGATTAGACTTTTGGGCAACATTTTATCCCTTATTTAAATACAAATTTTTAAAGTAAAAATTGAGGTCTAGAATAGGTTAGAAAATAAAAATAACAATTTAGATAAATAAAAGTGTCTGTTTTAGTTTTATATAATATATTAAAACACATTAAATAAATTTATTGGCATTTTCTTTCTCCTAAAACTTACCTAGTGTGAGCTTAAAATAAAGGTAAAATGCTGCCTGAAAATAATGTCCAAGCACCTTTGACTAGGATAACATTTTCACTACTTGTGCGACACTGTGTGTTGCATGAAGTAGGATTTGGGTATACAGTAAATGCTTCTAAAAGGCATTGTGCATATTGACATATCCAATAATCTGAACCGTGTTCAGCAAACTTAATTCAGGAAAGTGGTATTCTACACAATTATTGCTGTTGTGTTTGAAATGAGTGGCACTCATCTGTACCCAGAAATAATATGGGTGAGGCCACACAACCCATTCTGAGTGGTGTCTGTCTGAGAGCAACCCTACTCACATGTGAAATTGTTCTCCTTGATTTGGTTAGTCACTGTAAAGCAAGTTTAAATGTAGAGGCTAACTCAGTGCCAAAAATAGGATAATAAATGTGTAATATATTTTATTTTATTCATATTCTAAGACTTTTTTTAGTATGAAATCACTTTTAAATTATACATTTGTTTTGTTTCCATTTTCTACATTTTAGCATTTTCATTATTTGAACATCTGCCAAATTTTACTACATGTATTTCAATGAGATCTTAGGTGAGATATGTGTGACACTTTGAATTTGACCTTCTTGTGTTATTAGTTGACTATTTGTCATTGCCTCATGGATTTTAAATCGTGGGAAAACAGTGTAGCCAGCTGTCACCTATACTGAAGTGAATAGCTCTGAACTACCCACACTAAATCCTTCAGTATAATTAGTTATGAGTTTAAAAATAGCAGTTTTCTTATGTGAAGAGGACAATTTGTCCCCTTTTTTTGAAGCACCAATGTTGCTTTCAGAGCTGTAGAATGAGATAATTGGCAGACTTTAAGTACAGCAAATTCTTACTTATCTAAAGCAATAAGTAAAAGGAGTTCACCATTAAATTCAATCCATCGCTGATCCCAAGCCTTCATTTTAGCCAAAACTTTTTTCTAACCAAATCTTTTACCAGACTTGCTAATAAATAACCAGAGAGGTGTGTTAATAAGTGAAATTGCCAGACATGGTCAACTGATGAGAAAAAAAGGATTCAGATTGGAGTATTTTGCCCCTGAATAATTGACAGTTGACTGTACTTTTACACAGTAATTAACCAGTCTGTTGTCTCTGTGTCTTAGTCCAGAGGGAATAGTACCCAACTGGCCAAATACTGGCCCTTAGTATTTCCTCCTTTCTTGCATGTGATACAGACGTTTTCAGTCTTTTTTTTATGATTGCTCTATATATCCTGATAAGAGTTTGTCATTGACCTACACATTTGGAAGAAATGCCCACCAGGATAAGATATTTGATACTGGTGGAAACTTGAACTTCATGTTTTTATGAGAATTCATTTATGAGAATATGTAATATAACTGAAGAGTATTTTATATATATCTATATACACAAATATGTATTTGTTATGTGGTATTAAAAACAGGGGTTGGGGGAGTGCTTCTGATGACTAACTTTTCTCTAATTAAACTATGTTTCTTTGAGTTGTGGACGACCAAGTCAGGGGTCTGGACGGCCAATGATAAGATTTAGAACCACTTGGATGGAAAGCAATTCTTCACTGGTTTTATTCTTGGTATTTTAAAAGAATTATTTTGATAATTGTAATAGAATGTGTACTTTTGAAATACACAAAAAGTTTAAAGTAGTATTGATTATACAAATAATTATTTAACATGTCTTTTATGGATGTATCTATATGTATATAGACAGTAATATATTTATAAAACAAATATACTTTGCTTATGTTATAGCTGTTTGTGGCAGGTGGGAGGATGGCTCTGTGTACAGTGTGTGTGTGTGTGTGTGTGTGTGTGTGTGTGTGTTTTGAAAACTCTCGAGCTGTTTTCCCTCTGATTTACAATGGTATTTACGTAGTATATTTGGTTTTCATTATTCTTTTTGCTATCCAACTTCCTTATTCAAGATAAGATATACCATTTTCTGACCATTCTGTTGGTATATGGTGCATCCGTTTTATGATCATCTAACTTCTGGAGAATTTCCAAGTGACCTGAAATCAAACAGGTTCTGGCTGAACATATGCTTATGTTCCAAATATATTAAAGATGGTAATTCAGCTAACATGTTAAGCTTCCAAGGTATATACACCAACAAATAAAATGAGGTATTAAAAAGAGATGGATTATATACATGCATTAGAATAAGAGAAAACAGTGTTAATGAAAGTAAAGAAACATATACTGTCTTAGCCCCCTAGGGAAGGGGTGACTTTTTCTGTGAAGGATCAGATAGTAAATAATTCAGGAATCATATGGTCTTAAAATACCATCTTAAAAACTACTCACCTCTGCCTTTATAGCATAAGAACAGCCACAGATAATATGTAAACGAATGAGTGTGGCTGTGTTCCAATAAAACTTTATTTACAGAAACAGGAAGCAGGGCAGATTTGGCCTTTGGGCCATAGTTTGCTGATCCCAAGCAGCAAATCCTAGTATATGTTAATAGAAGAAATAATAATTGCATTTCAGTTGATATTAAAAGAAAATCTGACGTCCTTCAAAGGAGAATTGTGAGACACTCAAAGCATCTTAATTCATTTGAGTTTTTTTAACCTGTTTACACCCATTATTTAAGATATTTCATGTGTTTAACCGCAAAAAAAGCATGCTGTTAAAATGTTTTAATATGTATTGAATTTTTTTCATGAACCTTTCATTTCTATTGATAAATAGGAATCCCTTACCAATCTTTTGTTTTTTAATAGCCTCATGGACCAAAAAAAATCTGTCACAGCATTTAATTAGCCACAAATACATTTTGGCTGCATTTACCAGTTACATTTTTCTGTTGGTTTTGGCTTCTAATAAATGACATATCTGCCATTCTTTAAAAACGGTTTTAAAGAAGATAAATATATTGTAATTTCACATGCTATAGCTTTATTCTATATGATTAAAAATCGTGACTAGTGTAATTGTAGCTATAATGTGAGTGGCATGTTTCAATGTAACTCTTTATAAGAAATAAAATGTATCTCTGCTTTGCCTGTCCAGATCTTTAATGTAGGTTTTTCACATGCCTTGGGACTGTCCTTGGTGAATGATATTCTTCATATGATCATGTGTAATTTGAATTGATTGGAAGTACACGCTGCTGAGCATGTTGATTCACAGTGCTTTATACCTGGTGTTGCATCAGTAACATCCTTTTAGTCTGAACATCATTATCCACTTAAATAGTTGAACTTTCTTTTAAAATTGGAATGCAACTCTAGGTTTTAACAACGTTTATTGTTTAAGTGGTGGCTTTGTTTTTCCTTAGTAGTTTCTGTTAACTTGCTTGTCACTCCTGTTAACTGTTATGGATTAGAAGTGGCTTTTCCTCTAAGATCCTATTTAGATTTAAAGAAAATTTAAGGTTTTTGCCATTTGGCGGTAGAAAATGTGCATGTTTTAACTTCGTTTTTTAAAATCCGTAACATTTTACTTCTTGAACGATGTACCAAATTTGCCAGTTTTCTGTCCAAGTATTTAAGATGAATAACAAGATGTTGTCCGTTAACGCTTTCGCCATCTTTCTTAAAGCAGCTTATGTTCCAAGGGAAAAAGGCATTGAAAAGCAATGGTTTGTTTTTGTGAAGAATATGTTTTTGAATTTCTTCAGCTTTTTTGAAATTATACATTTCTTACCTTATGTGAAATATTCACAAACATGCAAACTTCTGCAGAGACAAAGCGTTTCATTGCAAGTGTACCAAGTTATTGATTTTATCTTTTGCTTTTAGGGTTTTTTCTCCCAAACCAGAGTCATATGCTGCTAGTAGAATTTTTTATTTGATCCTGTGATCTTTTCTTATAGGAAAAGTAAGGCAAAGGATGTTTAGTGTAACCATCTGATAAACTAATGTGATTGTATTTATCCTCTGTTCTGTGTATTTCTGTAATGGACTCTTTACAATTCCCAAAGCAGTATTTTAGACCTACTGGACATCTGTATCAAAACAGCTATGTGATTCTGCCACTGAGAAAAAAATTTAAAATTAATTTTTCTTATGGTGGTTTGTTTTTCTTTCATAAAGACATTGATCTCATATGGCAGCGTAGATGCTAAATAAAAGCATCATACTTCTGTAGTTTGCCTGCATTCAGTGGTTAACATTATGAGCATTGTGTAAGATAAACGTGTGGTCAGTATCATCAATGTAAATGTTAGAGCCATAATTAATTCCTATGAAAATTGAAATTAAATGTCAAAGACAACTAGACATCACTTAAGCCATGATGAGAGTGTTTTTTTTTTTTTTTCTCAACCCGTCATTATGGTGTTGGTTCCTGGTGGTTTTGAGGTATCATCTGGTGTCTGCCTAAGAGTGTTGTTGGTAGGGACCTGGAGTTTGGATGCTAGATGACACGGACATCCTCTTTTCTGATTATGAGGGCTGCCAATTGATTAAAAATGTATTGAAGAGTCCGGGCGCAACGGCTCATGCCTGCAATCCCAGCACTTTGGGAGGTCGAGGGGGGCGATTCACTTGAAGTCAAAAGTTCGGGACCAGCCTGGCCAACATGGTGAAACCCTGTCTCTACTAAAAATACAAAAAAAAAAAAAAAAAAAAAAAATTAGCTGGTCATTGTAGCGCACGCCTATAATCCCAGCTACTCAGGAGGCTGAGGCAGGAGAATTGCTTAAACCCCAGAGACAAAGTTTACAGTGAGCCAAGATCACGCCACTGCACTCCAGCCTGGGTGGCAGAGCGAGATTCCATCTCAAAAAGTGTATCTAAAAGACTCATATTGGTGCAGTGGTATTTACTAGAATGCATCCTAACTTTGAGCACAGATGTCCATGACACCCTGACAGGCAGTGGGGCACAGAGAACGAGCATCCACACATTCCCCTTCAAGGAGTTCACCTTCCTGTAGCTGGCCTGGAATGTACAGAGCCACGTAGCCAACAGGAATAAGGATTTTGTTTGTAAATATAGATTGAACAGATTTGAATGAATAGAAATGGAAATTTTTATCTCTTTAATAGTTGAGGCTGGAAAACTTAGATCACTGTGGGGAAATGTTCTGCTTCTGTGAAATTTCTGCACAGATTGGGAGAGAATGCAGACAGCTGTCAGGTACTCCAGGGCTGTGTTTGAATCTCAGTCCTGCACGTATTACTATGGTAACTATATATATATATATGACACACAATATGTAGAATTTGGGCAAATTCTCTTTTAGAGTCTTTTTCATACGCAGTTGTGAAATGATGAGAATGCCCATCTCACAGGCTTATTGTCATTAGCTAGATGGTGGTGATGACAGTGGGCGTGAGGATGACTCAAGGACAGAAACAAACAAATACAATGTCACATCCACTCTGTTCTTGCTGAAGTAAAACAGCAATCTTCACTGTATCCCAACTATTCTAGAGAGCAGTATCTCCCCGACCCAATTGTCCTAATGATTTTCTATCAATGAAATACTCTGTTTCTGATGCAGTCACCGTATTGAAATGTTCTCATGATCATGATTTAACATTGGTACGATCTGTGTCATTGCATGAGAAGCCACTATTTCAGAGAGCAGGTTCTCCTCCTACATTGCTTTTTGGACCTTTGCTTTTCATATTTTTCCCTAAAATTGCTTTTGCGTTAAATTCTCCCCCCCCCCCCCACACACACACTTGATTACTTTAAGCTGTGTAACTGCAATCTTAGGGATTTAGACCATTTATTTTGGCTCTACTAGCAGAGGTGATCACTGATGTTTCATTGTTGGCAGAGGAGTCAGCATATTCAAAATAAGCATTAGGTGTGAGAGCTCCCCAGGTACTTCCATAGGCTGAGGGAGAATCCAGAAGAATATGCTATCAGGCTCCAGTGTTACCCGGGATAAGGACTTTATTTATTCTCCACCTAGTATCATTGGGTTAATACACATTGATTAATGAGGTAGCATGTGAGGAGGGGAATTTGGTAAAAAGCAACTATAATAGTGAATTTCTTCAAAACAAAACACCTGCATGCAGTTGGGCCTCTCATTAGTTAAACATCCTTATTTCTTTTTTTTTTTTTTTCTTTTTGAGACAGAGTTTTGCTCTTGTTACCCAGGCTGGAGTGCAATGGTGTGATCTCGGCTCGCCGCAACCTCCGCCTCCCGGATTCAAGCAATTCTCCTGCCTCAGCCTCCCGAGTAGCTGGGACTACAGGTGTGCGCCACCATGCCCAGCTAATTTTTGTATTTTTAGTAGAGACAGGGTTTCACCATGTTGACCAGGATGGTCTCGGTCTCTTGACGTTGTCATCCACCCACCTCAGCCTCCCAAAGTGCTGGGATTATAGGCGTGAGCCACTGCGCCCGGCCAAATATCCTTATTTCTTAGCCTTTGCACCTCAGCCTCTGTTGCCATTTTAGAGTTAATGGTTTTCATTTTTGTGTTTTTAAAGGATTTTAAAATTTTTTAACATTTTAAAGATTTCCCTTTGTAAAGATTTTTAAAACAATCTTTTAAAAAATTTATTTCTTTCTAGGTGCAGTCATCACCCTTGGGTTAAGAGTACACAGCCCAGCTCCACACATCCTGCATGTAGCAGATTGGCAAATTACTAAACAGTAATAATTGCCCCATCTCCTAGGGTGGTTAAGAGTAAATGAGCTGAAACAAGTAAAACCCTTTGAACATGCAAATCCATAGTGTGTGTTCAATAAGTGACAGCCATTATTATGTAAATAACTAGGGATATTTAAAATGCATAGTAATTTTGAGACGTTCTCAATAGAGCCTTCCTTGTATCTATAGCTATGCTGTGGAAGAGTCCGAATTCTAACAATCAATGTAATTTGATATATTCAATGGTGAGGTCTATTTCAGGAGTGGTGTTTTAACCTTCAAAGAGTTCTTAGAACCCACTTCCTTGCTGCTCCCATCACTCAGCTCTTCTTGGTTTAAGGGTTTTTCTCTGTATCTGTATTGTAATAGGGAAATGATGATTACAAAAAAAGTTTCAGAATCTCACAGTTAAGCAGTTTCCAGCCGCATCACTAACATCCCCTGCACTCCACTTTTCGCCTGAAGGTGACGCTCTGCAAAACCGCAGGCACCTCTTCTCCCCCACCCTACACCCTTGACCTAAGTGAAAACAAATGTCAGTCCCTTGCCATCAGAACCCACCGAGCCAGCCTGGACAGAGCAATAGCTGCTGTGTGGTCTTGGGTGGACGATGTATATTTCTGGGGAGATGTCAGATGACATCGGGAACTGTTTTTCCCTTAAGCACTTCCTTCTAGTTTGTAACTGCTGCTTTCAAAATTGGAGAGATAAGGCTGGCAGGAAGAATACTCACATTTGAGGGTCTGGTACTATATATTTACATAAATTAAAATCCTATGAAACAAGCATTATCCCTGTTTTAGAAATGAGAAAACTAAGACTCAAAAAAACTAAAAGCACTTGCTCAAAAACAACCTCCTGATTCAATTCCCACTGTACATGCTTTCAGAATTGTTTTTCATACTTCGCTGTGCTGCAAGGCAGTACTAGGCATGGGCCTTTGATCATCCCTTGGTATGAGCTATTCTACACAAAGTTAGGTCTCAGGAATGAAACCAGTTATGCTGTAAAACATGCTATAACTTTACCTGGGAACAGGGAGAGACTAGGGAATATATGAACTAGGGCTGTATTTTACCACTCCCGTGGACCCACACACCTTCATCACTCTGCTTTCATGTACAAACACCCATGACAAAGATGTCACTTGGATTAGAGGAAAAGGTTTCTTTGAGATCTTCCTGTCCTGAGTGAGGCTTGTGGTGGTGGCCTTGAGTCAGGACTCAAGACAGCTGACCAAGGTTCAGTGCTCAAGGCCCCAGAAAACCCAGGGACCCGCTGCCTCGGATAAGCAAGAGTGGTAGGTTCTGTGTCCAAAGGAGATTATCTCAGAGTCTGGACTCTTGTCTGCAGTCTAGCATTCTTTGTAGCCCTGGAGAGTAAAAGGCAGTACATTTATTTCTAATGTTTCCAATCATGCTCAGGGACCTTCTAGGGTGTTTTTAGAGAAGGCCTATTTAGCTTTCAGACTCTTGACAATGCCCACTACAAACACAACACTTTTATGCTGAAGCAGCTGCCACTTGCATTTTTCTATGCTTTCTATTTTGCACAATTCACCATGAGATTAAAAATAGGAAAGTTTAATTAGGTAACCAAACAGATTCCCTTCCTAGTTCCCCAGGAGAACTCAGTGAGGGACAGAGCACTGAAAGAGTACAATGTTTAAATGCACTTCCTGCTCTGGTCCAGAGGTCTGGGTGGGTGGGTCTCAGTGCACGGAGGGTCCTCCTGCAGCCCCTGGGGTTGGGGTGGGGGCCTGCCAGAGGCGAGGCTTTCTGTCTCAGCCTTCAAAGCCCTCTCCCCCCCTGCTCTCCACTTTCCAAGGATGTAATTATCATTCATTTGAATAATTCTTTCAAATATGCATGTGAAAAGATTAAGGGAGATGGCAAATACAATTTGGTAACTACATGAAAAGCTATTCAATAAACTCCGGAGGAGATTTATGGGTTTGCTCTGTAGGTTGCCAAATTAACAAGACAAGGACAAAGCACATTGTGCCATAGTGAATGCAATACACATTAAAACCCTGCAAATTAGACTAGGAAGAACCGAGCAAGGTGCCTGGTCTAGTCCAAGCTCAACTTCATTGCCCACATTGAAGGGAGGTGGAAAGCAGCGGGAGAGGCGGGAGTGGGAACTAGAGGAGGCCCCTGGGCCAAGAGGGGTGCGGGTGAGGGCGCACTAGCGCCAGCCTTGTTTTTTTTGAAGCAGAGTCTCCCTCTGTTGCCTGGCTGGAATGCAGTGGTGCAATCTCAGCTCATTGCAACCTCTGCCTCCCGGGTTCAAGTGAGTAGCTGGGACCACAGGCGCACACTATCACACCCGGCTAATTTTTGTATCTTTAGTAGAGAGGTGGGGATTTCTCCATGTTCTTCAGGCTGGTCTCAAACTCCTGACCTCAGGTGATTCACCTGCCTCGGCCTCCCAAAATGCTGGAATTACAGGCGTGAGCCACCGTGTACGGCCCAGCACCAGCTTTTACAAACCCCAGAGCCCATCCAGGCGGTACCCCACCTGGCTCCTGCCTTCCACACCCCATCATCTGCTCCTGGCTCTGAGTTATCTGCAAAGGTAAGCATTCTCAACTCTGCTGCCTGCTCCCCGCAGCCACAGGGTGCCTGGGGACATTGCAATCACCCTGTTAGCCGAGGCTACGGGCAGATGGGGAAAAAAAGCAGATGGCAACTGACTTTAAAAGATCCTTCTCCATCCCTGTCACAATTTAATATACAGATTTGTGATACCGCTTCCCAGATTTGTAGCAGGAAATGCCAAGTGGTGAGAGGGGTGGCACAGGGAATATTTTAATCAAGGATTACAAGGGTTGAGCAACGCCAGGCTCTGGAGGCCTAGCAGGAAGTTTGAGGGGGAGGATTGGCCCACAGCTTGTGCTGCCTGAACTCCTAAGGAGCCGAGGGTGGCAGGTGCATCCCCTCACTCGGACCTACCCTGTTGGGCTGTAGTTCATCTGAACAGGTAGCAGTATCACCAGGCCCTTTCAGGGTCCTCTTTGCTGACCTGAAGGCACAGTGCAACATCTCAGTTGGCTGGCCTCCAGCCTGCCTGGGGCCAAACGCCCACCATCTCCTCTTCGACCATGACAGAAGCTTTGCCCAAAAGACCCTCTGAGAGCCCTCAGAGTTTCTGAGGCCAAGTGCATCTTCCATAGAAACATATTTCCGGAGACATTGGTTCTGTCAAGCTGTAAAGCAAAATGACCCGAAGCAAAGTAGAAAAAGCCCAGCCAGGAGCGATGCTCATGGAGAAGAATTTCCTGCCTCCACCCATGACAGGAATGGTGAGACTCAACCACTCCCTAGCTGAGGCCTGAGGCCGTGATGGTGTGAACTACTGTGGGGAGCAGTGACGTATCGGGGTCCAGACCAGCTTGCTAATTCGCTGCCCCCATTGCCACACTGCACAACCTTGAGCAGGTCCTTAATCTTGAAGCTCAGTTACTTCCGCTAGTGCGAAAGGGGATATTTATTTTGTTGTTTTATTTATTTATTTATATATTTTTGAAATGGAGTCTCACTCTGTCGCCCAGGCGAGAGTGCAGTGGTGCAATCTCGGCGCACTGCAACCTCCACCTCCCAGGTTCAAGCAATTCTCCTGCCTCAGCCTCCCGAGTAGCTGGGATTACAGGTGCCCACCACCACGCCCAGCTATTTTATTATTATTATTATTTTTAGTAGAAACTGGGTTTCACCATGTTGGTCAGGGTGGTCTTGAACTCCTGACCTTGTGATCTGCCCGCCTTGGCCTCGCACAGTGCTGGGATTACAGGCATGAGCCACAGTGCCTGGCCGAAAGGGGATCTTTTAACCCAGCACAAAGATTTGTGGTATGTCCAGCTCTGGAGCCCAGGACATGAGAGGTGTCAAAGACAGAAATTCCCTTCCCCGCTGGAGGCCTGTACCTTGGCCCCCATTCTTCCCTCTCTCTCCCAGAGCACATCCAGCAGCCCCCCAAGGCCTCCAGTTCAGCCTCTGGCTAGATCTCACTTTCATCACTTTCGCCTCACCTTTGTCTCTCTCCATGGCTCTGCTGAGCCTTGGCCTGACCTGGAAGCTCATGCGTGTGTGTGTGTGTGTGTGTGTGTGTGTGTGTGTGTGTGTGTGTGTTTGGTAGAGATGGGTTTTATCATATTAGCAAGGCTGGTCTCGAACTTATAACTTCAGGTGATTCACCTGCCTCGGCCTCCAAAGTGCTGTGATTACTAGGTGAGCCACCTCACCGGGCCTGAGAGCAACCACATCCGATTCAGTTTCCCTACTGCTCCTCCCCCACCTCAAATCCTTCTACCCTGTAGCCAGAGTTAACCATCTGATGATATACTTAGAAATCTTTGACATTTCCTGTAGCCTCCCCGACACCCCACCTCCTGCCTCCCCCACACACACCCTGCCTCTCTGATCAGGCCAGGATGTCTGACCATTACCTGCAAATCTCCTCCCACAGTGACATCCCAGGTTCACCATCTGCCCTCCACACACACCATGGCCTCTAGACCCTTGGCCCTTCTCACAGGATGCCTGGCTGGCACTCACATTCCTTCAGGCTGTGTCCTGCAGGCTCCGCTGCCAGGGATAACCTCCATCTCTGCTTCACCAGCAAAGACAAAATCCTTAGCTCCACGTAAATGTCACGCTCCACCTGCAGCTCTCCCAGCCTTTCTAACAGAAGCAAGGGAGCACTCTCTTCTAGTGCAGAACTCAACTGCATCCTGATTCTGAATTTGGGTTCGGTACCTTCCCCCTTTGCCCAAATCAGGGGTGCCATAGCAGTTGGGTTCATTTTTTCCTTTGACTGATTGATCCAGTTGCTAAGTAATATGCCAAAGAGCTCGGGGAGAGAATTAGGAGTCACCACTACCTGCGGCGTCAGATTAAGGACTATGCTGTGGCTGTTACATTGGTTGGCTTCTGCCCTGGAGATCACTATCTAAGACAGGGCGAGGGGACTCGTCTATGATGTTTGCAACCAATGATTAGGCTGTGGGAAGACAGGAGAGGTTCACAGAGAAGGTGGCCTTGGACCTAGGTCCCAAAGTTTGATAGCTTTTAGGGGGCGGAAAATATAAAAGTCCGAAGAAATCAGGTACAGTAGCAAGGAGGTGTGACGGAGCACCTTCCAGAGACAGAGGGAGAGCGCAGCCAAACCCTGAGTGTGCAGAGAGGAAGCTGGAGATGCCGAGGCCAGGCTGCAGATGCCGCTGTTTGAGCAGCTCAGGATTTGGGCCTTTACGGATTATAAAGAGGGAATGCCGGGGCTTGGCTTGATGACAGACGCATCTGCTTTGGCTGGCACAACTTGTGTCTCTGTTCGCTGACTGCCTCCAGCCATTTGCATACTTCCTACACTGATCCCGGCCACCAGCCCTGCTGATTTTGTTACACCAGTCTCCTAAAGACATTCGAGTTTTGGGTCCCTGCAAACAGGTAGTACCAGGCACAGGGAAAATATCAAAGATTTTTACACAGTACCAAACGGTGTAGCACAATTTTGAGGAGGGTGACTAGACCAGAGGAGTTCAGCCAGGGGAAGCTGCCGCAACAACCATCCCAGAGAGCTCACGCAAGGCTCACTGAGGGCCAGAAGCAGGGAACCAATGCCAGACATGATTGGGAAGTAGGATCAAACCAGGCTTTTTATCTGGGTGATGCTGGATAAGCGTTTTGCCTGTAACCATCCATCATGCGTGGAATCCTCGGCCCGAGTCCCAGTGGGAAAAGGCAGCAACGAATGCCATGCCACGCCAGGAAGTACCACGTCCAGCCCAGAGCCACCACCCAGCAAATGTTCAGTCCCGTCACTGCCCTTGCCTTTCCATTGTCTCTAGGATGTTAAGGCCCCATCTTCCCAATTCCACTTGTGCCCCCTAAATCCTGTCTCCACAGAGTAACCAGAGTGTTCTCTTAAATATCTAGGTTGGGCATGGTTGCTCATGCCTGTAATCTCAGTACTTTGGGAGGCCAAGGTAGGCATATCACCTGAGGTTGAGAGTTTGAAAGCAGCCTGGTCAACATGGCAAAACCCTGTCTCTACTAAAAATATGAAATTAGCGGGCACCTGTAGTCCTAGCTACTTGAGAGGCTGGGGCAGGAGAATCCTTGAACCCGGAGGCAGAGGTTGCAGTGAGCCGAAATCACACCACTGCACTCCAGCCTGGGCAACAGAGCAAGACTCTGTCTCAAAAATAATAATAATAATAATAATAATAAAATCTAACAAGGTAAGTTGTACCTGCAGATCCAGCTATGGAATGCCTCAGCATCTAGGCCTCCCTGCACTGCTCTGGACTTTGTTCTTCTTCTTCTTCTTATTATTATTTGAGATAGAATCTCACTCTGTTGCTTAGGCTAAAGTGCAACGGTGAAATCTCAGCTCACTGCAACCTCTGCCTCTCGGGTTCAAGCAATTCTCCTGCCTCAGCCTCCCGAGTAGGTGGGACTACAGACGTGCATCACCACTCCTGGCTAATTTTTGTATTTTTAGTAGGGAAGAGGTTTCACTATGTTAGCCAGGCTGGCTCCGACTCCTGACCTCAGGTGTTCTGCCTGCCTTGGCCTCCGAAAGTGCTGAGATTACAGGTGTGAGCCACGGCGACCAGCCAGACTTCGTTCTTTAAGAAAACTATCGAGTTGCAAAATGTTAAGTCAGCTGTGTAAATCTGCCTTGCCCTTCAGTGCTCATCATGCTCTGTGCAAGCCAAACTGGACCCCATCCTATTCTCCCCACCCCCACATAGCCAAGGTTTTCCTCATTAGCTTCAGCTTTGGGCTGGGATTTGTTCCCTCCCAACTTCACTGGTCAAAAATCTTCTCCTCCTCTCCAGGAAGTGTCTCCTGCGGGAACCCCCTGTCACCACTCTCAAGGCAGGTCTCACCCTACCTTCAGTTACCCACTTCTCTGGGCCACTGTAGCAGGCAGCGCACAGCCCTGTGGTCACCTTCATGAAGCTGTTTATCTAGTTCTGCTATGTGGGGCTCCAGGCTCCTTCACTGGCCTTCTTGCAATTTCCTCAGCCTGTGTGCATGCTCCTATCCCAGAGATTTTATTTGTTTATTTATTTATTTATTTATTTATTTTGAGACAGTGTCACTCTGTCACCCAGGCTGGAGTGCAATGGCATGGTCTTGGTTCACTGCAACCTCCACCTCCCAGGTTCAAGCAATTCTCCTGCCTCAGCCTCCCGAGTAGCTGGGATTACAGGCACACACCACCATGCCCAGCTAATTTTTATATTTTTAGTAGAGGCGGGGTTTCACCATGTTGGTCAGGCTGGTCTCGAACTCCTGATCTTGTGATCTGCCCGCCTTGGCATCTCAAAGTGCTGGGATTACAGGTGTGAGCCACCACGCCTGGCCACCTCTGCATAGTTATTTGTCATTCCCTTTGCCTGGCTTTATCTTTCCAGGTGCCTCATGGATCTTTCTCTTACTTCAGGTATCTGCTCAAATGTCACCTTGGTGAAGCCTTCCTGACATTTAGAAAATTGCAGCTCTAGCCACCCTTCTTGGATGTGCCCCATGGTATATTCCTCCACGAACCACCATCAGATGAACTGTGCAGCTCCTTTATTGCTCAGCCCCCATCCTGGGACATACACTCCATGAAGGCAGGGACTTGGTTTATTTGGTTGCTCAGTTCACATATGATGAATGAATGGACAAAACTGCTTGGTTGCCACATTCGAGGTATCACCCTGGAATGCCTCTGGATCTGCCTGAGTTAGAGTAGTTCAAGGTGGTGGCCAGGACCCAGACCATACACACACACACACACACACACACACACACACACACACACACTAGCTCAGGACTGCATTTTTTTTTTCTTTTCTTTTTTGAAATGGAGTCACTCTGTTGCCCAGACTGGAGTGCAATGGTGTGATCTCAGCTCACTGCAACCTCTGCCTCCGGGGTTCAAGCAATTCTCCTGTCTCAGCCCCCTGAGTAGCTGGGATTACAGGCATAAGCCACGTGCCATGCCCCTTCTTTTTTTCTTTGAGATGGAGTCTTGCCCTGTCTCCCAGGCTGAAGTGCAATGATGTGATCTCAGCTCACTGCAACCTCTGCATCCCAATTTAAAATGATTCTCAGGCCGGGCGCGGTAGCTCAAGCCTATAATCCCAGCACTTTGGGAGGCCAAGGCGGGTGGATCACGAGGTCAAGAGATCGAGACCATCCTGGTCAACATGGTGAAACCCCGTCTCTACTAAAAATACAAAAACATTAGCTGGGCATGGTGGCGCGTGCCTGTAATCCCAGCTACTCAGGAGGCTGAGGCAGGAGAATTGCCTGAACCCAGGAGGCGGAGGTTGCGGTGAGCCGAGATCGCGCCATTGCACTCCAGCCTGGGTAACAAGAGTGAAACTCCGTCTCAAAAAAATAAATAAATAAAAAATAAAAAATAAAAATAAAATGATTCTCCGGCCTCAGTCTCCCAAGTAGCTGGGATTACAAGCATGTATCACCACACCCAGCTAATTTTTTGTATTTTTAGTAGATATGGGGTTTCACCGTGTTGGCCAGGCTGGTCTCGAACTCCTGACCTGATAATCTACCCACCTCAGCCTCCCAAAGTGCTGGGATTACAGGTGTGAGCCACGGCACCCAGCCAGGGTTGCATCTTAATGCTCCTCTAAGGTCATGAGATGAGCTACTTGAGGTTGGCCTTTTCCCGGTATCCTTCACTGCCCTGGTGCCCTGGTGGGCAAGAGGTCAGGGGGCCTAGATAAGTTGGGCAGTGGAGCCTCGGGGTTTGGCTGAAAATGGCGGCATGGCTCCCTACCTTCATTTTACAATGTGTGGGTTTGAAGGGCGTTCCCAGAAATAGCAATGGACAAAGGCAAGATCCAAGACCCAGGCTGTACAGTCTGGATCGTATCTACCAACTTCCAACACAGCAAGGGAGAAGAGGTGTCCACACACACCAGGTGGTTTACCAGGGCAGAGTCATTTTAAATCAATTTCACTGTCCCGCAGCAGCAGCCTGAAAAAAAAAAAAAGGGTAGCTTTGATTCTGAGACATTGTTACCACCTCGGATTGAGACACTGGCACACCCTGGAGTCACCAGCAGCTCAGTCGACTCCTGATGACTTGGGTACAAGTCCCCCTCACCTAGCCATCTGCACACTCCTCACCCTCCCTGTTCCTCCTTCAGCCACCCTCTCCTACGCCTACTGTGCTCCAGGACTAGGTCAGCATAAGAGAAAGTGGGGGAGAGACACCAAACAGCTCAGCTCTCTGCTTTAGCAGCTTTCTGAGAGGAAAAAGCTGAGACTTCCAATTCTACCCTTCTCTGAGCTATCAGTGAATGGGCACTACTGAACACCACGCAGTCCTTGCCCCAGTGCTGGGCGCCCAGGAGATGCGGAAGAGGCGGGGCTCCGGGAAGGCAGAGACGCCTTCCAGCCCCTCATCCTGCAGCATCTCCAGTGCCCAGGACTTCGAAGAGGATCAGAAATATTTAATGAAAAAAAAAAAAAAAAGAAAGAAATATTTAATGAATGAACGTTGGCCGGGCGTGGTGGCTCATGTCTGTAATCCCAGGCAAGGGATCTCAGAGGCCAAGGCCTGTGGATCGCTGAGCTCAGGATTTTGAGACAGTGAGACCAGCCTGGGCAACATGTTGAAACCCCGTCTCTACTGGAAATACAAAAAATAGCAGGGTGTGTTACCGGGAGCCTGCAGTCCCAGCTACTCGGGGGGCTGAGGTGGCAGGATGGCTTGAGCCTGAGAGGGGGGGGGGGTCCTCTCTACTCCCCGCCGGGGGGGAGGGGCCCCCCCCCTCCCCCAAAAAAAAAAAAAAAAAAAAAGAGGAACAAGAAGAAGAAATACTTACTGAACGAATGAATAGGAGAATGATATTCTCTCGGGTAATGCTGTTCCTCATCGCCATGGGCAATGGTTTCTCAGAACTTGTACCGAGTCTCTTCATTTCTGCCTTTAGGGCACTTTTTGACAACCATCCCCCAGGGCCAGGTGAGCAGGCTGTCTAGGGTAACAGGACATATGAATAGCACTGCTGTGTTTAATTAAACCAGAAGGAACTGAAGACGGGTTCTGAGCGCCTACAGATTTTATGTATTTTGGGAGAAATAAAATAAAATATATATGTTACAGAGCGCAAATCATTATTTTACAGGTGTCGTAATTAAAATCCAGGGAAGTTAAATGATTTGCCCAAAGTCACGCAGCAGAAAATGGCAGTTGGACTTAGAATGTGACTCATCTCAAACCAATGGAAGGCACAGCCAGACCACAGGAGTCAGGCCACTGTGAGGACGGTGAAGAGCGATGACTTGAGCTTGCTAATCAAGGTGGGTTACCTGCACCTTGGTTCAACCACCAACTGAAAAACAGGCAGTGATGAAGAAATATGGTGGGTACAGGTGCACACACTCAGAACCTGCCAGCTCCTCTCAGAGGTGGCAATGCAGTCCAGTGCCCAGTCCACATGGAGAGAGGAGCCCGCCAGGTGAGAAGCTCTACTTGGCTTGCCATCTGCCATTAATATTTGCATATGTATATCTACATCTATAGCTATTAGAAGAGTTCTTGCTCTGTCACCCAGGCTGGAGTGCAGTGGCACAGTCACAGCTCACTGCAGCTGCAAACTCCTGGGCTCAAGTGATCCTCCCATCTCGGCCTCCTACATAGCTGGGACTACAGGTACATGCTACCACCCCAGCTAGTTGATTTTTCTGTAGAGAAAGTGTCCCACTATGTTACCCAGACTGGTCTCAAACTCCTGGTCTCAAGCAGTCCTCCTGCTTCTGCCTCCCAAAGTGCTGGGATCACAGGCATGAGCCACTACACCCAAACTATCTACTATAATTTTAAGGCTGGAGAAACCATTACAAATATTACTCAGATGACCTTTTTTTCCTCTGCCAGTGCTCCATGACCTGGTCACTTCTGTCCCTCATTTCTCCTGGAGTCATCAGGCCCACTGAAGGGGCAGGGCAGCAGGCCACAGTCCATCACCAAGCCTGGCCTTAGGCCACCATGATTGTTTTCCCCAGAGCTGCAGTTTAGCAGGAGTAAGCAAGACCTATGCCAGGTGAAATGGCACCCTGGACGCCAGGGCTCTGGCCATGCTGCTATGGATGCTTAGGGCTGGGCCGTCTTTTGAGTTGGGAGGGCTGTACTGTGCACTGTAGGATGTTTCCCAGCATCCCCAGCCCAGCCTCAGTAGATGTCAGTGCCACCCACACCCAAGTCTCAGTAATCACAAACTGTTAGGGTTCACTCAGGAGGGTGGCAGAAATATTCAAGGAAAGTTATAGAATATGGTCACAAACCCTTTTGGAAGGCCTAAGGTTTGTTATTACGTGGCTGAAGGCAGCCTTGTCCCTTCAGTTAAATAATTAGATAAACTCCCCACATTCCCTTCTCTCTACTAACTAACTTGTTTACTCATGTAACCTTTCCCCCAGGTGGCCCTCTGGCTGGGGAGGTCGACCAGGGAAAGTATCCTTTAATGGTGTTTGCTCTGGGCATTGGTACCCAATCTTTAATCTTTCGAAGAACTACTCTCTCTTTTTTTTCCCCCATTTATTTATTTTATTGCATTTCAGGTTTTGGGGTACATGTGAAGAACATGCAAGATTGTTGCATAGGTACACACGTGGCAGGGTGATTTGCTGCCTTCCTCCCTATCACCTACATCTGGCGTCTCTCCCCCTGCTATCTTTCCCCAGCTCCCCACCCCTCACCCTCCCTTCCCTATTTCCCCCCAACTGACCCCAGTGTGTAGTGCTCCCCTCCCTGTGTCCATGTGTTCTCATTGTTCAACACCCACCTATGAGTGAGATCATGCAGTATTTGATCTTCTGCTCTTCTGTCAGTTTGCTGAGAATGATGGTTTCCAGGTTCATTCATGTCCCTACAAAGGACACAAACTCATCGTTTTTGATGGCTGCATAATATTCCATGGTGTATATGTGCCACATTTTCCCTATCCAGTCTACCATTGATGGGCATTTTTAACCATGTTAATTACCCCCAAGTGTGCTTACTCAAAGCCTTTGTTGTTAAATCTACACTGAATAAATTCAAGGAAGGAGAACTAGAGATCGCGTAGCTGCAATCTCGCTCAGTGGGAAGCGCATGACCCCCTAGTCCACTTGTTCAGTGTACTCTGTGTTGGAGTGTATTTATTCATCCATCACAGAATCAGGGTCTGCAGGACAGACCCCCACAGGTGGTGGCCCCAACATGACTAATGTTACAACAGATGTCTCCACACATGTCCCCTGGAAGACCACTGGTGTGCAGGATACAGATAGGAAGGGAGAGGGAGCACGTGAGAGCCAGGTGCAGAGGGGATGATAGGACATAATCTGGCCCTAGAGATGGAGTTGGTCTAAGCACTGTGGCAGGAACAGGGGTGTTCCCCAAATCTTCCCTATGCTCCCCTTCCTTTCTCATCCCCCTTGTAGCCAAGAGAACTCTCTACATAACTAGTTCTGACTCTTATTTCATGACTAGTTCTGATCATGAAATATGGCAGAAGAGATAGGTGTCACTCTTGAGCCGAGGCAGTGAACGGCCCTGTGGGGTTCTCCAGCTTCCATCTCCCTGACATGGTGCCTAAGAGGTACGTTCCTCCTGGTGCAGGGAAATCCATGTCCCTGAGGGACTCTGCAGAGCAAGATGCCCCCAAATGAACAGAGAGCAAGGCCTGGGCCTTTAAGGTGTAAGACTCTTGGGGTGGGTGGTAGAGCCTCACCTGCTCCGACTGATGGAAATGTGCAGAGGGAAGAAGGGAAAGCCTGTCTGATGGGGTTGGGAGGCCTGAAGGAAGCACCAGAGATGGGAAAGTCCAGCTGCCAACACTTCTAGAGGGGACTGGCTCAACTGGAACAGCCCCACTGTGCCAGGAAGTTGCAAGAACTTGTTACAGGCAGGGGGTGGGGTGTGCAGCAGATGGCCTACTCACAGAAGCTGGAGTGAAGGATGTGTGGTCAGCAGCAAGGATGATCCAAAAGAGACGTTTTTAGGAATTCATGCGTTTGTGGAGTAAAAGGAAGCAGACATGAAATAATACCTGCTGAAGGACGTCATTCTATCAGGTACAAGCCAGGCAAAACATACCTACCTTAGAGTTTGAGACAGTGCTGATGCTGGAGGGAGGGCTCGTGCCTGAGAGAAGCACTCGGGATGTCTGTGGGGATGCACGCTCTGCTCTGGCCTTCTCCTGAATCTGTTGGAATTCATCACACTGTTTCCCTAGCCTGCAAATATTTGTACTTTTACACTTCAGTGACAAGTCATTAAAATCCACCAGCCCCATCATTATTAAAAAGTCTTTATTTGTGCACAGTGCTGAACAAGGTTTTATCCAAGGAGAACTGAGACTCTGTTTTAAAACAGTCATTTCAGGGCTGACATACAGCTGCCGTTGACTCATCTTGCTTTCTGCGTAGAACAGAAATGAGGATAATCCATAACCATTTGTTTCTCCCCAAGGCCGTGGGCTAGAAGAGGATATTGATTTGTAAGAATTACTCATGCTGACCGAGAACTGTTTGCCAGCCCCAGGTTAGCAAAGGAGGCGCCGCTGACTCAGACAATCTTGAGAACATTGGGTTCTTCTGCAGTTTGAGGGAACAATAACAGAACTCCTTCTCTTAGCCAAGTGTTCCTTGGGTCTTCAGTGTGGTCTCCAGTCCAGCAGCCTCCATTTCACTTGGGAACTTGTCTGAAATGCAAATTCTTGGGCCCCACTCCTGACATGCTGAATCAGAAACTCTGGTAGTGGAGCCCAGCGTGTGTTTTCAAACTCCTGCAGGCAATTCTGATGCACAGTCAAGTGAAAATCACTGTGCTATATCCATTGAGAAACAAAGCAAAGGAATAAGGTGGTGAAGCTGTCAGACCACCTTCATTTGTGATAAAGCTAGCTCTAGAGAAAGTAAGCTTATGCCTGTGGCAACTGGGCTTTCTAATACTGAACCCCAGATTAGACAAACAGATGCCCCTCCCAGAGAGAAGCCTGGCTTGCCTCTGTGAAACTATGGCATGAAAGAGCGGAATGTGGCATGGAAGCGCTTATGCTTCCTGCAGACAGCTCATTCCCCAAAGGAAAATCTGGGAAGAGGACTGGGCTGCAAACCCACCAGTCAAGCAACTCTTCCTACCTCCCTGGAAACAAATGAGTGGGCCACCAGGGAAAGGGCGTGGTGCTGATCGACGATGGTTGCATCCACACTGGAAGAGGGAAGCCCCTGCACCAATGCATTTCATAAGTGTGGATGTGGATGATTAGTGGCTTGTGTCCTCCCTTTGAGTTGCTACACCCATCAGCTTTGGGCTTACACAACTGGGAATAGAACTTGACCAGGACTGACATCCGATAATTCCAGGGGCACTCCTCATGGGTCACTGCCCAGCCTGATGGGTGTGGGCAATTCACAGGTGAAGAAAAGTGGGTTCTTGTTCTGAGGCTTCAGCTTCCCACTGGAACATCCCAATGATAAGCACACATTGCAGTCTTTCTTCCCTGTGCAGAAGATAGCCAAGAAGAAATCCAGCCCACAGAGCATGAAAAGTGAGATCTGAGTATGTTCTGCTTCCGCAGAAAGGGTTTGCTTAGGTGGTGCTTTGACCTGTCATTATGCATTTGTCAGTAT
This sequence comes from Sapajus apella, assembly GCF_009761245.1. Taxonomy (NCBI): domain Eukaryota; kingdom Metazoa; phylum Chordata; class Mammalia; order Primates; family Cebidae; genus Sapajus; species Sapajus apella. The sequence goes on along the minus strand of NW_022436956.1, from coordinate 24,847,919 downwards.
CTGAATATAAGCAATCTTTATCACTCATGTCTTTTATCCCCCCAAGATGGTGGATTAGAGGCTTCTAGCATGCCTCAGCCACTTGGAAATAGCAAAATAGTGCATAAAGATCAATTCTGTGAGCTTCGATTTAAGATGGAAAATGGGAATCCACCAGAAAAACAAAAGACACCCCAGATTCCAAGGAGGAGGTAGGCAAACAGCCTCCATGATGGCATCCAGCCAATAAAAGTGAGTGAAGCCCCAGAACCTAGCAGGGTCAGAAAGTCCCTCATGACCCACCTTTCCGCAGGGTACATGCAACCAGGGCTAAGCCCTGGAGCTAACTTAGGGAGCAGCTTGGAGTCTGGGAAAAGTGACAGATATTTTCCCAGACCCGGGATCAAGAGAAGGATGCCACTTTTAATCCAGGCTCATACAAAGTCATTCTTTGGTGATGCTGGCAGTGTAGGCATGCAGGCATTTAGTCTCAGGTCAGAGATTGGAACATTTGCTCTGGAGCAGGGTAAGGGCCTCCCCAGCCAGAACTGGGGAGCAAATGTAGAAGGTGTCCCAGCAGTAGGCACTGGAATCGTGCTTTCCTCTGTCACAGGCCTGGAGGAGGAGGAGGGCTGCCACTGCCGCAGTTTCTCCTGGGCAAAATGATTTGCAGTCAGAGCCAGCTTGGCACCCTGGAACTGCCTGCATGTGTCATTGCTGTGCCTTAGATATCATGGCACAGCAGGGCCATCTCTACTCCTGGACGTATCTCTAGACATTTGGAGCACCTGCTCACCTGAGCTCACAGCCTGAGCTGCCCCACTCTTCCTAAGTGAGTCCTTGGTGTAGCGGGGCCCTCTTTGCTCCACACTCAGGGAGATCACCAGGCATTTGGAGCACCTGCTCCCATGGATTAGCGCCCTTCCTCTGCAGTTTGTGTTGCGGGGGGGGCACTCTCTTTACTTCATGCCCAGGCAGATCTCCAGGCATTTAGAGCACCTTCTTACCCAGAATGGTAGCTTGAGTCGCTCTACCCTTTCTGACCAGAGAACATGGTGCAGAGGGGCCACTTATGATCCTCCAGGCAGATCTCCAGCAATCTGGAGTGCCCTCTCTCTTGGAGTAGGAGTTTAGGCTGCCCCCACTCCCTGTGTAGAGAACGTGGAGCTGAGTAGGTTCCCAGCTCCACACCTAGGCACACCTCTGGGAGCTTGGTGGCTGCCCAGTGGAACTCTTCCTCTGCACTGGTGCTTATGCTTGCCATTAGGGGACCTGTAAGCAGTCCTTCCCAGTCTAGCCCCACTCATCTTGGTTCTCCCCCACACCTATCTTGGTCTCCCTCTAGAGAGCTGAGCAGGGAGCTCAGACCATGGTGCACTGCACAGATCAATCCATTGCCTGAGGAAAAGGAGAGCTTCTTCCAGTAACAAGGATCAAGGATATACCCAACTGTGTTGGCTACAGCTGGCTGTTACCCATAAGTAACAGCTGTTGGTCAAACCACGCAGCCCAATATAAAACCTGCCAATAGAAGTGCACAGGGCTATTCATAAAAGGAACAAAAGAATGGCATTGGTCAGGCATGGTGGCTCACCCCTGTAATCCCAGCACTTTGGGAGTCCAAGGTGGGCAGATCACTTGAGGTCAGGAGTTCAAGACCAGCCTGGCCAAGATGGCAAAACCCCATCTCTACTAAAAATACAAAAATTAGTCAGGTGTAGTGCCGTGCCCCTGTGATCCCAGCTACTCAGGAGGCCAAGGCAGGAGAATCACTTGAACCCAGGAGGTGGAGGTTGCAGTGAGCCACGGTGGTACCACTGCACTCCAGCCTGGGCAACAAGAGTGAGACTCTGTCTCAAAAGTAATGAATAATAATAATGGCATTCGCAGCAATCTGGATGGAGCTGGAGACCATTATTTTAAGTGAAATAACTCAGGAATGGAAAACCAAACATCTATGTTCTCACTTATAAGTGGGAGCTAAGCTATGAGGATGCAAAGGCTTAAGAATTGTACAGTGGATGTTGGGAACTTTGGGAAGGATGAGAAGGGGATGAGGGATGAAAGACTATGTATTGGGTACAGTGTACATTGCTTAGGTGATGGGTACCCCAAAATCTCAGAAATCACCACTAAAGAACTTATTCATGTAACCAAATACCACCAACAGGCTAATAGGGAACTTCTCAGCAGAAACCTTACAAGCCAGAGAAGGCTGGGGGCCTCTTATGGCATTCTCAAAGAAATTTCAACCCAGATGCTATATCCTGTCAAACTAAGCTTCAGAAGCAAAGGAGAAATAATCTCTCTTATAGACAAGCAATCACTAAGAGAATTTTTTACCACCAGACCAGCCTTACAAGAGATCCTTAAGGGTGTTCTAAACGTGAAATTGAAAGAACAGTACCTATCACCACAAAACGCTCCTATGTACATGGCCCACAAACCCTATAAAGCAATTGTACAATAGAAACTACAAAGCAGCCAGCTAACGACTTCATGATAGGATCCAAACCTCACATATCAATATTAACATTGAATGTAAATGTTCTAAATGCCCCACTTAAAAGGCAGAGTGGCAAATTAGTCTTAAAAAACAAACAAACAAAAAAACATGAGACCTATACATCTACTATTTTCAAAAGACCCACCTGACATGTAATGACACCCATAAATTCAAATTAAAGGATTGGAGGAAGATCTATCATGCAAATGGAAAATAAACAAGAGCAAGAGTCGCTAGTCTTATATCAAATAAAACAAACTTTAAATGAACAACAGAAAAAAAAAATGACAAGGAAATTACATAATGACAAAGGGATCAATTCAACAAGAGACTTAATTATCCTAAATATATATATGCAGTCAACATTGGCACACCCAGCTTGACAAGGACTTCTGGACTAAGAAAAGACTTAGACAGCCACACAATAATGGGGCCCTTTAACACTCTACTGATGGTATTAGATCATCAAGGCAGAAAACTAAAAAATTCTGGACTTAAATTTGACATTTGACCAATTTGACCTAATAGACATCTACAGACTATTCTACCCATCAAACATGGAATATACATTCTTCTCATCTATACACAGAACATACTCTAAGATTGACCGCATGCTCAGCCAAAAAGCAAGTCTCAATAAATTCAAAAACCTGAAGTCATACCAACCATACTCTAGAGCTACAGTGAAATAAAAATAGAAATCAATACAAGAAGATCTCTCAAAACCACAAAATTACATGGAAATTAAACAACTTGCTTCCAAATGACTTTTCAGTAAACAATGAAATTAAGGCAGGAATCAAAACAATTATTTCATCTGGGCGCGGTGGCTCATGCCTTAATCCCAGCAACTTGTGAGGCTGAGGCAGGAGAATCACTTGAACCCGGAGGCAGAGGTTGCGGTGAGCCGAGATTGCACCATTGCACTCCAGCCTAAGCAACAAGAGCGAAACTCCGTCTCAAAAAAACAAAAAATTCTTTGGAATATATGAAAACAGAGACACACATACCAAAATTTCTGGGATGTAGCAAAAGCAGTGTTAAGAAGAAAGGTTCCAGGACTAAATGCCTACATCTTTGGGAGGCCAAGATGGGTGAATCATTTGAGGCCAGAAGTTTGAGACCAGCCTGACCAACACTGTGAAACCCCGTCTCTTCTAAAAATACAAAAATTAGACAGTCGTGATTGTACATGCCTGTAATCCTAGCTACTCAGGAGGCTGAGGCAGGAGAATTGCTAGAACGCAGGAGGCAGAGGCTACAGTGAGCTGAGACTGTGCCACTGTACTCTAGCCCAGGTGATGAAGAGCAAGACTCCACCTCAAAAATAAATAATAAATAAATAAATATAAATGCTTACATCATGAAGATCGATAATCTCTCAAATTAACAATCTAACATCACACCTAAAAGAACTAGAAAAACAAGAACAAACTAACCCCAAACTAGCAGGAGAAAAGGAATAATTAAAATCAGAGGAGAACTGACATTGAGACCTAAAAGTCTATACAAAGGATCAATAAAACCAAAAATTGGCTATTTGAAAAAATAAAAATGAACAATAGACCACTACCTGAATTAACAGAAAAAAAAGAGACGATCCAAACAAGCACAATCAGAAATGAGAAAGGTGACATTACAACTGATCCCACAGAAATATAAAAGATCTTCAGAGACTATTTACACTTCTGTGAGCACTGAGCACAAACTAGAAAATCACGAGGAAATGGATAAATTCTTGGACACATATAGCCTCCCAAGATTGAATCAAGAAGAAATCGAAACTCTGAATAGAGCAATACCAAGTCCCAAAATTGAATCAGTAATTTTAAAAAACCCAGCATCCAAGAAAAGCTCTGGACCAGATGGATTCACAGCTGAATTCTACCAGATGTACAAAGAAAAGTTAGTACCAATTCTACTGAAACTATTCCAAAAAATTGAGGAAGAGTGAATCCCCCCTAACTCATTCTATGAAGCCAGCATAACCCTGATAATAACACCTGGCAAAGACACAACAAAAAAAGAAAACTACAGGCCAGGCACGGTGGCTCATGCCTGTAATCCCAGCACTTTGGGAGGCCAAGGCGGATGGATCACCTGTAGTCAGGAGTTCGAAACCAGCCTGGCCAACATGGCGAAAACCCGTCTCTACTAAAAAAGTACAAAATTAGCCAGGTGTGGTGGTGCATGCCTGTAATCCCAGCTACTCATGGGGCTGAGGCAGGAGAATCGCTTGAACCTGGGAGGTGGAGGTTGTAGTGAGCCAAGATCATGCCATTGCACTCCAGACTGGCCAAAAAAAGCAAAATTCCAACACAAAAAAAAAAAAAAAAAAAAAGAAAGAAAAGAAAACCACAAGCCAATATCCCTGATGAAACAGACCCAAAAACCCATAACAAAATACCAGCAAATCAAACCCAGTATTTACCATGGTCAAGCTGGCTTTATTCCTGGGATGCAAGGCTAGCTTAACATACACAAATCAATAAATGTGATTCATCAGATGAACAGAATTAAAAACAAAAACCATACGATTATCTTAATAGATGCAGAAAAAGCCTTTGATAAAATCCAATATCCCTTCATGATAGAAATCTTCAACAAATTAGGCAGTGAGGGAACATATCTCAAAATAATAAGTGCCATCTGTAACAAACCCACAGACAGCATCATACTGAACAGACAAAAGCTAGAAGGATTCCCCTTAAGAACAGGAACAAGACAAGGATGCCCACTTTTACCATTTCTATTCAACATAGTACTGGAAGTCTTAGCAAGAGCAATCGGGTGCGAGGTGTGGTGGCTCACACCTATAATCTCAGCACTTTGGGAGGCCAAGGCAGGTGGATCACCTGAGGTCATGAGTTCAAGAACATCCTGGCCAACATGGCAAAACCCCATCTCTATTAAAATTACGAAAATTAGCTGGGCTTGGTGGTGTGTGCCTGTAGTTCCAGCTACTCAGGAGGCTAAGGCAGGAGAATCACTCAAACCTAGGAGGCGGAGGTTGCAGTGAGCCTAGATTGTGCCACTGCACTCTAGCCTTGAGACTGTGTCTCAGAAAAAAAAATTTTTTTTGAAAGAAATCATAGATGATCCAAACAAATGGAAAAACATTCCATGCCCATGGATAGGAAGAATCAATATCATTAAAATGGCCATTATGCCCATAGCCATTTACAGACTCAACACTATCCCTGTCAAACTACCAAGGTCAGTTTTTCACATAATTAGAAAAATCTATTCTAAAATTCATACTGAACCAAGAAAGAGCCCAAATAGCCAAAGCACTCTGAAGCAAAAAGAACAAAACTAGAGGCATCACATGACCAAACTTCAAACTATCCTGTAAGGCTGCCATAGCTAAAACAACATGATGTTAGTATAGAAACAAACACACAGATTAATGGAATAGAGTAGCGAAGCCAGAAATGAAGCTACACACCTACAACCATCTGATCTTTGACAGAGTTGACAAAAATAAGCAATGGAGAAAGAACTCCCTATTTAATAAATAGTGTTATGATAACTGGTTATCCATATGCGGAAGAATGAAACTGGACCACTGCCTTTCACCATATGCAAAAAGTAACTCAAGCTGGATTAAAGATTTAAATATAAGACCTCAAATTATAAAAACTCTAGAAGAAAACCTGGCCCTGGCAAACATTTTATGGCTAAGTCCTCAAAAGCAACTGCAACAAAAACAAAAATTCACAAGTGGGACCCAATTCACCTAAAGAGTTTCTGCACAGCAAGAGAAACTATCAACAGAGTAAACAGGCAACCTACAGAATGGGAGAAAATATTCTCAAACTATGCATCTGACAAAGGTTTAACATCCAGAGTCTCTAAAAAATTTAAATCATTCAAGAAGCAAAAAACCACTCCATTAAAAAGTAGGCAGAGGACATGAACAGACACTTTTCAAAAGAAGACATACAAGCAGCAACAAACATATGAAAAAATGTTTCTACATCACTAATCATCAGAGAGATGCAAATCAAAACCACAATGAGATACCATCTCACACTAGTCCAAGTGGTTGGTATTGAAAGGGCAAAAAAACAACAGATGCTGGTGAGGTGTGGAGAAAGGGAATGCTTATACACTGTTGGTGGGAATGTAAATTAGTTCAGCCACTGTGGAAAGCAGTTTGGAGATTTCTCAGAGAACTTAAAACAACTACCATTTGACCCAGTGATCCCATCACTGGGTATATAGTCGAAGGAAAAGAAATCATTCTACCAAAAAGACACATCCATTCATATGTTCATCACAGCACTGCTCACAATAGCAAAGATATGGAATCAACCTAGGTGCCCATCAACAGTGGACTGGATAAAGAAAATGTGGTACATATACACCATGGAATACTATGCAGCCATAAAAAAGAATGAGATCATGTCCTTTACAGCAACACGAATGCAGCTGGAGGCCATTATCCTGAGTGAGTTAACATAGGAACAGAAAACAAAATACCACATGTTTTCACTTAAAAGTAGTAGCTAAACAGTGAGTACACATGGACATTAGAATGGGAACAATAGAAAAAAACACTGGGAACTACTAGAGATGGGAGAGAGAGCTGGTGGCAGGGGCTTAACTACTACCTACTGGGCACTATGCTTACTACCTGGTGACAGGTATGAATGATCCTATTCATACCCCAAACCTCAGCGTCATAAAATAAACTCATGTAACAAACCTACACAAGTACACCCTAAATCTAAAATGTTGAAAGTATCTTTTCTGCCTCTCAATTGCACATTTTTGCTGTCTAATGACCTTTCTCTTTAACATGAAAATTATGCCACTCCTTTCCCTTTTCCAAAGAAGAGAGTAAGAACAAAAAGAACCTTAGGAATCATTTAGTCCAAACACCTCATTTTACAGCAGAGGAATTGGAGGCCCTGAGGGTTGGAGTTGGAACTTATCCAAGTTCCAACTACGAATTAGTGGCAGAGCCGCAGCAAGTGCCCAGGTTTTAACACCCACAGGCTGAAAACCCTCAATCCTTCACAGCTTCATAAACTAAACTTTTGATTATACAACACTATTTTTCATTGGGATTCTCTCTTACTGCACTATAAACAGAAGCAATTGATAATTTGTCCCACATATTTTCTCATAATTTCCCCTCATATCACCAGTACTGGCTAGCAAAAGCCATGTGTAGAAAAGGTTTGCCCAGTGCATTGCACAGGAATTAGCTGTTGAAGGAGCAGCCCACACTGTGCCTTCTTTTTTTTTTTTTTTTTTTTTTGAGACGGAGTCTTGCTCTGTCACCAGGCTGCAGTGGCACAATCTCGGCTCACTGCAACCTCTGCCTCCTGGGTTCAAGCAATTCTTCCGCCTCAGCCTCCCGACTAGCTGGGACTATAGGTGTGTGCCACCACATCTGGCTAATTTTTGTATTTTTAGTAGAGACAGGGTTTCATCATGGCCAGGATGGTCTCGATCTCTTGACCTCATGATCCACCCACCTCGGCCTCTTTATCTTTTCACCTGGGGCCTCAGGTTCCCTGATATATCTGTTAAAAGGTGAGAGTAAGAACAGGTGTGGCACAATTGTTCAAAGTTGCTTGTTCAATGTTTAAAGAGCTCGACAGATGATTTCCTCAAGTCTCTTCCAGACTATATATTTTATTATTATTATTATTTTTAATTAGAGATGAGGTTTCACCATCTTGGCCAGGATGGTCTTGATCTCCTGACCTTGTGATCCGCCCGCCTCGGCCCCTCAAAGTGCTGGGATTACAGGTGTAAACCACCGCGCCCAGCCCAGACTATATTTTTTAATACACAAAACGTAAACTCGCAAGTGCTGTTTGCCCCTGTTTGCCATAGGGTATTACAACAGGCTGCAGTGCAGTGGTGCAATCCGGGCTCACCGTAACCTCTGCCTCCTGGGTTTAAGCGATTCTCTTGCCTCAGCCTCCCGAATAGCTGGGATTACAACCACCCACCACCACACCCAGCTAATTTTTGTATTTTTAGTAGAGACAGGGTTTTTCCATGTTGGCCACGCTGGTCTTGAACTCCTGACCTCAACTGATCCACTCACCTCAGCCTCCCAAAGTGCGAGCCACCTCACCCAGCCGAATGCATTGCCAGGTCTTATGACTGATTTTATGCCAACTCCCATTTATAATCAAGGAGAGGCCTGAGAAGCCATAATTTGATAAGAAACCACAACTATGTGTTTATCCTTTAAGTTATAAAAGTGCCTGATAACCAAAGATTTCACATAAATTACAAGAGACCGCTTTGGGAATAAATATTCCCTGATATTAGACAAACAATATTGTAACTGCCTAATAAAAGTTTATTTGTTTATGTGTCCCCTGTGGGAGGAGGTTGTCTCTAAAATAACTAGACTTAAGATCCCATGTCATGGTTTTTTTTCTGAAAATCTTTAAGGGGTACCTTTGTGCCCAGCAAGTACCTGTCAAATAATTGCAGCACAACGTGCACTTGAAGGATGTAAGAGTGACTGGTTTTTTTTTTTTTTTTTTTTTTTTTTTTTTTTTTGAGACGGAGTTTCACTCTTGTTACCCAGGCTGGAGTGCAATGGCGCAATCTCGGCTCACCGCAACCTCCGCCTCCTGGGTTCAGGCAATTCTCCTGTCTCAGCCTCCTGAGTAGCTGGGATTACAGGCACGAGCCACCATGCCCAGCTAATTTTTTGTATTTTTAGTAGAGACGGGGTTTCACCATGTTGACCAGGATGGTCTCGATCTCTTGACCTCGTGATCCACCCGCCTTGGCCTCCCAAAGTGCTGGGATTTCAGGCTTGAGCCACTGCGCCCGGCAAGAGTGACTGTTAAGGCAGCTGACTTGTGTCACAAACTGTCACCCAATCCTCTAAGCTTCAGTCCTTGGACATTCAAAACACCTCAGAGTGCCAGGACTAGTGCCATCGTATGAATTAATAATGCTGCTTCACGTCCCAGCTCTGCCACCAAACTCTCCTCAACCTTCTTTCTCCAAATACTGGCCAGGTCCAAATTAACTGTGAAATCAGAGAAGAGGAGAACCTGAGATGGGGCAGGCAAGTGATATTCACCGCCTACCACCAGCATGCAGAATCAAGTGTGCGGTAGGGCTCAGGCTGATGTTAGAATATATTTATTGCTACATTTATGTACAATTATATAAACAGCTCAGACAGGAAAGAAATGTTGCATCGATTTCTGCAGATTCCACCACCATGTGCACAGAAATGGAGCTGCTCATCACTGAGTTTGTTCTTGGATTGAAGCCATATAATTTTTGAAAAAGTGGGAAATTCTTGGAAATCCTCTCCATAGATTCCTCCTTACAAGCTAGTCATGCAGAAAAAAGTGGGTTCTCAGAAGCTGATGCCTTCCAGCATCTGTTTGGGGAATAGAGTCTTAAAGATGGGATGCAGTAGATGCTGGCTTGGGACTGCAGGGTGCCGTGCGAGGTCCCAAGTCCTGGCCTATCTTGCTAAGGTCTGTCTTTAGGAAAGGCAATTGAGAGGGGTTTGGAGACAGAGAGAACAGCAAGAAAGGGAAATCCAACAGTTAACGGAGATGAGGAAAGAACCATCAGCCAGGGCCCTGGTTGAGGGAATACTGGTCCACCCAGTTCCAGCTGAGATTGCAGACTTTGGAGGATACACACATTCAGAACACCAGGTATGTCCTTACCCTAAAGCTTGCCATACGTCAGTAGCCAGGGGCCTGCATGAAGACACAGAAAGGGAATAGGAAAGTCAGGCAAGAAAGAAGAAAACTCGAACACTCATATTATCAAAATTCAACTGAAAAAGGCATGACCCTGAAAGTCCTTGCACATTTTGTAAGTTAACATTTAGTCATGGTTAGCTGATGGTTGAGGGATGAAGGGGAATAGAATGCCGCTGAGGAAATGCAGTGATGTACAGATTGCACCAAAATAAAGGTGCGTCCACAAACTCTGCACTCTGACCTCAGCCTGGCTAGAATTACTTTTGGCCGGAAAAGGAGTCTAACATACAGATTTTGCAATGTTCTGATCCAGAATTATGATGTGGATATAAGATCACAGCATAAACTCTCTTTCACATCACAACCACATACACCTTCGTGACGTGAATCCCAAGGGAAAGCGTTGAGCAGCCATGGGGCATGTATGCCCAAGGAATAAGTTTACACCAGCTCCATCGGACCCACCTCAGGCCACTTCCCACCTCAGGGATCCAGGAGGGAGGATCTGCAGATTGGATCTAATCTGACCTCCTCAGCTAAAATCAGCCCAGAGCCTCAGAGAAAGGACAAGGTCTGCAGGTTGAGAGCAAAACGCTCACGTGTCTAAATACACCAGACTGTGCCAGCCTTTGAGGCTGATTAGTCATTTGGGAACAGTCTGATCCCAAGGCTATAGGGGTTCTGTCCATGGAGACACCAGTCAGTTCTACCTTGTGCATGGCTTCATTTTGGTTTTGAGACAGGGTCTCGCTCTGTCACCCAGGCTCAAGTGCAGGGGTAGGCTCTTGGCTCACTACAGCCTTGATCTCCTGGACTTAAGCAATTCTCCCACCTCAGCCTCCCAAGTAGCTGGGACCACAAGGATGCACCACCATGCCCAGATAATTTTTTGTAGAGCTAAAGTTGTGCCCAGGCTGGTCTCAAACTCCTGAGCTCATGCAACTCACCTGCCCCGGCCTCCAAAAGTGCCGGGATTACAGGCATGAGCCATTGCTCCTGGCCTGCCCATGGCTTTAGATGTCACCTTTAATTCCTTACCACCATAATCCTGCAGGCCCCTAGTCACGAGGCATGCAGGATGACAGTGCTGTGGAGAAGCACTGGGGACAGTGGGGAGGACCAGAACATCACTCAGAGTCCCTGTTCTTTTTATTTGTTCAATGACTTTATAATCAGTTATAGAGGGGCCCAGCAGGTCTTCCAAGGTGGCCAACTATGTGACATTTCAAGGTGGAGGATGTGGCAATCCCCAGCTCCGCGGATCCCTTCATAAATTCATCTCTAGATAATTCAAAATCTCTTTCTGTCATTTGATCTTGACTTTTCTGATGAGTCATGCAGAAACTTTCTTCTACTTCTGACGACAATAGCTCAGAGTCAAACTCACTTAAAGGATTTGCTCTAAAAAGAACATTAACAGATGAAAATCAAGGAAGAAAAATTATAAAAGATTAGGTAAATTTTACCTTGGGGAGTTTTACTAATCAACAAAATGGAAAGAATTACATCAGTGAATTTCTGCACTGGAAGAAAGGGCTAAAGATAAATAACCAAGAAGAGTATTGTTTGTGGCAATCTATGGCACATTAAGAATGTGCTTTAATGCCGGGCGCGGTGGCTCACACCTGTAATCCCAGCACTGTGGGAGGCCGAGGCGGGTGGATCACGAGGTCAAGAGATCGAGACCATCCTGGTCAACATGGTGAAACCCCGTCTCTACTAAAAATACAAAAAATTAGCTGGGCATGGTGGTGCGTGCCCGTAATCCCAGCTACTCAGGAGGCTGAGGCAGGAGAATTGCCTGAACCCAGGAGGTGGAGGTTGCGGTGAGCCGAGATCGCGCCATTGCACTCCAGCCTGGGTAACATGAGTGAAACTCTGTCTCCATCCTAAAAAAAAAAAAAAAAGAATGTGCTTTAACCCAGGATTTTAGTTCAAATTCCAGAAATAAGACTAGCTGGAGTCTATGGATTCTCAGCTAGACCCCTTCCAAAGCAAGTGAGAGCAAAAAATGATGGATGTGTTGTAGCGTTTCAAGTGGACTTTGACATAAGGAAAGTGTTTTGGCAGTGTCATGAAATATCAGAGAGAATCTTGCATGACTGACTTTAAACTCACTTCAGAGCAGTCCAAAATTCAAAGCCAAACAAGCAAATTACTTTTTAAAATTCCCCACCTTATCTGAACACATGTGACCATTTTTTGTCACATAAATAAATCTAAAACATAGTATTTCTATAAAGGACATTGGTTCTACATCTTTAAGTTTTATCTCAAATATATTCACATTTAGCTAGAGGGAGGTTTACAGAACTTGGGGAGACTTAACCAGCAAGTTGGGGGAACTCAATGAACCATTCAAGATCTACAACATAAACAACATTATTGTGGTTTTATTCAGAAATGGGATGAGTCAAATAGTCTCTGCCCAAAAAAGTAAAGAATTTAAAAACAGCCTATTGTCATGGTAATCATATTGCAAAATGATTTTAAAATATTACCAAATTGAGGTCAGTACATAATACTATATTAACCTAGCTTATGAACCAATTCTTTAATTCTTCTACTCCAGGAATCCCCAACCCCTGGGCCGAGGCCCAGGACCGGGGTGTGGCCTGTTAGGAACCGGGAGACACAGCAGGAGGTGAGCGGTGAGCAAGCATTATGGCCTGAGCTCCACCTCATGTCATATCAGCAGCGTCATTAGATTCTCAAAGGAGCAAACCCTGTAGTGAACTGCGCATGTGAGGGTTCCACGTTGCACACTCCTTACAAGAATCTAATGCCTGATGATTTAAGGTGGAACACTTTCACCCCAAAACCATCCCCTCCCTCCCCCAACCCCATTCCCAGATTGTGGGAAAACTGTCTTCCATGAAACCAGTCCCTGGTGCCACAAAGGTTGGGGACCACTGTTGTACTCAATGTGCTTGTACGGAACTTCATTATTTATTTATTTATTTATTTATTTATTTATTTTGGAGACGGGGTTTCACCATGTTGGCCAGGATGGTCTCAATCTCTTGACCTTGTGATCCGCCCGCCCTGGCCTCCCAAAGTGCTGGGATTACAGGCGTGAGCCACTGTGCCTGGCCTCGGAACTTCATTTTTAAGCAAATCTAAATATGCCTTTTTTTTTTTTTTTTGAGACAGTCTCTCTGTGGCACTGTCTTGGCTCACTGTAACCTCCACCAAGCAATTCCCCTGCCTCAGCCTCCAAAGTAGTTGAGACTACAGGCATGCGTCACCACACCTGGCTAATTATTTTTGTATTTTTAGTAGAGATGGAGTTTCGCCATGTTGGCCAGCCTGGTCTCAAACTCACTCCTGACCTCAGGTGATCCACCTGCCTCCGCCTCTTAAAGTGCTGGGATTATAGGCATAAGCAACCACACGGGGCCTGAATATGTTTTATTTAAAAGAAGAAAAAAACCTCCCAGCAGAACATAAGTGTCACGTGAGAACTTGCACTATGATAGTTTCATTCTCAATGCTCAAGAGGGCTCTTTCTAAAGGTAAGAGAATGCTCTAAAGTAGCAGGTCCAATCAGCTCACCAAGATTACAGGTAAAACATCACTGTAATAAACTCTAGCTGACCTCAAAATTATTATATTGGAGGATGATGTTCTGGCTTGGCAAAGAGTCCAAGAGATGCAAACTATTAAGAAAGAACCCAGAGGGGATAGAATCAGAAGCTGTAAAGATAAAGGTTGCTCTTGGTCAGTTCCTTTGACTTGAAATTCACAGGCCCTGTGGATGAATAGATTCAGGTCCCACCAGCATCCTAGCAATGGAAGGCACAGCAGGTCTCGTGGGCAAGTGGGCTGGCCCTGGTCATGGCTGCTGGTTATACTTACCTAGTGAGGGGGGGGAGCCTTCTTCCTAAGGGTTACATTTGCTTTATGCTGCTTTGGCAAGAGCGCATCTGGAACAACGCATACAGTTTGGGTCCCCACCTTTCAAAAGAGACATTAAGAGGTTAGAAACCATTTAGCAAAGGAACACAGTAGAAAGCTGAATGGGCAGGCTGACTGCTTGCTCAGCACATTGTAATAGCAGAAATGCCTTCATCAGCCTGGATTATGTAGGGACTGTTACTGTCAAACTCCTGCCTAATCTTTAACTTCTTTTTCTTTTTTTCAATCCACCTTTGAAACTCCACTATTAGAATGTGGAAATAAAAATAACTTTAAATCTTCCTTTTAAATAGATGCTAGACTTCTAATAGTGTAACAACTCTACACCAGCTAACTAGTTTCTTTCAGTAATAAGATTTCTTATTTAGAATAATAGGTCGTCTTAAAGCTATAAACATCAGAACTTCATGTCAAAGTAATGTGTTCTACCAGATTTTATATTTTATTTGACATTCTCTGATGATTAAGTTAGGCATTAAGTTACTTTCAGGTAGTAACCAGACTAATGGATCCAAAATACTTTTTAGTGCCTACTCTTTAAATCTATAGTTGCTATGCTTTTGAATAAGCAAATTCTCAGTGCCTACCTACCAAAAGACTGGATAGGGGGCTGGGCACGGTGTCTCATGCCTGTAATCCCAGCACTTTGGGAGGCCAAGGTGGGCGGATCACAAGGTCAGGAGTTCGAGACCAGCCTGACTAACATGGCGACACCCTGCCTCTACTAAAAATACAAAAATGAGCTGGGCGTCATGGCGCACACCTGTAATCTCAGCTACTCAGGAGGCTGAGGCAGAGTTGCTTGAACCCAAGAGATGGAGGTTGCAGTGAGCCAAGACGGCACCACTGTACTCCAGCCTGGGCAACAGAGCAAGACTCTGTCTCAAAAAAAAAAAAAAAAGACTGGCTAGGTTAAGACAAACCAAGCATGGAAACTACCTCCTCTGCAGACATGTTGGCATTGCAGGAATTAAAGAGGTCAATTTTGGCCCTACTTTCTCTGGTCTGTCTTCCTCAGCTGACTCACCTGCCATTCTCCAATATACCCCTTAGCAATACTGAAAACAAAGTCAGAATTAACAAAGAAACTGCTAAATGGTCAAGCTTAGCTGTGAGTCATTTCCCTGACTAGGGAGAACACTGGTTACAGTATTTTTTAACCTTTTGGGTGAAACAATTACAAATGCAGTTACTCGAAATCTCCATCTTATTATGTACCAAAAGGGCAGCTGTGGCAGATTGTTTCCCGTGAAGACCATGTCACGGAAGGTGGTTCTGTTCTAGGCAGTTTAACCCATAATGAAAAACTGAGTCTTTGCAGCGAAATACAGAAGAGACTCCAAATTTGTCAAAGGTTGTAACAAAGGAACACAGAAACAATGACATTTATTAACAGTTTTATAATTTTTCTTCAATACTTGAGCTTGATGTTAACCTGGGCAGAAATAATTAGATATTACTTGAAATTTAAGAAATGAAATTTTAAAGGGAATTTTAAGTATTTTCAGGGACTCTGAAGTAGTCTAGCTGGCACTTTATTGTATGAAATGTCATTTCAAAATGTAGAGCTGTAGTTTTCCCAGTCACTAGTAGTACTATTCTCACTGTGGTTGAGGTAGATTTAGACTCATAAAGGAGCAAACAGAGAGCAAAGGAAGAGAATGATTTACATGAACGTAATGAGAAAATTTAGGAGAGCATGAGAAAGGAGGATGGGGGAGTAAAGTTAATGGATGAAAGGCACAAGAGAGAATAGAACTGAAGGAGAAAACTGCATGTATGAGTCTCTCTAATAGGGAAAGAAAGGTGAAGAGACGTCCGAAATTTCAAAGTTTTGCCACCAGGTGGCGCCATGAGATTAGATGACTATTTTAGTTGAAGGCCTCAACAACTGAAGGAGTGGAGGGTGAGATACATAAAAATCACATGGCTGGATATTCACAACACAGGAGGCTCAGGGTTTGTGAAGCGGTAAGCCATGGGTTAGAATATATATCAAGTTATATCAAGAATATATATTAAATTATGGCTTAGAATGTATAACAAGGAACACAAACCTAGTTGAACGTTTTTTTAAAAGACGTTGTCTCGCTGGGCGCAGTGCATCACGCCTCTAATCCCAGCACTTTGGGAGGCCGAGGTGGGCGGATCACGAGGTCAAGAGATCGAGACCATCCTGGCCAACATGGTGAAAACCCGTCTCTACTAAAAATACAAAAATTAGCTGGGCATGGTGGTGGGCATTCGGTAGTCTCAGCTACTCGGGAGGCTGAAGCAGGAGAATTGCTTGAACCCGGGAGGCGGAGGTTGTAGTGAGGTGCGATCGCGCCACTGCACTCTAGCCTGGTGATGGAGCGGGACTCTTGTCTCAAAAAAAAAATAAATAAATAAAATAAAGATGTTGTCTCACTCTGTCGCCCAGGCTGGAGTGCAGTGGCTCACTGCAACCTCCACCTCCCAGGTTGAAGCGATTCTCCAGTCTCAGCCTCCCGGGTAGCTGGGATTACAGGCACGCGCCACCACGCCCAGCAAATTTTTTTTTGTATTTTCAGTAGAGGTGGGGTTTCCCCATGTTGGCCAGGCTAGTCTCAAACTCCTGACCTCACATGATCTGCCCGCCTTGGCCTCCCAAAGTCCTGGGATTACAGGCATGAGCCACTGCACCTGGCCTAGTTTAACATTTTAAAGAATCTATTTATCTAGTACAGGCCATGGCTCACACCTGTAATCCCATCACTTTGGGAGGCTGAGGCCTGGGTGGGTCACCTGAGGTCAGGAGTTCAATACCAGCCTGGCCAACATGGGGAAACCTTGTCTCTACTAAAAATACAAAAATTACTCAGGCGTGGTGGCTTGTGCCTATAGTCCCACTACTCTGGAAGCTGAGACAGAAATCATTTGAACTCCAGAGAAGGAGGCTGCAGTGAGCCGAGATTAAGCCACTTACACTCTAGCCTGGGTGACAGAACGAGATTCCATCTCAAAAAAAAAAAAAATCTAGTTTAGTCTATTAACAATTTTTTTTTTTTTTCCTGAGACAGGGTCTTGCTCTGTCCTCCAAACTGGAGTGAGGTAACATGATCATGGTTTACTGAAGCCTCAGCCTCCTAGGCCCAGGCAATCCTCCCACCTTAGCCTCTTGAGAAGCTGGGACCACAGGTGTGCTTCACTGCACTGGCTATCCCCCCTCCCTCCCTCCCTTCCTTCCTTCCTTTCTATGGAGATGGAGTCTCACTGTGTTGCCCAGGCTGGTTTTGATTTCCTGGGCTCAAGCAGTTCTCCTAGGACTACAGGCATGAGCTGTTGCACTCAGCCAACAATTTTTTAAAAAAGTAAAGACAGGTGGAGCACAGTGGCTCACACCTGTAATCCCAGCACTTTGGGAGGCTGAGGCAGGCGGATCACGAGGTTAGGAATTTGAGACCGGCCTGACCAACATGGTGAAACCCCGCCTCTGCTAAAAATAAAAAAATTAGCCGTGTGTGGTGTCGGGCAGCCATAATCCCAGCTACTCGGGAGGCTGAGGCAGGAGAATTGCCTGAACCTGGGAGGTGGAGGTGGCAGTGAGCTGAGATTGCACTACTGCACTCCAGCCTGCGTGACAGAGCGAGACTTGGTCTCAGAAAAATAAAAAAGTAAAGACATAAAAATGGCAACAGACACATGAAAAGGTGCTCAACATCACTGAGCATCAGAGAAATGCAAACCAAAACTGCAAGGAGATAATCATCTCACTCCAGTTAAAATGGCTTTCATCCTATTGAGACAGGTAATAACAAATGCTGGTGAGGATGTGAAGGAAAGGGGCCTTCGTAAACTGTTGGTTGGGACTGTAAATTAGTACAACCACTATCAAGAATAGTTTGGAATCTCCTCAAAAAACTAAAAATGGAACTAAGATATGATCCATCCATGCCACTACTGCATATATGCCCCCGAAAAAGAAAATCAGTTTATCAAAAAGATCCTGCACTCCCATATTAACTAGTCACAGTAGCCAGCACTCCCAT
The DNA here is from genome assembly GCF_009761245.1 of Sapajus apella. Lineage (NCBI taxonomy): Eukaryota > Metazoa > Chordata > Mammalia > Primates > Cebidae > Sapajus > Sapajus apella. The sequence goes on along the minus strand of NW_022436956.1, from coordinate 24,829,788 downwards.
ATTAACTATTTACAATAGGCAACACTATTTACAATAGGCAACACTATTCACAGTAGCCAAGATTTGGAAGCAACCTTAGTGTCTATCAACAGATGAATGGATAAAGAAAATGTGATACTTATACACAATGCAGTACTTATTCGGTCATAAAAAATAATGAGATTCTGTCATTTGCAACAACATGGATGGAACTGGAGGTCACTAATGTTAAGTGAAATAAGCCAGACACAGAAAGACAAACATTGTATGTTCTCGCTGATTTGTGAGATCTAAAAATCAAAATAATTAAACTCATGGAGATAGAGAGTAAAAGAGGGTTACCAGAGGGTAAGAAGGGTAATGGGGAAGCACGGGCTTGGGGAGTGAGGATGGTTAATGGGTACCAAAAGAAAACAGAAAGAATGAATAAGACCTAGTATTTGATAGCACAACAAGGTGACTCTAGTCAATAATTTAATTGTACATTCAAAAATAACTAAAGGGGTATAATTAGATTATTTGTGACACAAAGAAGAAAAGCTTGAAGAACCGGATACCCCACTTCCCATGATGTGATCGTTACACATTGCGTGCTTGTATCAACATATCTCATGTCCCCCACAAATGTATGCACTTACGTGCCCACAAAAATCAAAAATAAATTTTTAAAATACAAATCTTAGCAGCATCACAAAAGTTTAAAAAATTAAAAAATTAAAGTACACACACACGATTACCTCAATATACTCAGAAATTCCCTTAATACATTTAAAACCCGTGCTCGCTTCAGCAGCACAAATACTAAAATTGGAACGATACAGAGAAGATGAGCATGGCCCCTGCACAAGGATGACACGCAAATTCATGAAGCGCTCCATATAAAAATAAATAAATTTTAAACCCTCTTTTTATTTAAAAAGAAAAAACTCAGAAAAATACGTATATGTACATAAAAGGAAGTTTCATTAATCTGATAAAAGTCATGCACCAAAAATTAGTCAAGTTGGTACACTTGACTACAGGCCAGTAGTCCCAGCTATTCAGAGGAGGCTGAGGTAGGAGGACCACTTGAGCCTGGGAGGTGGAGGTTGCAGTGAGCCGAGATTGCACCACTGCACTCCAGCCCGGCGCCTGGTAGCAGAGCGAGACTCCGTCTCAAAAAAAAAAAAAAGAAATGTGAGAATTAAACAAGGTTTCTTAATTTAAGGTCAGCAAACAAAAATCAGCTGCATTCTCTACACCAGCCAGAAAGTTTTCAAATGTAACTCTGAAAACAACAGCAAAATAGAAGATGCTTAATAATAAATCTAACAAAATAAATACACCATCTTTTAATGCAAAAATTTAAACAACTTTACTGAATGGCATCCAGGAATACTTGTTGGAAAGACATTGCAGATTCATGATTAGGAATGCTTAATACTGTACAGCTGTAATTTCTTACCAAATTAATCTGTTAATACATTTCCGAGCAAAAGTCCCTAAAGTATTTTTTTCCTATACAGGTTAAACTCACTCTAAAATTTATGCAGAAGAACAAAGAACCAAAACTAGCTGGGAGCTTATTTTACAAACAAGGTGTAGCAACTTTTAAAGAAAGCTCAAGCAGATATCGAGACTTGTTAAAAAGCTAAGGCTGTAGTAAATAAGACAGAATAGTATCGACACAGGGATACACATATTGAACGATGCAACAGAAGAGAGTATAACAGAACAGAGTAAGAAATATGAAAGAAATGGCACTAGGATCATTAGGAAAAGGATGAACTATTAAATAAAGTATCAAGACAACTAGTCATCTAGACAAAATAAAATAAAATTGGGTCCATACTTCTGACCAGGCACAAAAGTTATTTATAGCTGGACTAAAGATTTAAATGTAAAAACAACCAAACTTTTAGAAGAAAATGTAGAAAAATATCTTCATGACATCAAGTGAGAGAAGAATTTCTTAAACAAGACACACACAGGAAAAAATCCCCACAAATTATAGGGAGAGTAATTTATAAATTAAGTTACAAGAAAGTGTAAAACATTTACCTATCAAAAAAAAAAAAAAAAACCATAAAAAGGCAAAAACGCATGGCAAGCCATGGAAAGAGATATCTCTAAAACATTTAAATGTCAAAAGATTAGTAACCAGAATATAAGGAAATTCTCTGAATTAACTGGATGAAGATAAACAATCTAATAGAAAACAGGCATTTAAAAAAGTCATTTCAAAGAAGAGAAGACAAGAAAGGTCCTTAAATAAAAGAAAAATTATCAACCATATTAGTAATTAAGAAATGCAAATTATTAATAAAGGCACAATATCATCTTAAACCTATCAAATTGGCAAAAGTTGAAAAGTCTAGTGATACAAAGTGTGGGTGAAGATGTGGATATAGCCTTACTTCGGGAAACAATTGATGGTTACACAGTAAAGTTGAAGATGTGCATATCCTGTAATGAGAGACAATTCCCCTCCTTAGGTCTCTGCTGTAGAAAGACTGTTGTGCTTATTCACTAGAAAACATGAATAGAAGACAAGACTATCTGTGGCTATATTGTTTATAGATTTTTTTAAATACTGGTAACAATCCTATGGCCAGGTACAGTGGCTCACACCTGTAATCCCAGCACTTTGGGAGACTGGGACTGGTGGATTACTTGAGGTCAGGAGCTTGAAACCAGCCTGGCCAACGTGGTGAAACCCTGTCTCTACGAAAAACACAAAAAATTAGCCGGGTACATGGTGGGTGCCTGTAATCCCAGCTGCTTGGAAGGCTGCAGCAGGAGAATCGCTGGAACCCAGGAGGTGGATGTTGCAATGAGCCAAGATTGTGCCACTGCACTCCAGCCTCAGTGACAGAGCGAGGCTCTGTCTCAAAAACAATATATATATATACTGGTAACAATCCAAATGTCCACCATCAGGGGAACTGATGAATTGTAGTATACTCATAAAATAAATACAGCAGTGAAAATGAACCACAGTTACATTCATCAAAATGGTTGTGCATGTGTGTATAGTAAAACTGTTTTGGGAACTTCATCATGAATTACAAAGAAAAAATTATTTTTATAAAGTTCATGTGTGTGCAAAACTAGACATCAGATTGTTGCAGATACAAACACATATAGTGAAAGCAAAGAAAAGGATGACATGACGGAGGAGGAACATGCAATGCCAGTTACTGGCAACCTACTATATTTCAAACTGATACATGACTATCTAATATATATATTCCTTAATTTATATTTCTACTTGACACATCTCATTCTCTAATATTGTTATAAATCAATCTCTTATTTTCAAGTGTTTAAAAACAGAAAGCAATGGAGGAAAACTACTACAATAGACAGGGAAGTTATGAATTTGGTTCCAATTATCTTTAGTCTTTGAACCATTCGAATTTCAAAGGTCTCAAACAATGTAGAAAAGTCAATAGTTACTCTAAGGACACTGATTGAAAGAAGCAACTGTGTTATTTCCACACTATTGGATGCTCTCATTTTCTCTAAATCAGCAGTTCTCAAAGTGTGGTCCCAAGACAGCAGCATCAGACTCACCTTTAAGAAATGCATTTTTTGTTTTTTTGTTTTTTTTTGTGGCATGGTCTTGCCCTGTCGCCCAGGCTGGAGTGCAGTGGTACAATCTCGGTTCACTGCAACCTCCGCCTCCTGGGGTTCAAGCTATTCTCGTGCCTCAGCCTCCCTAGTAACTGGGATTACAGGTGTGCACCAACACACCCAACTAATTTTTGTATTTTTGGTAGCAGCAGGGTTTCACCATGTTGGCCAGGGTGATCTCAAACTCCTGGCCTCAAGTGATCCACTCGCCTCGGCCTCTCAAAATGCTGGGATTACAGGCCTGAGCCACCGCAACCAGCTGTAAATGCACATTCTTGAGCAGCTGCATAGATCGACCGAATGTGAAACCTGGGGAGGGAGCCTTGCAATCTGTTTCCACAAGCCCTCCAGGTGATTCTGAAGCAAGCTACTGTGAGAATAACTACCGGAAGTTGTTCAAATGTGTAATAAATCCCTTCATTATAACAAAAAAAAGATTTCCTTAGGGTCACCTCAAAATGTTAGTAGTCACCCAGAGAGAAAGCCACAGCACCGGCCCTTAGAAGAACATTTTTTTTTTTTTTTTTTTTGAGACAGGGTCTTGCTATGTTGCCCAGGCTGGAGTGCAGTGGCTATTTACAGGCGCGATCCCGCTACTGATCATTACTGGAGTTTTGACCTGCTCTGTTCCCGTTCTGAGCTAGTTAACCCCTCCTTAGGCAACCTGATGGTCCCCCACTTCCAGGAGGTCACCATATTGATGCCAAACTTAGTGCTGGCTGATCGCATAGCGCACTACAGCCCAGAAGTCCTGGGCTCAAGCGATCCTTCCTCCCACCTCAGCCTCCCGAGTAGCTGGGACTACAGGCAGCGCTACCCCGCCCGGCAGAACATTCCTTTTTAAAAACCTTTAACTCAGGAGTTAGCAAACTATGGCTCATGGACCAAACCCAGCTTCCCATCTGCTTTTGTACAGAATGTGATTTAAGAATGTTTTTTACCTTTTAAAAAAATAAATCATAGGAAGAATATTTTGTGACACATGAATTATAGGAAATTCAGAGTTAAGTGTCATAAATAAAATTTTATTGGAACACAGACATGCTCATTCATTGACAGATGCCTATAGCTGCTTGTGAACTACAACAGCAGAGTTGCATGGCTGGGACAGAGACAACTGGCCTGCAAAGTCCAAAATATTTAGTATCTGGACTTCATAAAGATCATTTGCCCTCTTTGCTCTAATTTGATAGAATCTACTAGTATAAAATCAAAATATAATTATAGTAATTTTCTGTTAAAAATGCAATTTTCATTTTAATTACACACAGGCAAAAATCTAATAGTTTAAAGAATCATAAGGAAAGCTAAGTCAGATTTTTGTTTTAAATACAGATGAAGTCTCACCATGTTGCCCAGGCTGGTCTCAAACTCCTGGGCTCAGGCAGTCCTCCCGCCTCGGCCTCCCAAAATGCTGGGATTACAGGCATGAGCCACCATGCCCAGCCTACATCTATTTTTATCTACAAAGCCATTCAAATAACCTACATAGAACATCTGAGAAATATTTTTAGTTATGCTTTCTCTCTTCAAATATTCTAATAAACAACAAAGAATTGCACAAAGAATTGACTGATACATTTCAATGAAATACTTATTCAGTTCTGAAGCATTCTGTCCTGAAAACAAATTTAGCATTTTCCCCTGCATTTACTCAGGAGGTTAACTCAAACTATAAGCCTGTCTCAAGTGCTGCATGATGACTTCATTTCTCAGCTCTCACAGTGGACACTTTCCTCTCTGGCTGTCTCCCACATGCTAAAACTTACCAGGTAAGAGCCTTCCGCCCTTTGATCCTCAACCTCATGAATTTTCTCTAGACTGAGTTCAGTTCCTATCACTGAAGTCTTGCTTACTGAGTTCCTAAAATATTTAATTCAACACCTATTGGGTGGCTTAAAAAGCCTTCTATCCACATACATCTTCACTTCCCCAATTTCAGCTTTCCTCTAGATTTCTTATATTTCTTGAGCACAGATTCTTTTATTTCTAGGCTTTAATAGTCAATTACTAACTTTAAAAGAATAGCCAGGTGTGGTCGCTCACACCTGTAATCCTAACACTTTGGGAGGCCAAGTCAGGCAGATCAATTGAGGCCAGGAGTTTGAGACCAGCCTGGCCAACACGATTAAACCACATTTCTATAAAAATACAAGAATTCGCTGGGCACGGTGGCTCATGCCTGTAATTCCAGCACTTTATGAGGC